>NC_056729.1:996493573-996538573 GCF_019279795.1 Protopterus annectens
CTGTGCATATAACTATGATACACAATTTATCTTGTAAATATAAGAAAACTAAACAGACATGTGCAGAGTCAAGAACTGCTGCAGAAGTGTATGTTGAAATGCATGTGATATAGTGAGTTCATACCATTCAACTGTACAGTCTTATAAGCACATGTGTGCCTGATATCTGTAGTCAATTACATAGAGCTGTGTTATGTTAGGCATACCATTATCAAGTCTATTAACAATGACACCATCACATAATAGCCTAGAAATGAATGTGGGACGTCTTCCAAGTTAGTACTGTGATAGCAAAGCCTACTATGTAATCAACTTACTTATATATATATATATATATATATATGTAAATAAGTTGTGCATGTTCTACTTGTGTGTAATATTAGTTTCAGTGTATACAACAGACATAAATATTTATAGGTACTGGTTGTTAGATTGTCATGACAATGATATGGGTAGTAGAACAGACATGATTATCAGGTTGTAATTGGAGAAGTGTGCAACTGTGTTATGACCCCCTGTCCATGCCTACCACAAACAGCCATCGGAACACCTCCATAGAGAGGCTATCAAGAGTGCACACCTCTCTTGAAATGCCAAGTTTGTGTACTATACACAAATGAAACCACAGAAAATCTTTCCAAAACATTTCTCACCCTGAATGTGACCCATAACCTGTACAATTCTATTGACAAACAAACAAATCTGTTAGGCCTGAAAATATAAAACATTACAAACGTACTGTAAACTGGTTGCATACATGTGCACACACATAAACCACTACTTAGTTGATGCACCTCCTGCAGTAATCACAACATTCTCTTTTTGGTTACACACATGCCATCAAGTAATACAACTCTGATTAACTCCAAATAATGTTCAATTGTCCTAGTATGATATATCTGACATTTACCCAGTTGCCTGCTACAGCAATAGACATGTTTGGCAGAGAGCTTACAAAGCATTGAAGGGATTTCATTATGGAAAGGTATCAGTAAGGAGAAGAGTAGAAAAGTGTCCACAACATTGGATATACCATGGAATACAGTGCAGACAGTCATCAGACAGTGGAGAAGATATGGGACAACAGTGACACTGCAAACACATGGGCCTCCATCCAAAATGGATGACATGACAAGATAATAACTGTACATGTAGACTGCCGGGGGACCTACAGCAACACTGAATGAGCTTCAGGAATGCCTGCCAAGTACTGAGTGTGCACCACATGTGACAACAATCTTCTGTATTTCCCATATGTCTGCCCTATGGGGTAGAGTTGCTAGATGCAAGCCTTTTCCTACACAGAAAAACATCCAGATCTGGACAAATATTGCCAAACAGTACAAGTCTCCAAAAAGCATGTTGAACAATGTGTCATAGTCTGATGCCATTAAGGTTGAACCTGTGGCCCACAATTCCAAGAAGTATCCTTGGCCCAACACAACACTTTCCATTACCAGAAGAACACCATCCCCCAGTGAAGCATGGTGTTGGCAGTATCATGCTGTGGTGTTGCTTTTCAAAAACTGGAACTGGGCCTCTACTCAAGATGGAGGGAATTATGAACAGTTGCACATACCAACCATTTTTTCCCCATACCTTCAGTCATCTGCTATAAAGCTGAAGATAAAGAGGGATGTTATCTGTCAACATGGCAATGACCCCAAGTTTACATCCAAATCGACAAAGGAATGGTTTCACCAGATGGAAATTACAGTTTGGGAATGTGCCAGCCAGTGACCAGATCTACATCCAATAGAAAAGCTGTGGCTTGCCCTGAATAGGGCTGTGCACAAGAGATGCCCTCACAAACTGACATATTTGTAGCACTGTTGCAAGGAAGACTGAGCAACTATTATCAAGTAAAGATGTGCCATGATGATAGACTCTGACCACAGATGACTGAATGCTGTCATTATCTCAACAGGTGCTTCCACAAAGTATCTGTTTAAGGGTGTGCACACTCATGGAACCAGCTTATTGTACTGATTTCAATTTGCATATGTTTTCCCACAACAGATTGTTATGTTTTCAATGGAATTGTACAGGCTATAGGTCACATTAAAGGTGGGAATTGTTTTGAAATTAGTTATTGTGCTGTCAAGTTACAATAGCACAAAGAACAGCCATTGTAACAGGGGTCTGTACACTTATATATTCACTGTATGTGTATAGACTCAGCAATACCTGACCTGTAGAACCCACCTCCACCAAGGCAGAGTACTCCCCTTTGGTGGACAGCAGCAATACACAAACCACATAATAGGTTGCTATATTGCTGTACAGGGTCACAGGGCCACATATGTGCAGACAACAACTTGGAAGCATGTCCACCTCTATCTGAACAAGTATGTAAGGTCACAGGTGACTCCATGTAAGGCTAACTATGAGTACAAATCACACATATCCACACTACCAAGGTCAGTCACAAGGGTGTCTCCACATATGCTGTCAGTCTCAGAGGCAGCAACACAATTCACCCTGTACTGGTGTGAAATCACACCTCATACACACATGTCATGGCTATAGGCAACCTGCATCAGACAAGTTAGGTGTGAGCATCACCCCCCCCCTGTCCCCCCATTCCTATAGGTTGATATGCACATCAACCACACCCCTCCTCTCATCAGTGGTGATCAGGTACATATTGCCTACTGACAGGCAACAACAGCAAGTCTCCATGGGGCCTGATAACATCCCTGTCTGCATCTTACATGAACTTGGGCAAGTGCTCACAGTTCCATCACATACCGTAGTCAAACACAGCCTCAGCAACATCCACACCACATCCACATTGAAGATAGCCGCTGTCATCCCTCTACACAGAAATGAATGAGTAATAGAGGTTTATGTAATTAACTGTCCATCATTGGGGGGAATATGACACATCAGGGCCAAGAGTGCAAGGCAAGCTAATATTGTGCTGATACATTACAGGGGTATGGTGTAGTTGTGAGTGCTGGCAACAAATATCCTCTGTTGATGTGCAATTTCTGTCCATACTATTGACGACTGTATGTGGTGTTATGATGTATTTCACTGTTTATGTCTTCCAGGTGGGGTGCAGCATGCCAGAAATCCACCCTACAATTCAGCAGAAGCATCTGTGATAATTGACATTATTGCCAACTATTATGATGTCATGTTGGGCCATGATCAGGAACATCTGTGGGAAAGGACTGCCCTGTGGAATGACCTAGTCCATGGATAAATGATGTTGGCACACAAGAACCTATGACCATGTCCGGCATCGTGCTAGCAACCTCATACATAATGCTCAGTGAAGGACTGCTGCTATAGCCAGAGAAGCAACAGCCATAGGTGGGGGCCCAGTCATGCAGGCCCCACAGAGACCCACCGAACAGCTCTTCACCAACTTTGGTGCACCCATTCAAGGCACACCACATCTTGCTGAATCCAGCATTGTGGATATGGGTGCCCCCCACACAATGGATGAGGAGCATGCAGGTAAGGCCCTAGTGCACATTAGTAGAGTACATTAGCATACATACTTGTATCTGTAGAGTATCTACATGCATATGTTAGAAAAGATAGTACTGGCAGACAGGGTTAGGTAATTCACATAGGTGCACATCTGTGGTGATGGTCAGCATATTTCATAGTATTGGGGTTTGTATCTGTAGAGTATCTACATGCATATGTCAGATAAGATAGTAGTTGTGGACGGGGTTTGGTAATGCACATAAGTGCACATCTATGGTGCTGGACATCATATTTTGTAACATTGGGGGTTGTACTGTTAATGTAAAGAAATGCTGCTTCCCCCCTGTACCAAGGCCAAATCTGAGTCTGCTGACTGTACCACTCTCCCACACCTATTTAGCTCCCTCTGGTCTACAAGTGGGATAGCAACTTGTAGCTGGTGAGTATGTAATTGTTTTGTTGTGCATTGCCAACACACATCTAGCCATAATGCTAGATGCCATGTTCACTATTAACTGTAGTGCATCACAGTGGTCACCACGGGGGCCTATCTGAAGGGTTATGTAACATTCCTGCTGCAAACCTCACAACCTGTCAGTGCAAGACATCTGGACAGAGACCAACAAACTGGGGGGACAAATGGGCTACAGTAGGAACATGCGCGACACATTAATCCTATACAGTGGATACCACAGTGTACACACCCCTATCAATATGCAAAGTGTTTCTGATATATACAATGCGACACCACAATATCACATTCCACATCTTTTTCAACCTGAAACGTGATCATAACATGAACAACTAACTTGTAAAACCCAACAATAAGTTAGGCCACCAAATATGGGGTATCCAAACCTTACAATACGCTGGATGCATATGTGTTCACATCCTCCAAATAACACATTGTAGGTGCAGCTTGTGATGTATTGACAGCATTCACTCTGCTTGGGTACTCACTTGCCATCAAGGACAGGGAATCAATGTAACAACGAACAACGGTCCACTGTTGGAGTGGTGTATTCATGACATTTGCTCAGTTGCCTGTACCAGAAGCAACTATTGCTGCCACCTATCTTACAAAGCATCATAGTGATCTCACATTTGAAAGGTATCAGTCAGGGGTAGGGTACAACAATATTAACACAGCACTGCATATAGTGTGGAACACAGTGGAGACAGTCATCAAAAGGTAGATTAAATATGGAACAACAGTGCTGTTGGAAAGAACCAGATGTCCTTCCACAACAGATGGAAGGACATGTTGAGAACTGATCAGGGAGGCTGCTAGGAGATGTGCAGCAACACTGAGGGACTTGCAGGACTTTCTGGCAAGTACTGGTTGTGTAGTACATGTGGCAACACTCGCCTGGATTCTGCATAAGTCTGGCCTATGAGGTAGGGTCAGTAGATAGAAGCATTTACATATGCCAAACACCATGCAGGGCTGTGTACAAGTAGCAAAACATAACACCAGGTCCCACAAAGGCATGTGTTGAAATGTATAATGGTGTAATGAGACCAAAGTTTAACTTACAGCCACTATTCCTAAAGCTACATCTGGTGCACAAACAACACCTCACTTCACATAAAGACCACCTTCCACATGTTGAAGCTCACCGGTGACAGTGCCCTGCTAGATAGAACTAGGCATGTAGGCATGGTGGACGGAATGATGAACAGTTCAAATAACACTCACATGTGGTCCAAAGCCATCAAGCCTCTGCAAGATGGCTGTGGATGGGGAGGAGTTTCAGTTTACAGCACGACAATGACCTGAAACATACATCCAAAGCTACCTAATAATGGTTTACCTGAATACAATTAAGGGTATGCATTGGGCCAGACAAAGACCAGACTTAACACCAATAGTAAACTCCCAGTGTGACTTCCAATGTCTGTGCACATGAGCTGTCCTTACCAGCTGAAAGAGTTGGGGGACCTTTGCAGGGAAGACTATCCAAATAATGCCAAGTCAAGATGTGCCATGCTGATACTCCCCTTCCAAGGAAGAGTGACTGCTGTAGGTCACTTAACAGGTGTTTCTATGAAGCATTGGTTAAAGGGTGTCCACACCTATGCAGCCAGTGTATCGTACACATCTCACTCAGTATATTTCACAACTAACACATTTGTTTGTTTCTCAATTGGATTGCACAGGTCATATGTCACATTTAAGGTAGGTAATGTTTTTAGTGCAGTATTGTGGTCTCATTTTATATGATACAAGAGCCTGCCATGTTAACAAGGGTGTGTACACGTATTATATTCATGTTAAGATTAGAAGGTGTTGGTGTAACAAGATCTGTTTGAATATACATTCACTGCTGGTGATGAGGTCTGCAAATCAAATGTATGTCATTGATTAGTAACATCAATCCTCATATGATCCCAGTTATGTGTCAGGTAAACACATAGTGGTTGTGAGGAACAGAGCAAACATATGTGCCAGACATCTACACATTCTTCAATGATTTGTACAGTTGTGAAGTATGGTCTACAGTAGTTGCCACTGTGCAATAGAGGTGAACAACAATAACGTGTACATGTGTGGAGTGTGTCCTAGGGGAATGGATGTCACTCACTGACAGTACTCATGCATCCCAGAGATGCATGTTGTTAGTAACAATGATTGAGAATGCCAGCAATACATGATGACGGGGGTTGTGTGTCATGCATGTCACCTTTAGTGTAATGTGAGGTCTGTGTAATAACTTTGTGCCACATCACCTGTAAGTGTCTGTGTGCATGGCAGACAAACATGATGTACAGATATTACTTTATATTTATTGCCTTCCCCTCACAGGTAGTAATGAGGGTTGGGGTCCCTCCTGCTTGGGAAATGATGTCAGTGTCTCTGCAGACTCTGACAATGCTAATAGCCATGGTGAAGCACAGACAGGGATGTTAGAGGCTGCATTTGTGCCATTGGTTGGCATCCCACTGTTTTCAACCCATTCCCGTACACATTCACAATGCCTGCACATACCCCATCACCAGTAGCCATAGATGATGGACAGTTGATGGATGGTAGCATTGTACAGGCAAGTGTGGTGACTATGGCAAGTGTGTCTGTTGACATCAGCCATAGCCAGATAACAGATGAGGTCCCACACAGACGGATGGGCAGGGGTGCTCAAAGGGAAACTGCTGCCCATCATGCCCTGTCACAAGTGCCACAGCAAGTATCACCAGACGCATGTTTTCGACCATCATAGAGGCACAAGCACGCAGTGAATGTATCACAAGATGACTTCTCATGGTCATGAATGCCACTCTTCCTGCAATGCATGACAACCTCCATGATCACACTGATGCTCACCGTTATTAGACTGAGGTCATGGATAGATGGTTGGGTGAGATGGTGGGAATCGACCATGGAATATCAATTTTAGAATGTGGAATGTCTGTGATAGAGCATGTGGTGGGAGCTGTCCATCGGCCATATAGATGCAGAACAGCAGCACGAACAGCTGAGGTTCCACTTGGCCATGCAGCTTCTCACTCCCATATTGGCAGTACCAGCAGCATGACTGCAGGGGAGGTCGCTGTCCATGCCACAACATAGCAGGCCATGGGCACGTGGTCCTGGCTGGTCCCATCAGGGATGCATATCCAGTAGATAGTGGTCACCATCGGGGAGTAGTACTGCATCTGGCCTTGTGCCAGGTCATGCCAGTGGTTCCCCTGGCAGGCCCAGTTCACATGTCCATGGCCAGAGATGGTGAACTGCACACCCTGCCATGTACAGTCCACAGCTTTCCAACATACTCCTGTGTAAGGCAACCACATGATGTGACTGTGTGCATGCATACACAAACATATCACCATCACAGCTAGGTTACCTCCAGACATGCAGAAACAACCTCTGCATGGCCCATTTAATGAACACCCCCCCAAACACCCAAACACATACACATGATTTCAACCAAATGGCCCAGCCTAGGCCTTTGGCAAATTTACACCACACCCTGTGCATATGATGATACCTGTGCCACATCCCTGCCATCCATACCATTGATGCAGGGGCATGTTAATATGGGTCTGATGCACAGGGTGAATTTGGTACAGTTTAGCAATGTAATGCCGTGTAAAGTTTTGTCAGCCAACATTTACACGTCAGAGTGTGTAGCTGTCCAGCCATGATGCAGTAGTGGTTTTATTAATGCTGACAGAATGTGGTGTCTATAATGTATTCTGTTTGTCTTCTTAGGTGTCTGCATGTCAGCAGGATGTGGCCCACCAGATATCATCTACAATAAGTATGGCAGTGTGGTAACCCATTGAGTGTGTCATATGCAGGGGTACAGCTGTACACAATTATCAGGTCTGTATAACAGTTTTACATGTGCCATGTAGCTCATAGGGATAAGGGGTGTATACAGGTAAGTGTATGGTGGCAGACATCAGAACCTCTTGTACAGTGGACAATGGTAAGTGTAGTGGGAGGAACACACCTCAGATTTGTAAATCCCACACACCCAGAAGGACTTGTGTTGACCCAACACACAGAATAATGCTCACACACACACCCACACACACACACACACACACACACACACACACACACACACACACACACACACACACACACAAAATCAGAACTGCCAGTGTTGAGTTTGAAATCTCTTCTCATCTAGTTAGTGGCAGTACAGTATTATGCAGTTATCACAGGTAGCACGGAGCACATAGTGTGTTGAATTTCCAAGTACATGTATAGTGAGTAACATCATGTGCCCTTGTAAGGTATGGCAATGGGTGGTGTAGTGGGTGTGACAGGTCTCATAATAATGTCATACACAAGTGTACATACCCCGAAACACTGCTATATACACCAACCCATACAAAGAAGTATGCCAGTGCTGTGATTAAGAGCCTTGCCTCTCTAGCTACTCATTCCATACTGTTACATAGCTGTTGCACACAGCACAGGGCTTATAGGTCTGCAGAGTGTGTACAGATACCTCTACGGATGCCACCCCTATAGTGCCTGTTTTAGGCAAGGTTCAAATGGCAAATTCACCACCGTAACAGGTACAAGCAAGCAAAATCTGAGGGTAATGCTACTCAATGCTAGAAGTCTAAACCTCAAAATGCATTCACTCGTGGCACTCCTTAAAATGGAGAACATCGACATCTGTGCAGTGACAGAAACCTAGTTCAAGGCTCCAGAGAGCACCCCTGCATTACAGGATATAATTCATACTACATGTTTCGGCCAACTAACCTGGAATGAAACACTAAAGGTAGAGGCGTGTCCATATTCATTAAGGATATCCACACCTCCAGACTAGTTGCTCAGCATAATGCATCCGAGATTATCCAAGTGCAACTAACTCTGGGCAAGACCGCAATCCAAATTGTAACTTGCTACAGATCCCCCACCATGCCCCAGGATTCCCACTCATTATTTCTTGATACACTGGAAAATATTAAGGTACAACCCAACACTCTAATAATGGGTGAATTCAACTATCCCACCATTAACTGGGAAACCTACCCATGTACCAACTCTTTTGCTCAACGTTTTCTGGAATTCATAAATTCCAACACCTTGGATCAACTTATCCACACCCCCACCAGGGGCAGCAATATCCTATACCTCGTCCTTACCAACATGGGCGACCGGTGTTCCACACCAGAGATCAACTCTTCATTGGTCGGATCCGATCACAAGCTAATCAGCCTAGACATCCACAACCCGCTCCCACCCTCCATTAGGGAAACCACCATAAAATATTTCTCCAAAGCCAAATTCACACTTTTTAAGACAGAAGTGGTAAACTTCACAACACCCATGCAGATGAACAATAGAGGTACGACTGCTGAATCCTACACAAATGCACTTTATAAACACTTATACAAGTGCATGGATTGTGCTATCCCTAACAGAATCAAGATGCTATCCTCCGTAGCCCCATGCCATAAACAAACTCTACAACAGAAGAAAGAAACTGTTGCAAAAAAGAGCAAAATCCCATGACTGGAAGAACTCCCTGGTCAGCCTCAGTAAGAAGCTGAGATCCCTCATAAAATCCTCCAAAGCTAGTTATGAAAACAAAATCGCCACTGATTCTAAAGACAACCACAAAGCATTCTATAGCTATGACAAGAATCTCAATGGCAACACTCAGATCTGCTCTGAGTTACAGTACAATGGCATGAAATATACAGAACCAACTGATATTAGCAACATCCTGGCAGACAGGTTCTGTGCTGAGTTTATCCCCCCCCCCACCACCTAAAGGGCCCATCTCTATACCAGAAGAATGCAACGTTCCTGCAATCATGGCTGCACAGGTAAAAAACACACTGTCTAAAGCCAAGAACACAGCATCCATTGGACCTGACAACATCCCAGGCTGCGTTCTACATGAACTACAGAATGAACTGGCACCCCACCTAAGCACCATGTTCAATCATAGCCTCCCCTCAGGCTTTTTGCCCACTGAAGGGCGCACAATGATGGTTATCCCACTCCACAAAGGAGGAGCCACCATGGACCCCAGGAACGACTGCCCCATTAGCCTAATGAGCCTGATCTGCCAGGAAATGGAACGTATCATCATGGAACTTATAAACAAAGATATTGGTAATCTCCAAAGTCTGGACCCCACCCAGTTTGGGATTTTAAAAGGCAGATCATGTCTCCTAAACCTGATTGACTTCTTTGAAGAAGTCACCAAAGCCATAGACAAGGGTAAGGTGGTTCACACAGCCTATCTAGATCTCACCAAGGCTTTTGACATCATCCCCCACTCTGGAATTATAGATTAACTCACTAAACTATGTATAAATCCCTATGTCACAAGATGGCTTGCCAACTGGCTCACTGACAGAACCCATACTGCGAAAGTAGCAGACTCCAAATCCGACTTCAGACCAGTGACAAGTAGTACCACAGGGTTTAGTCCTGGGTCCTCTCCTGTTTGGTATCTACTTTTCTGAAGTACAGGCTAACACAGAAGGTCTTTGGCTAATGAAGTTTGCAGATGACTGCAAACTAGTAGCCATAACTGAAACTCCTAACGATGTGGATGACCTACAAAAGGGCCTCACTGTGACAGATGCCTGGTGTCAAAGCCATGGCCTCAAGCTCAATGCCAAAAAGTGCAGTGTCACACCCTTTGGTAAAATCTCTGTACCCATGAGCTACCACATAGGTGGTAGTTTACTTAACATCAAAAATGTGATAATAGACCTTGGGAAACAGGTGGACAGTAGTCTCTCCTTTCATAATCACATCGCCACAGTAGTCAGGAAATCCTTCTCCATGGCACACCTCATCACAAAAGGTTTCTCATCCAGGAAAAAAGAGGTCATTGCTCCCCTCTACTTGTCACTCATTAGACCTATTATAGAGTACAACACCCCTTTTGGTATGTACCTCACAAGACATCTACAACAATTGGAAAGGCTACAGAAATACCTTACAAAGAGGATTCCTGGCCTCAAACAGATGCACTACACAGACTGTCTCAAAAACTTCCAGCTTTACTCCATTGCATATCACCTACTCAGAGGTGATCTCTGCCTAACATACAAAGCTATGTCAAACCCAGAGCTATTGGACATGCTCCACGTAAAGAAATCCCAACCACCACAATAAACAGAACATGCTGGAGGGATAGATTCCTGTCCCAGAGACTTCCCATACTGTGGAACAAACTACCCATCTATATCAAACAAAGCTCCTCGTTAGCGCTGTTCAAGAAATTCACCCCGGGAAACACCTCTGTGGCTCTGCTCAACAGGGGTACAGGAAAATAATTTTCTTGGGCTGCAAAAACCAGGTTACCTTTTTGGCTAGGCTTCTATAGGCCCTAGGGCCGATAGCCTAGTGCCTACCTATGCACCTATGACCCTATGATGTAAAAATTAGCCCTCGTACAGTGGAATGTAGGATGTGTGCTGGGAGTACGATGGCCTTCAGTTGTAATACTTTGTCACCTAATGGATATATCCCTCACTCAAACACACAATCTCAGGATACTGGTCTTGTGCACACACACACACACACACACACACACACACACACACACACACACACAGACACACATTGCCAGGACTGAGATTTATAGAATCATGTCTTCATAGTTGTGTACCAGGCTAATGGGCATGGAGCCATGACAAGCCTAGCCCATGGGAGTAGCCTGGCATTACGTAACCTGACATTTTTTTCCCAGTGCGTCTATCAACCATTGCCACTTCAGTGACGGCCACCGTGACAGTTAAATTCCCCATCCACTCATGCAGATTTCTCTTAAAGAGGGCCAGTGAGGTGCTCTGCTATGTATGCAACATATATTGCATTACATGTCCACTCACTGGGTTATGTACCTGTCCCCCAGCATGTTCTGTTGATTGTGGCAATGAGGTTGAGGTATCCATGGCATGTGGTGTATACAGATTAGAGTTTCACTAGCTATGGTATTCCTAGCACAGCTAGCCATACATTGTCAGTCAAGCATGGAGTGCCTGTAAGTAGGCAAGATGTAGCCAAGATTACTTGGAGGTATTGCACTCTGTCCATATAGGACAGTTGTTGGCAGGCTAGGGCCCTATTTGTGAGATGGACTTGCAGCCTCCACAGTTGTTGCAGGAGTCCAGTGAGCTACATGATAAATGGGCATTCTACCTGCTGGTTGGCCTCATGAGGAGAGAGTAGAGGGAGACATTGACCTCTTCCATACTGGATGACCTAACCTTACTTATGAGATATGCCATAAAGAAGTTCTTTCTGTCCACAGTTGCAATGTGGTGGCCATAAAAGAGGTCACTGTCAGCCTGTGTTCCCAGGCCTCTTATAAGGACTTCTGTGTCCATTGGACTACCAGAAATGTGTTAATTCATGGTAAACGCATTGATTCCACAAGGGATTGCAATACATTTCTTTCCATTCAGCCTAAGGCCAGTTTTCTGACATCAGTTGGATGTCTCAGTGGGGCCTTGATACAGGAAGTCGACATGATATGGGGATGTACAAATGGCACCCACCTTGCAATTGTCTGTGAACATGGTCAGCCAGGGTCCCTTTGTGTTGTTCTTGATTTCCGAAGCATATATGACATACATACATACATGCCCTGGGGTACTCCACTCATAACTGGTTGGCAGTCTGACATGGAGTCTGCTACTTTCATACTGTGGGTCCTATGCATGAGCCAGTTTGCAAGACACCAAGTGACATAGGGGTTGATGCCTAGATGGCTGTGTTTTTCTATAATTGCTGAGTGGGGAATGGTATCACAGATTAGAAGACCCAACTATCTTGTTTTTGTGTCTGTACCTTTACATAGTTATTTCACATGGCACACAGCTCATAAGGCTGAGGAGTGCCCACAGCTATCACTACAGTGGTTGACAACAGTGGACCCTGTACAATGGACATTGGGATGTGTACTGGGTGCGGAACCTTTGCAAAACACAGGCAACCACAGTGGGCCTTGTACAGTAAACATTTGGATGCATACTGGGCACAGAAATTTTGCAAAACACACACAACCACAGTGGGCTCTGTACAGTGGACATTTAAATGTGTACTGGGTGTAGAACATTTGCAAAACACATGCAACCACAGTGGGCCCTGTACAGTGGACATTTGGATGTGTGCCGGGTGTGGAACTTTTGCAAAACACAGGCAACCACAGTGGGCCTTGTACAGTGGTCGGGTGCAGAAGTTTTGCAACACACATGCACACACACACACACACACACACACACACACACACACACACACACACACACACACACACACAAACAGTTGCTAGTACTGAGATTAGAATGCCTGCTTATCTAGTTATTTCTACTATAGTGTTATGCCGTTATCAGATGAGCCATGGAGCTTATACAATTTCACCTGGTCCAAAGGTACTTGTAAGGTGAATGACATCAACAGGACTACTAAATTAGGGTGAATGGAAGTGTAAAGGGTGGTACACAACTCAAAATGGTATAAACCACACAGTATATGATTCTCACACAAACAGTTGCCAGTACTGGGATTAGTAGTCTTGCCTTTCTAGTTATTTCTACTATAGTGTTATGCAGTTATCAGATGTGCCACAGAGCTTATACAATTTCACATCATCCAAAGGTACCTTTAAGGTGAATTACATCAACAGTACTACTAAATTAGGGTGAGGTGAAGTGTAAAGGTGGTACACAACTCAAAATGGTATAACACACACCATATATGATTTTTACACAAACACACACACAGTTGCAAGTACTGGGCTTAGAACTCCTGCCTATATAGTTATTTCTACCATAGTGTTACACAGTTATCGTATGCACCACGGAGCTTACACAATTTCACTTAGTCCAAAGGTACTTGTAAGGTAAACGGCATCAACCAGACTACTAAATTAGGATGAGGGGAAGTGTAAAGGGTGGTACACAACTTAAAATGGTATAACCCACACAGTATATGATTCTCACACACACACTTGCTACTATTGAGATTAGAACCCCTGCCTGCCTAGTTATTTGTAGTATAGTGGTACACAGTTACCATACACACTACAGAGCTTACTGGACTAACAACTGGACAAAGATGCTGATGACTGCACACCTGAGGTAAAGTATTACAGGTGGCAGATAGTCTGTCTTCAGTTTTTCCTTTACATCTTGCTAGTTCTTTCTGTCTTGCACTTCAAATGGCATAATAGCTTTGCACTTCCACAGGTTATTATATCAATAAGAGTAGCACACATGGGAGCTATCACCAGTACTCATTGTTCATAAAATTAGCCCCAGTATTTAGTAGTTATGACCACTGCTAGTGGCATGATTGAAGTGCAGTTTTCTGTGTTTTTGCCCATTAACCTGGTGCACTTTTCCATTCTGAAGCACTGTTGCAACTGCCTCATGTACACAGACAACCCTTTCCTCTAAACTACAAACAGTCAGACCGGTGAGAGTTACCCCTATATCACCAAATGTGGAAATATGCACTCTCCAGCAAAGACTGCACTAGGTGATCAAGAGGATAAGGTCAACACCTGCACCACACCATGTGGAACACATAGCTCGACACAACACCCACTATGACAGCTCTGACATACACTGAAAAAACATATGACAGTAAGGCACTTTATACAGCCTACCCTGATCTGCCCAAGGCTTTTGATACAATACCTCAGTGAGGAATTATTGCTAAACCCACCAACCTAGACATCAACCCCTATATCAGTGGGCGGTTTGCAACTTGGTTCACAGAACACAGAGTGTGACAGTGGCAAAATCCAAGTCAGACTAGCAAGCAGTCCCAAGTGAAGTCCCACAGGGATTAGCACTGGATAGTGTCCTGTCCAGCATGTACTTCTCAGGTGTCCAGCCAGACACAGAGGAACTCTGGATGACCAAGTTCACAGAGGACTGCAAGCTGGGAGGTCTCATTAATTCCACATGTGATGCAGGCATCCTACATAAAGACCTGACTGAGACCAATGTGTCATGTGGAAACCATGGCCAGAAGCTTAACACCACAAAATGCATCATCACCCCCTTTGGTAAAACACTCAGTTCCCAGTAAGTACCACATTGATGGGAGCCTAATGAACACTGCAGGCATTATAAGAGATTTGGGGACACAGGTTGACAGCAACTAATCCTTCAACCACCACATTGCCACTGTGGTCAGGAAGTCCTTCTAAGTGGCACATTGCAATACCAAGGGTTTTGCATCCAGGAAGACAGAGATAATGATCTCTGTCTACTGTTCCCTCATTAGACCACTCATCAGGTATTCTGGCCCATTTTCCATGTACCTCAGTAGACATCTGCAACAGCTGGAGACGCCTCAGAAGCACATCACAAAGAGGTTCCTAGGCATTAAACACACATCCTACACAGACAGACTCAGAAGACTCCAGCAATTCTCTGTGTCATATCACCTAGTTAGAGGCTATCTGTGCTTGACTTACAAAGCCATGTCTGACTCAGCTGTTTTAGACATGCTACATATAAAGACATCCCAATCCCTCCACACCACACACTGCAGAAACATCTACCTCATTACCACAATGGCCCAACATGCTAATGGGACAGGTCCCTCACCAAGAGACTGCATATGTCCAGGAATACACTTTTCGTACATGTCATGCACATAGCTGACCCTTTTTCAGAAAAATCTTGATGAGTGGATGGGTAAAAGACAGATCACCCCCAGGATCACTGCAGTGGCTCTACTTGATACAGCACTGGGAAGTAATATTGGGTGTGGCAATGGCAGGGCCCTTCTATGGGCTAGGCTTATAATGGCTACTGGGCCATTAGCCTACTACACACTTATGAACCTATAAGGGGAATCACATCAACAGGACTGATAAAGTAGGGCAGTGAGTGTTAAAGTTATCAAAATACTTTGTCCTACAAACAGACACACTTTGACACACACTTATACACACACACACACACACACACACACACACACACACACACACACACACACACACTTGCCAGATATGAGAGTAGAACCCCTACCTAACTGTTATTTGTACCATAGTGCTACACAGTTATCACATGCACCATAGAGCTTATGGGACTGAAGCCTGACAACAGGGACTTCTAAGGTGAGTGATAGCTGCAGAACTGCTAAAGTGGGAAATGGGAAGTATACTGGGTTGGAATGGATCCAAAAGCTTTAACTTGTAAACACACACACACACACACACACACACACACACACACACACACACACACACACACACACACACACACACACACACATAAACACACACACACATAAACACACACACACACTCACACACACACACACACACACACACACACACACACACATACACACACACACACACACACACACACACACACACACACACACACACACACACACACACACACACACACACTGTGACATTTACCAGGACTGAGATTAGAACTCCCACCTAACTAGTTAGTTGTACTATACTGTTATGTAGTTATTGCATGCTCCACAGAGTTTAAGGGGATGAGGCTTGACATAAGGGACTTTTAAGCTGAATGATATCTGCAGGACTGATAAAGTAGGGAAAGAGAAGTGTACTGGGTTTGGATGAACCCAAAAGCTTTAACTTGTAAACACACACACACACACACACACACACACACACACACACACACACACACACACACACTTACGTTGACATTTGTCATGGCAGAGTTTAGAACTCCTGCCTAACTAGTTATTTGTACTATAGTGTTACACAGTTATCGCATGCGTCACAGAGCTTATAGGACTGAGCCTGATAAAAGGTGCATCTATGGTGACAGACATCTTCAGGGCTGCTAATGTAGAGCAATGAGAAATGCACTGGGTGGAGAAGGCCTGTTCACTCCTAGATATAAGTGTGTGAGAATGCCCAGTATGACCTTCTATAGTACATTTGGGACTCCATTCCAGGAATTGCTGTACTCCAGTCCAGTTTGTTTTGTGATACAGACATACCTCTTGACCTGTTGGTGCAGGATATCTGGTGACAGCCTATCAAAATGGAGGGACAATGGGCCATACGGTGATTGTGACTATTTCTCTCAGTAATGTATGGGTTGCTAGGGTTACAGGGCTTGTTTTACCAGACATCTGACATATATGCTGTTTGACACTGTCATGTATTGTTTCAGTATCTCGTGACATACCTCCTCATATCATCACAGTGATTTACCAGAGGAATACAGGGTAGATGATGCACACACCAATATTATGGGCCAAATGCTATGCATTCTTGCATAATTCAGCCTGTTAAGGGGTGTGCCTACAAGCAATTGACTGCTGGAGCTGTGGAAGCAGTCCAGCACCTTGGTGATATATTACAATGGTGGATTATCTGTGCATATCTGTTCTGGTCTGGTCTGATTTCCAGTCCACAGTTGGGTAATATAAGTCAGACAGTATCAAGGTGACAGGCAGAGTCCAGATGGATTTGTAGGGGATAAGATATGGGAGGGTACTAGGTCAGATATGTTTGCCTATAGCTTCTAGTGCTTTGCATAGGGGTCTGCTCAAAGGTTAACTGCATTTAGAGGGTCTTGTGCATGTTAGACTCTTTTACCAGCCTGTAGGTGTTTGTTTGTCTGATATATATATATTTTATATATATATATATATATATATATATATATATATATATATATATATATAAATAGATAGATAGATAGCCCACCTCATTTTGCTTGGCTGGCCACATTTTGGGGTCAGGATGTTGCATAGGATGAGTGATCAGGGAAGGGCTTGTTACTCCCCATGGCTGTGAGCCAGGGATCTGTGGGTGCAGACGTGTCACCATCTTCCAGGGTTAGGACTCCCTGCAATGAGTGCATTTCTATGTTTAGACTCATAGCCCTGCCTGTCTACTCTACAGAGTATCCCAGAATTTCCACATTCATGACTCATATATCCTGCTGGTTACGCAAACAGGTGTGGTTTTCAAGGAAAAGTGTTTTGCAAGTCACTCAGGTTTGAAGTTAGATATTATTGACAGTTGACATTACAGTTTCTGACTTCATACCCGTCAGACATTCCATGCTACTACAATCATTCCTTCAACTTTATTACATTATTAGAGCAGTATTTCAAAGGTGTCCTTCTCTTTGGACCTTTCCATTATTCATGGCTTTGTCCAGATTTCTGGGTCTCTGACACTGGCAGGTTTTCTCCTAGCAGTTAGCAGCATGGCCTTTCTTTGCCTTTTTTAGACTGTGTTATGTTGCTGTTATGGATCCCATGACACTCCCTAACAGGGCACTGTGGGTGAGGCATGGGCATTTGCAACAGACCTGTAGGCCAGGTATGACAGATGCAGGACATCTGTAGCAAGGCAGTGCATTCTGATATGTTCCCAGGCTGCCAGCAGTGGATAACCCTGGGATGGCACCAGTAAGTTGACTGTGGGTGTTACTGATAATTGCTTTCTGTTTGTGTTGAGCCATCACACTAGTTGATGGCTGGATGCTGCTTAAGGCTAGGGACATGTTACTGGATTTCTATGGGAGTATGTGGGGGGAGGGTGACACATCTGTACACAATACACATTTGCAGAGACTGTTCTGATATTTGCTTAACATTTTGGTCCCATTTAGCATAGTGGTGTGCCCTATCAGTCAGATTACATGCATAACAGTATTGACCACAGGTCATATTGAACTGGCATAAACATTTGTAGTTTCAAACTTTTTATCTTTCAAAGCCACTGCCAGACCTGCTGTGATATCACTGTGTAAACATCTGTAGGTGGGGATTTCATGGATGTCATCATGTGGGAGCCTTTACCAGACATTTCTGTATAGTTTTCTACAGCTGATCTGCTGGGTGAGGCTGATGGTGGGTATGGCACCCCCACTTTGACATTCATGCATGTGACCTATGACCCCCCAGTTATTTGGCTCACCACATACACTGCAGTTGTATTTGTCAACTAGGGTGGTACTGCATGGTGTGTGTGGGCCAGTACTGGGGATACACTTCCTGTTGTCCCACAGAGCTGTCAGTTGCCACCCTACTCCCTTGCATTCTTGATCAATACCATAGATATGCTATCAGAAAATTCCACTCCATTTATTTATTTTGTTAAGGAGACTGGATTACCTTGTGCCTGAGGCTGTTGTGAGGATGGTGTTTGAGGGCTGACTATGTCAGATGCACGCAATACACTGCATATACATGATAAGGTATAGGTGGTGTGATGTTTGGCATCCATTTTACTATGTGTGTGCGAATCAGAGAGAGAGAGAGAGAGAGAGATCAATCCCTGGGGCCCTTGTTAGTGTATGTGCTATGCGCTGCCTCTTTGCCAAAGCCAAGGCACACTGGGCATGCATCTGTCTGCCTACAGGGGCAGGATCAGGATGTTCCTCCTCCAAGTCTCTGTGCCTGTGGAGACCTTGGCAATGGTGAGGGGCTGTGTGACCCTTCCCCATTTTGTTCCTGCTGCATGATAAATGCCAGATGTGGGAGTTGTGATAGCTTTTAGGGCTGCTAGCACACACATTCAGGATAATTCCCTGGGCATCGCACATGATCTGGGAGTTCATGGAATGGTACCCCTTGCAGTTTAGGTAGACCCTACCCTGGTCAATTGATGGTGGTTTGATATGGATGTGCGTGCAGTCTATGGTACCCAGTACCTCCAGGTATTCTGCTACACGGTGGAAGAGACGCATATTGCTGGTCCTCTCCTCATGGGTGCTGGGGAAGTGAATGTGCTTAGCAGCATGTTGTCGCATGGCATCCAGGAACTGGTGGAGTATCCTGGATGCAGATGCCTGTGAGACCCCCATGATATCCCCAGTTGGTCTTGGGAAAGTACCTGAAGCTAGTATTCTTAAGGCTACACATATGTTGGTATCCATTGGGATGTGTTCTCCTCTGTTGGTTCTGACTCTAAGGCGAGGCTGGCACAGCTCAACAAGTTGCTGAAGTATGTCCCCATTCACCCTCTAGCACTCTATCTCCAGATCATGTAGGCCCTGGTAGGATACCCTGGGTATGAACACTCTTCTCCTCCTCCTCGGTCTGAGTTGGTTGTCAGCATTTTCCTCCTCACCACCCTCAATCTCTAGCACATACTGATAGATCAGAGCAACAGCAGCCCCTAACATATTTTGTCAGATTTGTCAGTCTAAAATTCCCCCGAATGTGTACACCAGTGGTGTAGAATTTGTGGGAAAAAACAAACTGAAAGGTGTTTGCATAGTTTATAGTAGTGTGCTGGGCTGCTGCCTGTGTAATTGGCTGATTCTGATACATTCCACCTGCCAACTATACTAGTTCTCCTTGATTGCCTTCCATCTGCAGTTTCCTCTTCCTATTTTCTCCCCATTTAAGCCCTGATGCCCGCCGTGCATTCCTGGTGCTCAAATGTAATCAGTTCTTCTATTCCCTGTGTTTTTTTTGTTTGATTGTTTGTTTTAGGTCTGATGAGTGCCACACACACCCGTTTAGCTAATCACTTTCAAGCAGAACTGGCCCTCTCCAGACGCAAACACACTCTGCATTTCATGGAAAAAGACAAAACAGCCTCAGACACAGCCCCTTCCTTAGCTGTGCTTAGCACACGGACCACTGAGCTCTAATGTGCTTACAGCAAGCATGACAAACCTCCTTTTCATGTTAGCTGCTCCTCCTGTCTACACTATGGTTTTAGAGCACTTACACTGTTAAGTGCAGTCTGACACTAAGAAGAAATTTGTGATTCAGTATAAATCCCATCATTTACATACACCACTGCCTTACTCCTGAGTTACTACACTTACAGTGAGCCTTTCCCCTTAGCAACCACTACCCCCTGGTATTGTTTTCATTCTGCATGACATTGACTATAATGGCAAAATGCAGATTTCTCTCAAAATTGATTTTCCCCTTTTTTTACTTTTGGCAAAATCCTGTTTGCGCGCCGCTGCCCTATGCTTAAATGGATGGGATCGGCCAAAAAAAATGTTTTATTTTAAACAAAATGCCTAATAAATGGAATACATGCTTTATTTGAGGCTGTCATGCCTCCATTTTCTTATTTGCAGATATGTATTCAGCTAGTAACTGAATACATTTCTGCAGGTTACAATATTCCTGCACGAACACTTGCCTGCTTGCTGAATCACTAATTCACCTCATTTGCATGGTTTTCACCAGCAAATGAGATAATTAGCATAAGGCAGTGGTGTCCATGCAGAAATAGTGTAGGAGTGCTTGTGCACATCCCGGCAGCCCTTTGCTGAATTGCTCGATGGACATATTATGTGCAGCAGCTCCTGCACTATTCCTGCACATCGTGCAGGGCTTCATGAATTCTGAGGAATATGTCTGTGCTATAACTTCCTGTTTACATTTTCAAAGGTGAAGTCAGGTTTCCCTCATCTCCATTCACTTTGATACAATAATAGCCTTGCTGATCCTGAACTGAAGTTAATAAATGGTAATATGCTCTTTCTTATTAAGAAAAAGCCAAATGCTATGCACTAAGCACTAATTCCAAGTTTCATGTAATTGTGAAATACAGTTTTAGACAAAATGAGCACTTTGACTTTAAAGTGCATAAGATTAATTATGAGAGAGATGATAAATTCTAGCAGGACACATTTTTAATAAAGATAATATTTCTGCTGAAAGAGAGAGAGAGAAGAAATGAAAGAAATATATTCATTCTTCTTAGTCAAGCCCCTTTCAAAACAAGTTGTTATCAAGCAATTTAACTTTTATACTTATTTATAATTATTTTTCTCTAACATAAAATGCATTTTCATTTAAATGAATGTGCAGAGAAATACATATGTGGGAATGGTTTTGACTTAAGGATTTGGTACATATTTTTTCTTGTGGGTTCAGTACTAGTACTGAAATATTTGAATTGTTGCTCATTTGAACTTGTGGTCCCCTAATGCCATTTAAATTTTGTATAATGGTGAAATATAGCTTATAAAAATGTGATTAGTACTAACTCATACCTTTCTTAAAGGAATAGTACATAACTTTTTCACTCAGTCTTTACATCCTGTTTAACAGATATATACAAACAGTCCTCAAATTCCATTTAATTGTGGAAAGGTGAGGGGAAGAAGTAGAAATAATAAGTTAAGGAATATGATCAGAAAGATTGAGATAGGAAAAGTGAAGAGGAAGAGAGCAGAAAAGGAAATAAAAATATAACTTCAACAGGTAGAACATGTGAACATTTTGTCACATACAATCATATAGCCTTTTGCATCACTATAATATATTTCAGGTTTCCTTTTCCTTCTATTGTTCTTGGTTTTCTTTAGGTATTTCATCCTAATAATTTCAGTCTTCTTAGAGCATATTATTTCTGCAGCGCTCTAACACCAATGTTACCTGCATCCTTAACCCATCCTAGAGCTAGGTCAGTTAGTAAGGGATAGCACAACAGATCTAAATCTTTTGAAATAGAAATCTTGTTAATTCTATGTTTTTTCAAATTTTATGAGATTTTTTTTTTACTTTATTACTATTTTTATTATTTTATCATGCCTAAATCAATCCAAAGAATAGTTATAGGAAATCTGTTTTAGATATATACACACTAGATTTATTACATTAAAACATCTCCTTTTCACACTAAATTACCTGATTGATGGATATGTTCTTCTTATCATTATATATTAATGGTTTAAAAAATCCAAGTAAAGATCCAATATGCTACAATACCTAAATAACCATAAGTCACACATAAAAATATGGATGCAGATATTTGGAATAATGGTAATTATACAATATTATCCCAATAAACATTTAAAAGCAAGAGAAGAGGTGTAATTATTCTCCAGAAGAAAAATATAGTACACCCACATATTATCTATAAATATGAAGACCGGTATGATCTACTGACATCTACATTTATAAAATATAAAAATAGACTTTGGACCCTATTAAATCTAGATTGGTTTTCCTGGAATAGGTCAACATTTAGCTAAAAAGGCATTTAAATACCATCTTTAATAACTACAAAGGAAAGTTTATAATGGGGAAGATTTTAACTATCTTCTAAATGATCTAGATACAAGTAATAAAATAAAACCTAAAATGACCTCAATGGAAAAAACTCTTAAAAACCTGGCTTTCAACAGAACTAAATTTCTTAGGAAAAACAATACAGAGAATATTAATATAGTTATGATGTGGGATTTTGTAATACCTTACTAAATATATATGTGTGTGTGTGTGTGTGTGTGTGTGTGTGTGTGTGTGTGTGTGTGTGTGTGTGTGTGTGTGTGTATTTGGTAAATGTTAAAGTGGTATAACAAGAAAATGAAAGAGTAGGAATCAGAGTTGACCAACAACCAGTCTCCATGGTTAGAATTGAAAACCAAGCAGTTTAATGAAGAGAAAACATACTAAAAAAAGAAGAAATGTCAAACAGCAGCTATTATCACATAAAACAGCTATGATTTAAAAAAGTAAAAAAATTGCCTCTTTCGCTATGCCATCTAAACATATGCATAACCTTGCAAGAAGAATTACATTTCAATCTAAAAATAATAACATTTTAAAAATTAAAAATGCTAAGGATAATAAGATTTGTACAGAGATTGGTGGCATACTTGAAGCTTTCAGAAATCATTATATTTTACTAAACCAAAAAAATGACATTGAACTTGACTTTTCCAAATTTTATTTTAATCAATCGCTGGTCAAGAATATCCCTCTGCATTTAAGAGGATAACTTGTATAACCCAATTTCTCATAAATAAATCACTGAATAAAAATTAATGAACTCAAACCCAATAATGCCCCAAGTATAGGTGGCATAATAAATGAAATACACATATCATTCCCTATTATATTATATATTTTTTCATCAAACATCCAATAGAAATACAAAATTAAGAAAATATTCCTTGTTTATGTAAATATCTATTGATCACTATTTTAAAAGAAAATAAAAATCCCCATGTATGTTCCTCCTGTAGATCTATCACACTTTTAAATAATGATTATAAAATATGTATGTATATTTTTCAGGTAAAAATAAAAAAAACACCCGTATCACAAATAATCAACTTTTTTCAATCAGGTGTCATATATCAAAGGCAAATACATGAAAATATTAAATGAATTCTAACTCTCATGGACTACTTAAATATAGAAAATGAAGAAGCCCTTTATATAAGTTTAGATATTGAGAAAGCTTTGCCTTAATTGGAATTATTTATTCAAAGTGTTGAAATATATAAATTTCTCTGTGTGGAAGATTTTCAGTCCATATATTTCTAGTTAATCACTGTATATTAATCAGATCAAACAATAGTAGTAGAAGTAGTGAACGTAAACTCATCAAGTCAAAAAGTAATAATAGAAAATAATAAAATATGGACTGAAAATCTTCCACACAGAGAAATATATGGACTGAAAATCTTCCACACAGAGAAGTTTCTTACACTGTTTTGTTTTTAGACCCACTACACTTTAGTGGGTTGTTTTGAGACTTCGGGGATACCACGGAGATTACTTGAAATATATAAATTTCCTTCTAGTTTTATTTCATTTCTTAAAATATATAAACAATTATAATGGTTATGTTAAAATTGGCCCTTTTACTTTTAATCAGATATCCCTAGCTAAGGGTACTAAAAAGGATGTCAAATTTCTCCTCTGTTATTTGTGATAGCTACTGAAATCTTAGCAAACTTAATTCAGGGAAAACCCAAGTATAAGAGGTATAGAAAGAACAAAGAACAATAATTCCAAAATTATCCTATTTGCAGATCATATGTTATTAACCATCTCCAACTCAAAATCAGCCTTAAAGCAGCTAGATCATACCATTAAACTATTTCAATCCTTTTCAGGTCTCCACTTCAACAAATTAAAATCCATATAAAAAACAAAACTTGGCCAAGTGACTACATGGTAAACCAGACAAAACTAATCTAAAAAACAAAACCTGGCCAAATGACTACAAGGTAAACT
Source organism: Protopterus annectens (assembly GCF_019279795.1). Classification (NCBI taxonomy): domain Eukaryota; kingdom Metazoa; phylum Chordata; order Ceratodontiformes; family Protopteridae; genus Protopterus; species Protopterus annectens. Next base: position 996,518,439 of record NC_056729.1, read on the forward strand.
GACAAAACTAACGTAAAAAAAAACAAAATCTGGTTGAGTGACTACAAGTTAAACTGACAAAACTAATGTAAAAACCAAAACCCGGCCGAGTGACTACAAGGTAAAATGACAAAATGTTTGGTTTTTACATTAATTTATCACTTGGTTTCAGGTGTCAGAAGTTTGTTTAAATTAAAACCCATATTCTTATTCACAAATAAAATAAGAAAACTCCAAATCACAAAAACATATTATGGGCAAACAAGTTTCTTTACCAGAATATCTAGGCATAACCTTATGCAAATCAATTGATAAAATTATTAATATAAATTACAAAAATATTACTATAATATTATGAAATGTAACTCCAGATGGAACAAAATAATAATCACTTTTGAGAATAGACTATAAATAATAAAATAACCATTTTCCCTAAAGTATTATAAAAAATAAAGAAATTAACACATTATAACTAAATATCTTTGGTTTCCTAACAAACTTAGAATAACTTTGCAGCATCATATCAAACTATTGGATGTGTGGGGGATCAGTTTCTCAGATAACACATATATTAAAGCTTCTATATTTAAAACAATACTAAATTGGGTTATCCCAAATTATAATTTTAATTGGAAAATTCCACATTTTTTCTTAACATAATCAAAGAGAAATTGAGTAATAATAATTGCTTTACTGTCTGAGAGAACATTTGATAGCATTATTTAGATAATTATTTACAATATAACCTTTCTTCTTTTTGATCTTACTTTTATAAATCACAATCTGAAAACATTCAGAAGCATAGTTCTTGGCAAAATGGACTTGAAGCTATGGTTCAAGTCAATTATTCTATTCTTTGTAACAAAACAAATCTTTAACAAGGCTTTTATACAAAAAAAGTTTACCTGGGAAACTAAGAACTTTGCTTATTGGCAACAATGTTTTAATGACATGAAGTTAAAAGAGATACAACACCTAATTAAAAAAAATGATCTAAATCCTCAAAACTGGCTGTTGTTCTAGAAGATAAAATTGCAGGTTCCAGATAAATGTTAATGATTGCACATTTGTGTTATACAGAAAATCCTAAATTAATCTAACTATTTCAGGAAATAGCCTATAAAAGAGTCATAGTAGATAATCTCATTTCTAAACCTTAGAAGAATTTTATAATACCCAATACTAACTTAAATAATACATTTTGGATCATATCTCACTAAGTCACAGCAATTAACTTTCTGAAGAGAATAGATCTCAAATATTATACTCTATTAGGTATATTTCTTGGACTCATTATTGGTGAATATTCACTTGGACATTTTTATATAGATCCTTTCTAACACCAAACAGAATGACTAAAATAAATATAACTAGTAGTGTAGCTTTGGAGATGCACCCATTTTTTGGTTGCAGATTGGTCACATATTTTCTTTGACTATGTCCTTGTAAAATCTTTTTGGAATAAGATTGAAAATTTCATGAAATACTTATGTTTTGATATCTATTCTGTTACTATATTTTTTAATATTCTTCAATGTGAATTGAAAGATGAAAAATGCTAATCTCTTCTTGATGTGGACCATCTTATCAATAGCAAGGAAAAGTATCACAAAACAATGGAGGACAACCTTACCACCTAAATATGAAGAATTCCTGTGCATATTTAAAGCAACTTCAATCAAAGAGATAAAATAAAAGAATAATGGATCTATGCTAAACCACTCATTAATAATCCTTCCAGTAAAGTAATATGTCTTACTAATGTATTTCAACAAAACATTGGCTCTTGATTTTCCATTTCTATGGCGAATAGTTGATCAGTCTGATTTTAAAAATGTTAAGTACTCTGATCTTTATTTTATTGGAGTGTTATTTTATATTGTTTTCATTATCTCTGATATATATATATATATATATATATATATATATATATATATATAAATATATATATATATATATACACACACACACACACACACACACACACACACACACACACACACCTCTATGTATGGACCCCTATCAGCTGATTTAGTATACAAAAACTCAAAATTCATATGCCTGAGGCCATATGATCGAATTTTTGCAAACTGAAAGGAGATGACGGTACAGCGAGGATTGGGAAATTTACCATTTTCTTCACTGTAGTGCAATCTTGGAGTTGGTATATATAATTTTCTGCAGGTGTGGGGGCACATCCCATCACATGGTGGGTGCAAGGGGCATATATATATGTAAAAAAAAGTTGATTTCTGTGCTTTTTTTCTTGATGTTTGAGTTTTTAAAAACTCAATCATATGGTCTCATCAATATGAATTTTGAGTTTCTGAAAGCTCAATCATCTGACATAGATTGATATCTCTCTATATAGCTATCTATATCTATATCTATATCTATATCTATATTTATATCTATATCTATATCTATATCTATATCTATATCTATATCTATATCTATATCTATCCATCTATCTATCTATCTATCTAATCACTCTATATATATATATATATATATATATATATATATATATATATATATATATATATATATATATATGTATATATATACATATATATATTCATATGTATGTATGTATGGGTCTACTTCAGAAGACAGAATAAAAAACAAAACAGTGAATCCCAAAAGACTAAAAATTCAAAATACTGAATGATGGAATTTGCCCATTCTCCACTGTTGAGTGATCTAGGAGTTGGTATATATATTTAGCAGGGGCTGTGGGGGTGCAGCCCCCCACATGAGAATTGCAGGGAGGCTTGCCCCTGCAGTAAAAATGTGTTCAGTATTATGAATTTTCAGTCTTTTGAAGTAGAGACACACACACACACACACACACACACAAACACGTGTGTGTGTGTGTGTGTGTGTGTGTGTGTGTGTGTGTGTGTGTGTGTGTTTGTGTGTTTGTGTATATATATATTATTTTAAACTTGTTTTTATACTTTAAAGATTGTTAATGATGATTATGCAGCAATATTGTACTTCTATTGTCTTTTTAAAAATCTAATAGTACAATTATTTTTTAAAAAAAAATAAATAAATCAAAGGTCACTTCAGGTTGCACGAACTTTACAAAGCCCTGTCAATAAACAAAACAAAAAAAAAACAATGGGAAAAAGTAGATATGGATAGTCACAGCTACTTCACAGGCAGGGAGTAAAGGTGGAGGTGTCTTTATTTACATCAAAGATAAATGTCCTTCAAAGCTGGTCAAACAAGACAATGCACTTGAGCTGCTCCATGTTCAAATCACCATAAGCAAAATCCAACACCACTTCCTTGCAAGCTATAGGTTCCCCTCTATGACCCAGGAAACACATACCATGTATTTAAACTTATTAGAAACACTAACCATCCAACCCAATGCCATATTCATGGGTGACTTTAATTACCCCGCTATTAACTGTGAATCCTATATGATACCAAACATGCATGCACAGAGATTCCTGGATTTTGTAAACACAAACTCCCTGGACCATATTCTCAGTTCACCAACCAGGGGTGAAACCATACTGGATCTGGTCCTCACTAATATGGAAGAGTGCTGCACACCACCTACTGTAATGCCTTCCTTGGTAAGGTCAGACCACAAAATGGTCTCCTTTGAAGTAAAAATAAAACCTGGACCTCCAGCTAAACATGGAATATTCAGGAACTATTCTAAGGCTAACCTCGTGCTATTAAGTGAGAACATGGCAAAGTTTCAAGCCCACATAAACCCTGAGAACACTGCTGTCTATGCATAACTGTTCACAGAAACCCTCTACATGCATGTTAATAGCTCCATAGAGTCAGCTGTCCCCACCAGGAAGAAGTACAGAACTAACTCAAAAAACAGACCACACTGGTGGAATCACAAAATCAATACACTGTATAACAGGAGGAAGAAAATTATGGAAAACATTAGGAGGTGCAGCACCCAGCAGGAAAGAAGCACTCTCATCAAACTAAACTAACAACTCAGAGGACAAATATAGTCTACCAAAGTGAAATGTGACATAAGTTTGGCCTCCCAGGCCAAGGAAAACCACAAAGCATTCTTTAGCAATGTCTGCAACCTCAAAGGCACTACACAGTTGTGTGCAGAGGTCATTGTAAATGGAGTCACCTATACTGAGCCAGAAGACATAGCAAACCTTGTGGCTGATAAATTCAGCTCCAGCTTTACTCAACCCTCCCCTTAACCTTCTTCCAGGAAATATCATCAAATATACCCCCCCCCCACATACAATCACTAGGGAATATGTCCTTAATGCTCTCTCTAAGACCAAGAACACTCATCAATGGGCCCAGACAATATCCCAGGATGCCTTCTAAATAGCATGAAACATGACCTATCAGGGCCTCTGGAATTACTGTTTAACTGTAACCTCAAAACAGGTTTTGTGCCTCATGAATGGAGAAAGGCAACAGTCATCCCTCAAGACAAAGGTAGGCCATCTACAGACCCTGGAAACTTCAGACCCATAAGTCTCACTAGTCTTATATGTAAAGCTATGGAAAGAATTTTCATGGGAATGATTAACAGAGATATAGTAAACTCCCAGACACTGGACACAGCACAGTTTGGTATTGTTAATGGGAGATCATGATTACTTAACCTAGTGGACTTCTTTGAGAAGGTTATAAAAGCAACGGATGAGGGAAAATCATTCACACTGCCTACATTGACCTGGCCAAGGCATTTGACACAAACCCCCACTTGGGCATTGTTGACAAACTCAAGAGGTTAAGCACAAACCCATATGTCACCAGCAGATAGCCAAATGGCTGACAGACAGTACCAAGGAAGTTAGAACTGGGGAGTCCACCTCTACAATGAGGCCAGTCACAAGTGGATTCCCTCAGGGATTAGTCCTTAGACTGCTCCTTTTTGGCATCTACGTCTCAGAAGTCAAGGCCAATGTCAACGGTCTCTGGCTGACTAAATATGCAGATGGTTGCAAATTAGCAGCTGTCACTGAATCTCACAATGACACAAATGTTCTCCAGGAAGGGTTAACACAGACAAACAATTGGTGTTAGAGCCATGGACTAAAACTAAATGCCAGGAAATGCATAATAGTGTCCTTTGGGAAGTCATCCATCCCTGATAACTATAATATTTACAACACATCCCTTAGAGTTGACTCAATAGTCAGGGACGTAGGGACACACATAGACAGTAATCTAGCCTTTGACCTTCATGTGTCTACAGTGGTGAGGAAATCATTCTATATTGCACAACTTATAAGCAAAGATATGGCATCTAAGTCCATGGATGTCATTGTTCCACTGTATTTGGCATTCATCAGACCTATCATTGAGTACAATGCCCCCCTTGTTATGTACCTAGCCAGGCATATCCAACAATTGGAATGTCTACAGATGTTCCTCACTAAAAGAATGCAGGGTGCAAGTAATATGTCCTATGCAGACCGCCTCAATGCCCTATTATTGTATTCTGTCTCCTACAGGCTTTTGAGAGGAGATTTATGCTTGGCATGCAAGCATTGTCAGACCCCCCTCTGGTGGACCTCCTGAATAGCCACAAAACAAACAGCACCAGAATTACCCATTCTAAAGTCTTAAACCATGCCTGTTATATAAATAAGTCCTGCTGGAGAGATAGGTATGTATCTCAGAGACTACCGCATCTATAGATCAGGATCCCAGGATTCAATCAATGTCTCAGTGAATTTCTCCTTAGAACCATATCCTCCCATATGCACCACCAGTCTTCACAAGTATCAACTGTAAGGAGTAATCAAGTGTAAACCCTCTCACCATAAAGGGTACACCCATTCTTTCTTGCCAGCTTGAGACTACTGAGCCACTATTTGAAACATCAGCTGCCTTTGCTATAGTCAAGGCTGTATCCCATCTGTGCCAGAGTGCTGGTGGAAAACAGTTGTGTGAAGCTTTTGGCTTCCACTCCAGGCTTATTTTACTGTTACCTATTTTTAACCAAACTATCTCTTAATTCATTTATAAATACATGTTAAATTTGGAACAAAGGCATACTTTTGAGTTTTTCTGAGCTAATCTGTCTGTCTCTTTTTATTGCTAAGATGTTATAAACTTTAAACCTCCTAACAAATTAACATTTTACTCACTTTAAAATTTGAAATTCTTATGCACCATTAAGTATCATGTTATACTGTGATATTGCTTCATCTACGGTCCTTAGGTTATGTGCTTTTCCAAGTTATTTCATACATAGTTTGTCATGCATGGCTAAATTACATCCTGGTTCAGTGCTATAGTGAGAGACCTGACCTTAACAATGCTTAGAGGGGTGCTAAACAATTGTTAAGGATCCTCTACACATTGTTAAGATCCGCTATGCACTAAAAGCAGATAGTTCTGACCAGTGGATAGCAGCAGATGTGCTCAAAATGCTTTCATTTCATAGGTTCATATGTCATAGGAGACTACTAGGCTAATAGCTTAAGGGCACTTACAAGCCTAACCAATATAACCCAATTTTTCACAATATATGGACCCCCTAGAGGCAAGAGTATGGCATGGATTTCTGCATGTACATCGAATATCTTACATATTGCCCATGTCCATATGAGACATAGGCACCACCCTAGGTGTGAATTTGTGATTACCCATCCATTGATCCAAATTTTTGTTTGAAGAGGGCCAGGGAAGGAATCTGCTTAATATGAATATGAAACCTGTTCCAAAGAATGGGCAATCTCTGAGACACATATCTGTCTCTCCAGCATGTTTTGTTTGAGTCACTAAGTTTAGATCCCTACATCAGGTGACCCTCATGCTGTTTGACTTGCAGATGTGTAGCAGCTCCATCAGGACTAGATTTGTGAGTGACTTGTAGGTCAGGCATAGGTCACCCCTTAATAGTTGGTAGGAGACAGACTAAAGGGATAGGGATTTTAGTCTATTCACTCAGTTCATATTGTTCAAACCCCTTGTTTTCTTTGTAAGGAACCTCTGAGGTCACTGCATTTGCTGTAAGTGCCAAGTCAAGTACATGCCAAATGGGGCACGCTACTCTATTATTAGCCTAATAATGGCTGAGTACAGCAGGACTATAATTTCCTTGGATTTGGATACCATGTCTTTAGTAATAAGTTATGCCACATAAAAGGATTTCCTGGCCACTGTGGACACATGGCTGCCAAAGTCCAGGCTACTATCTACCTACATACCTCTGAGTCTACTCTAAGGAGTATGCTATTGATGTTGCAATTTGCAGGGGTATTTGACTTCCCAAAGGGTGTGATAATACATTTTTTTGCATTTAGTTTTAGGTCATGGCTCTGCCACCAGTCATTTGTCTGATCTACACCCTCCTGAAGGATATCTAGTTTGTTGGGGGATTCAAGGATTGCCACTTGCTTGTAGTCATCAGCAAACTTTGTCATCCAGAGGCCTTCCACATTAGCCTTACTTTACAGAAGTATATTCTGAACAGGAGTGGTCCCTGTACTGAGCCCTGTCGCACACCACTATTAACTGGCCTCTTGCTGGATCTGGATTCACCCACTTTAACCATATGTGTCTTGTCCATCAGCCAATTAGCTATCCATCTGTTAATATAGGGATTTATGCCCACTTTTGTGAGGTTATTTATAAAAACTGAGTGGGCAATTGTGTAAAATGCCTTGATCAAGTCAAGGTAGGTGATGTGTACTGTTTTACCCTCATACATGGCTTTAGTGACTTTCTCAAAGAAATCAATCAGATTCAGTAGGCATGATCTGCCCTTGACAAAGCCGAATTGGGTTGGGTCCTGTGTTTGGAGGTCTCCTATGTCATTATTTATCAGGTCCATGATTATTCTTTCCATTGCCTTACATATAAGATTCCTATTTCTGCTAAAGTACACACAGTACTTTGATTACAATTGCTTCCTTAGACAGGGAATATGTAAGGATGTCAATGACTTTTCCACTGCTTTACCAGCTTTGAAAGCCAGCATGACACATTGCATGTTTTTAAATCTTACATTTCACTAATTTGTAGTACATTAAGCAGATAATTATCCATACACTGCAAATAATTATGACTTTATCTGTCCTCATGAACTTCAAGACACCAACCCAAACTGATAAACTATAAACACCACCCCAATCAGTGCAAACTGGGACCCAGAAAACAACTTGAAAAACCACTTGGTTTAAAAACTTTATTCTCCAGTTGAGCACTTTCATTCCCCAAAGGATGGAACTTCATCAGATCTTTCATAATAACTACATAATATGTGTTCTTGACACGGATACCAAGATTCATCTCTCTAGCTTTGATCTTGAAGTCAATTTCTTAGCATTCTTGTCTCAAACACATAATAGAATTTAGAATTGCTGACCCAGTCATAATGCTCTATATATTGCTTCATAATACACACAACACTCCTGCCAAAGTAGCCTCTTTTATCCAGTAGCTAACTGTTTTTGTTCTTTGCATTACTGATGCAAATCAAGCATTTTTCATATATTCTGTGGTTATACTAATATGACTCCACTATGGAGATTCTTCAACAACAAATTAAAATCTAATTATGTAATAAATGATAGTCTTGCTTGCCAGGTATTTTCTTGTAATATAATATATCTGATGACCTCAAAAAAAAAAAAAACAACTTAAATTCCAGGATTGTATTTTCTGTTGTAAAATGATGCATTTTGCACAATGTAGTTATATTTTTATGATCACAAATGTTGACCATCTTAAAAAGTTTGGAAATCCATTCTACGCTATCTGATACACTTAAGACATAACTTTGAAACTGAAAATAATGCTTGGTTGCTTAAACTTTTAGTGAAATATTTTCCAGCAAAATGTAAGCCATGACGTACATTTGTTTCCTTTAAAAATGCTCTTATATGTTGTGCTTTGGTATGTATAGACATATGCTTTCTGTAAAGTGGCATGTATACTTTTTAAATCTTGTAAATAGTTTTTTTAGAAATGTTATATGGAAAAAACTAGGAGAACTACCATGTAGATAAAGACAACAATTACAACAAGGACACCAACATGAGACCTCCTTTGTACAATGTGCTAATAAAGCCACTTTGTAAAGACAAAAGAATGTGAGGTTCTCAGAGACAGTGGAAGAGTGTTCCATGTGCTGTACCTTAGGGAATAAACTGGTACATGCTACATGCACCTACGCTTAAGGATGTTTTTCGTTTCAAACATGACTCTAAAAGTGAGGCAGGACTTTAAATTTAAGAACATGTAATTTAAGGTATTACCCCTTGTACTGAAGTTCTTATGCATTCCTCCCATTACTTTATTAGATTTCCATAGTTTATTTCTGTATGCTGCAATGTCACTTGTGTATTATGTTAGCCCACACTGACTCTCTCATCATTCATTTATATTTGTTACCTTAATGATTCTGACCATCACATTTGTTTTGTCCCTAATTATTTTCATTAATTTCATACACCAGTACTCTTAGTCTTCACCTCCATCCTGATTTCCATTTCCTTGCCTTTCCAATTCCCCCCTCATTATAGTTCTAGGCCGTGCTTACCTCCTTTGTTACTCATACCTCATTGGCCTGACTTGTTTACTACCTGTGCTTCACATAGTACAGTAGTTTTCTTACCTCTTTTACTCCTCTAAATTCTTATTATTCCTCCCACCCATAAACTGTGTCCATAGTTAAGATCTTCTAACAATTACAGGAATCATAATAAATACAAGTCTATTTTACCAGAAGCCATGCAAGCTGTCCTCAAGAGCTTGTACAATGCTAAATGCAGCAGTTGTGATTCCAGCCTTTCCTGATAAGTAAGATTTCTGAGAACTGAGATCTTTTTTCTTAGGAACCACTATTTTTTGATTTTTTTTTTCTTTTTTGAGTTTATTGATGTGCCTAAAGAGATACCTGCCAAAGGGTGCATTACATTCTATAAATACAGGATGCCCTTTGTGATTCATTGTGAGAGAAAGAAGGATTTTCTGAATATAGTTGCTACATGGTGATCAAATGAGAAGGAGCACTTGACCCAGATGCACAACTGCCTGGTCACAAACTCACTGGACAATGTGGTGTCACTGATGCAGTAGGTGCCAGGAATGTATTGTTTTATAAAGATGATGATACTGCATTTTCTATGTCACTTTTTAGTGCACCAGAAGTTAAAACTTGTTAGTTCCATTTGAAGGACAGTAGTATCCTTGGCTGATTTAGCTACTGCAAACAGATTACAATAATCATTGAACTTAGTCAGCCAGACATCTTGTTGCCAGTATTTAGGTTAGATAAATAAATGCCAAAAAGAAGACAGACTAGTGTCAAACCCTGGGAAGACCACTGACCATCTTTTTCCGAACTAAGGTGGCATCACACACCCTAATAATGTGAGTTCTGTCATTAAGCCAGTTTGTAATACATCTTCCCACAGAGGTCATAAAGGATCATTGATTAAGACTATTGGCGCATTAACAACCCCTCATGTGGTATGGTGTGAAAAGCCTTTGCCAGGTCCAAGTAGGCAGCATGAACAGCATAACCTCTGTCCTTTGCCTTCATGATTTTTCCAAGAAGTACACATGATTTAGCCAGCATGACCTACCCTTAACAAAGTTGACTTGTTTTGGGTCTATCCTGGTCAGATTTTAATATCCTGGTTTATGAGATCAGTGGTGATGAGTTCTGTATCTTTACTGGCAAGACTAGTAAGGCTAATGAGTTTGTAGTTTCCTGGGTCAGTTATGATGTCATCTTTATAGAGAGACATTCCCACCATAGTGTGGCATGTCTCAGAAGCATATGTTATGACAAGGCTTAGGTTGAGCAATTTAAGGCATGAATAATAAATTAATAAATTAATTAATTTATTTATTTTTATTTCACATTTGTTAGCTGGGAAAGTCCAACTGGACACCAGTGCATTTTCAGTGGAGGCCCAGGGAGAAAAGCTCCACAAGAATAAATCTACAAAGATCGCAAGTAATCTACAATATATAATTTGATTAGGCTACATACCTATTATATACAACTATATCAAGATATACAAGAACATAAAATATGCAAATACAGATAAGCCAAAAGAATACATATAAACAAGAGAATATTTCAAATCCTTATAAAACATCTTGTGTCAGAGAATCAGATATAAACATCTTATGGTTTGTGATCCTTCAGACAAGGGGTAATAGTGTGACTGAGCTAGCCTGGACTAGTACAGGAACAGAGCCAAGCATTAGTTAAATGAGTTTTTAGCGATTTTTTGAACTGTGCTATGGAAGAGTTGGATGATATATAGGTTGGCAGACTGTTCCATATTTTAGGAATGAAGTTAGAGAAGAGTCATTCCCCAGCTGTGTTATTGGCTTTTGTTACTTCTAGAAGGAGTTTATTACTTCTAGAAGGAGTTTATTACTGGAGCAGAGAGTTCTATTACTGGAGTAAGGATGAGGCAGATTTTGCAGGGCAGGGTATTTTTTTTCTGGCTTATTCTGAATTTTATGGGCTAGCGTAAGTTGATTGCAGAATAACAGCTGGGAAAGTTCTAACCAGTTGAGCTGCTTTAGGCCTGTACAGAAGTGTGACCTATATGGAAAATCTGAGGCAAACCTGGCTATTTTGTTGTAGCAGAAACAGAGTCTAGCTAAATCAGTATTTTGTAAGGTTAGTAAAAAAAAAGAGCATAGAGAAGTGTACAGATCAGATGAGTGTGTGAAATGGCAGACAGTATATTTTGTAAGAAACTCCCTATTTCTGTATAGGACACCTATTTTTATACAGTTTCTTAATAGTCTGGGAGATGTAAATATCAAATATCATATTATTGTCAATCTGAACTAAAAGGAGTTTGGTATGAATTACAGAAGAGATAATAGTTTTATTCGTGGATATAATGTTAAATTAGGGATCTGATGCAATAGATCTTCTAGGATTGAAGAGCAGAAGTTTAGTTTTATTAGGATTCAGAATTAGCTGAAATTCAGATGGCCATGTCTCAACAGAAAGAAAGGAATCTTGAGTTAGTGAGTAGAGTTCTTGTAAGGAAGAAGCTGCACATTTTAGTGTAGAATCATCTGCATCATACCTCTCAACTGTCTAGATTTTTGCAGAATGTCCATATTTTTGGCCCATATTTTTGACCTGTTCCTTATAAAATTTATGGTTTTTTGGTGAATCACTGGGATGGTCTGAGGATTGAAGTCACTAAATAATGACATACGTGTATGATTCAAAATTCAAATCCTTCAGAAAATGTATGTTATGACAAACATTGTTACTCTAGCAACATTCAAAGTTTATAACAGCAATATTTACAATATGTCCCTATTTCTGGTCCTTTGTCCCCCCCATTTCATTGGGCTTTGTCCAAATTTCTTGTACAAAGAGGTTGAGAGGTATGATCTGCATATTGGATGACAGACCCATGAACAGTAGAAGTGTGGAGGTTGCTAGTATAGAGAGAGACAACAGTAGAAGTCATACAATGGAACCTTGGGGAACTCCTAGAGTAAGTGGAAGAAGAGGGGAGAGCTCTTGTTGCCATAGAACTGTCTGCTGGCATCCTGATAAATAACTTGGGAACCAGGCAATAGAGGATTATCTAAGACCTAGATACGAAAATGCCTTATTAAGTATACCACATGTGATCATGTCAAAGGCCTTAGAAAGATTGAGAAAGATAGCAGATACAAATTTTCCATTGTTTCTGTGGTGGAATAAGCAAGATCCTGCTTGACACTATTTATAAGACAATCTGGTACATTGTCGGGAGCAGCTGAAGTGTCTTCAGTCTTTAAGAGTGCTTTAAGGACATCACCCTTAGAAATGATAAGGGGAGAAACGGACATAAGGATGTCTGGAATGGGAACTATAGTTTGAGGGGAGAAATTTGCAGCAAACTTGTTTTTGCTAATATGTTGGCAATCTCTTCAGGATATAAATTTGAGATGCCATCATAGATACGTTTGGAGCAGTGATGTGAATTACATCTTAATTTTCTAACATTCCTAAAGAAGAACGTAACAATTATCTGTAGCTTCAGAAGTGAGCCTTTATCCATAGGATGTTTTGCTTGTCTTTATTGCCTTCAGATTTTTGATGATGCATTTTATATTATCTTTATAACTGGAGGTTCTGGCCTTATGAGGTAACATGTGCAATTCTTTTCTTCCTTATATTGCATAATTTGTTAATTTCTACAGACCACCAGAGTGACTTGTTATTGAATTTGCTATTTAATTTATTTTTGGTGAAGACTACTCTGTCAACAAATTTATCTAAATGAGCACAGAGATCCTTGCCATAAGATGCTGCATATCCTAAATCCTCAATGAAGTTAAGTTGATATTGGTATGTTTTGAGATTTTGTCATACAACTATAAAAAAGTTTGCTATTTGAACTCTGTAATGAGGGTAGTGTTGGTTACCAGGGTGGTTGGTGTTCTCAAGGTAAAGGTAACCTAACCAATTTGTGGTCAGAATTAACTAGTGAGGGGCCAACTAGAGAAAGGAAACATACTAGAGCCAAGTTTGTCAGAACTAGTTCCAAGGTCTTACTGCCTCTAGTGGAATTTTGGACAGTTTGATACAAGAAATTCTCACTAACATAATCTAAGAAACATTATGCATGAACACAGAGACACCTCCACCATTACCAAAAGGCACAGAACCCTGGCATGGATGGGGCTATTCTCATTAAACTTGAACCATGTCTCTCACTACACAAACAAGGACTTGTCCCAAATGCAGAAGTTCTGCTAAATTTGGTAGTTTATCAGTAAGACTCCTAGCATTGAGAATGGCCACCTCAATGTTGTCAAGTTATGATTTATTTGTTGACTAGGCTGACATGTTCATTAGATGAACACTGCTAAAAAGAGGCATGGTGGGTATGGGAAAAAGTTTTGGTCAGTATGCACAAGCCATTGGATGAGAGATACAAACCATTCTGATGCAAAACAAGTAGGACTGTCAGTCATCTTCTCCCAGGGAGATACATCTTGTACCACTGTAGAAGAGCAGCTACTGAAGCCAGTTGCTCAATACAGTTACATTTTCCTTGAATCTATGTATCATTCTAGATGTGGGGAGGATGCCACTCAAAACTAGAGTCTTATCCTTTACTGTCCTTTCTGCATGTCTTTCCTGAGATTTTGTGACAGATTGTTCAATCCAGCATGAACTTCAATTATGTCATAGACATACTCACTGAAGGGACCTCAATTTGTCAGAAATCCTGACTCCTGAGAAAGAGCTAACTGTAACCGTGCCCTTACTTAGCATGGAGCTAGAGTGTCTTACAATGGAATCACCAATTACTGGGATTATTCAAGAACCTGATGCATTCTTATAAGACCCTAGCATTTTATATTGCTGATGGCATATTTACGAAGAGATGCATGCGGGAAAAGTATTAGCGTGGTTTGGTTGCTGACATAAGAGTTCTGGAAGGCTTTGGAAGTGATGTTTTACAGCATCCACAGATGACAGTTCAAGGCTGTCACTATGAGGATCATGTGTTTATGTGAGTGGGGGAGTGTCATTCTCACTGCATGAATGACATTTTGATAGGGCTGGCTCTAAGTTAACAGTGTGTTTAAATAAGAATTCATTTTCAGTGACCATGAGACATTTCTTACACACTGCTTTGGGATACCAAGTGCTAGAAGTCTGTCAGTAGAATGAAAGATAGTCTGCTACATTATATAATGCCATGCTCTCTAGTTCTATTTTATTTTTATAGGAACTTGTGTGGGAACAAAGTAAGGAAAATAACCAGTCACACAGGATATGAGGGAAAATAACATACAAAGCACTGCAGTTGGTAATAAGCCTGCACTGATCCACACAAACGCATACAACCTGGAGCATTTTAGACAGTCACGCAAAAGGTGAAATAAGAAGCTTTGCAGAAAATGTTTAGGGAAACTTTGACTTGTGCAGAGTAACCACTGCTCAGTACAGGAACCGAGGCAATGCACTCAGTGCAATTAATCCAGCATATGGCAAACAGAAAAAAAAGTAAAAGACAAATAAAAAGCAGCCATAAATTTGACCAATAACCACTTGACTATGACTATCAAGTAATACACTCTCACTACAACAGCAACTGATGACTCAAGATCGCTCAAACAACTGACCAGAAACAACTTAATTGCAAACAGTGAAAACTATTTACATGGGAATAAGCAGACAAAACAAGTTAAATTCAGCAAAAATACCAAAATGACTTTAAGTACAGTGAAAAAATGCAAAAAAAAAAAAATTTAAAAAAATTATTGAGTCATTTTGAGTGTATCAAATCATCAGAACAACTTTCCAACTTCTCAAGCTCACACTCGTGTAAGTTATACAAAAGCAAAGAGTGGCAAAAATAATGCCTTTTGATGGTATTGCCAATGTGCACCTTTAATTTTGTTACTTTTAGTTTGGTATTTAAATGTTATGCAAACTACATAAACCTACAAGTTTCAAAAAGGCCTTCACTTCCCCATGTAATAAAGATTAGGCATAATTTTAATATTAGAACAATTAAGAATAACTACAAATATGATACATTTGTAAGTACAGTTCAGATTATCATTTACTATTATTATATTAATGTTGTAGGCATATATTTTCATAAGCCTTGTCATATTTGTTAGGTTGTGGTAGAACATTTGTGTATATGGCTCTATAATAGATCTGAGAAAAATTAGTTTCATTAGTAGCACAGCAGGCTGTCTACGTAAAGCTGTAGAGATCATCATCTTAATGGACCAATGACAACTTTTAATTACGGTCATAATAAATTGGCTATAAATTAATCTGTATAATTAAGCAAAATCTTTAGCACATTTATTATTAGACAGCAAAACATCCAGTATGCATTTAACTCTGAATATCCTCTACAATATATTAGTTGTAGTACAGTTTGCTTTATTAATTTGCATACAGTGAATTGATTCCAACACCTCCTCAAGCCCTCCTCGTTTCTAATCAAATCAGCAGAAGCATGCCATATAAGGATTGTTCTGTAATGCAGCTGTCATGTGGGTTATGTTTTACAAAGATTTTACAGTGTATAACTATTTGAATAACTATTGATTTGCTTCCTAAAATGAATGGTTGATGTTACTCCCAAAACTGCTAATGAGCTTAAAATTCCTGTTAAGATTTATAAATCACAACTCGTTTCAGATGCGTCATACCTCATATTCTCTGCTTAGAAAGGCAAGCCTAAAGTAGAATTTTATTACTAACTTTATCTTTTTTATTTATTTTTTTATTTAGCTCTTCCATTTTTATACCTCACACATTTTAAAACAAATCCAATATACAAATGACAGGGGCTCTTTGTTAACACAATCACATTTTAAACACACACAGTGCTTCTTTAAGATTAACATTTTAATTAAAACATAATAGCAACACACAACTAAATTATAGATACCCAGAATGACATACATTATGATTTCCATTATATTGTGCTTGTATTTACAGGCAAGACAGCAGCCAATAACACACAAGCTAAAAGAACCAAAGTGAAATAAGGTATCATTAACTCTGACTGCCTCAGTAACTTGGGTTTCAGGACAAACATATTATTAAACTTCAAACCACTCTAAGCATATTTTTTTTCAATTGCCCATTCATTTTGTTAAACAATGATTAACTTCTTATCATACAGAAGTGTGATCTACATTTTCAATTAATCTTAGCATAGTTCTTTGTCAACAAACCACTTAAAGACATTCTAGCAGAAAACTGGTATATTTACTCGCAGGTTAATAAAATAAGAAATTTGGCAGGGAAGAGAACACAGATGGCTTACAAAGAAGAGTAGAGCTAAAAGAGATTTTTAAGTATGAAATGTGTTAAGAAATGTTTAGCTTCAGGCTGGACACATTTCTAGCCTAAAATGCAAAGTTTGAAAACATGTCAAAGGCCATTCTTCAATGCAGTGGTTTATATATATATATATATATATATATATATATATATATATATATATATAATTTGAGAAAAAATTGCTGAATAGATTAAGAGGTTGGAATTAATCCAACGATACAGGGTTTATATTAAATTGTCGATGGGGCTGTTCATCGAACGCCCTTTCATCGACACATAATCAAAATACCAAAACTGCGAACAGCCACAAAAGCGAATTTTTTCCAAGGGGGAAAAAAATCACTTGGCCAACACCAAAAAAAAATTTGTAGACCCTACGAAGTGGGGGGCTTTGCCCCCACCCCCACCCCCCTAACTAAATATACCAACTCCAAGATCACACTACAGTGGAGGAAAGTGCAAATCCCTGATGATGGCCAAGCGATTTTTTCCCCTGGGAAAAAATTCACTTATGTGGCCATTTGGGGTTTTGGTATTTCAATTATGTGTCGATGAAAAGGCATTTGTTGAAAAGCCCCTTCAATGATGTAATATAGAGCCATAATATATACATGTGAAATTATGTTAAATATTTGTGCAAGCACCTACATGCTAAAAGCATGTGTTTGGCATTAATCGTTTATATGAAATCATTTGGAAGAACCAGAACTTTCTGTTTCAGCTTGCTGAGAGTTTGGCCTACAGTCTTGGGGCCAACTAGATGAGTTACTATTCCTTAACGAAGTCTGAGTCTTAGATTACATTGTATATTTACTGTTGTTTGATACTGATTTCTGTATCTGACAGTAAAGTACATCGGACTAAGGTAATGACTTTTATTTTATAGTACAAGGTTTGATATCTTGGGTATTTGTGTGTACCTGTCTGAATCAGAACACATCAATAGAGGCATATGAAACTGGCAAGCTTAATTGGTTCACAAATAAAATAAATAAATGAATATCCACTAAAGTATGGATCATTGGATCACAGAAGGTTACTAGACTATTGTCCCTAAGGTCTCTACAGGCATAGCCATCTTATACCCTTGTTCCCTTATGGATAAAAACATATAGTCTATGTCTGTGTGTGAATCTAAGATCAGCACCAGCTCCCCCTGTCTAAGAGAGAGATAGATGACCCCCCCCCGGTGCAAATTAATGGTTTCCTATCCTATTGTCCAGGTTATGCTTAAATAGGGTAATTGAGGAGCTGTGTCTTACATGAATTGGTAGTTTGTTCCAGGGGAGTGACAACCTCTGGGAGACATATGTGTCTTTCCAGCATGTCCTGTTGATATCACAGGCTAGGTTAAGGTCCCTAGAGCAAGTGAATCTTGTCCCATTGGATTTGTGGAAGTACAACAGCTTCATGAAGGCAGGGTCTGAGACTTCTCTGTAGGCCGGGCAGTAGTCACATCTAAGCAGTCTATATGATACTGAGTAAAGTGATAGGGCCTTCAGTCTGTCTGTGTAAGTCAGGTGTTGAAGGCCTTGAATTTTTTTGGTGAGAAACTTCTGAGGCATCTCCAGTTGCTGTAGATGTCTGGTGCAGTTATATACAGAAAGGAGCACCATACTCTGTTATTGGTCTGATGAGAGCCGTGTGCAGGGGAGTTGTAATCGCCTTAGATTTGGAAGCTATACCCTTTCTTATGAGGTGTGCTATATAGAAGGCCTTCCTTACTGCTGTGAACACCAGATGATCAAAGTTAAGGCTGCTATCAACTTGCATTCCTAAATCCCTCACCACTTGCTTTGAAGTTAGGGGACTACTATTAATATTGTAATTAACAGCAGTTTCTCCTTTGCTGAAGGAGATGACAATGCATTTTTTTATGTTTATTTAAGTCCATGGCTTTGACATCAATCATTTGTCTGTGTGATCCCATTTTGTAGTATATTGACATCTTTGGGGGATTCGATGATTGCACCCAGTTTGCAGTCATCAGCAAACTTGGTAAGCCATAGGCCATCTGTTTTTGCCTGGACTTCTGAAAAATAGAGGGCAAACAGTAGTGGGCCTAGCACAGATCCTTGTGGAACATCAGTGGTAACAGGTCTGCTAGTAGAGGTGGTATCCTCAGTTTTGACTGTATGTGTTTTGTTTGTGAGCCAGTTGTCAACCTATCTAGTGACATAAAGGTTAATTTCCAGCTTGGTAAGTTTCTCAATGATCCCTGAGTGAGGGATTGTGTCAAAGGCTTTAGTTAGGTTGAGACAGGCAGTGTGAACTGTTTTTCCTACTGTCACAAAAAATAATATTGTCAGCCTAGCTATCTGGAATTTTGTAAATAATTATATATCATTTGTGAATATTAATATGATTTATATTGAAATGTGACAGAATGAGATACTGCCAGCACAGCTATCTGGAATTTTGTAAATAATCATATGTCATTTGTGAATATCAACATGATTCATATGCTTATCTTACAAATGTACTAGAACTGTATGTCGTGTATATTAAATTACTGGTTCAGAAGTCTATGTTGAACAGGGTTGGTACAGTACTGAGTCTAGATGTGGGACCAAAGTGTACCCTGCTGGATTAGAACAGAAATGTATATAAACTATTGTACCTGTGTAAATGTATATGTTTTAACAGTGGGAAATAGAACATAGAGGGTTAACTTGCAAAACTTCAAGAAAATAGTTGAAATTAAATTGTTTTATGATTGTGCTATAAAAGTTAGTTTCAATGCAGCAAAGAGACAGGATGTCTAGAACTAGGGTGCCTTCTGCATTGTTTTGTAAGCGTTTTATTGTTTTGTCTTCTAGCAGTTACAAAGATGTGAGAGATATGTATTTTTCACAGGGAAATGCTAAAATGCTAACATGCTGGCGGTTTCTAGCAATGGGGTTTTCATCTGGAGTAGTCAGATAAAAAAACTGATGTCATCCTGCAAATACCTACAGCAATATTTGATATATTAATTTAATAACTCTCTGAGAGAGAAGGAGAGGGTGTTTTGTATTTGTCTTTGACCAGACAAAATCCACTCACCACTTCTGCCTGCTTGTTGTTCTGTAAGTAAGTTTTTAGGGCATAGTAACTCTTTTAGATTCAAATAGGAATATAGTAAAGTATAGCTTAGATGTTTTCTTTATTTATTTGAGACTGTCTTGCAATGTTGTTTTAATTATTTCCTGTGATTTTCAACTCTGATGTAACTGATTACGGTTCCCTATTAGAAGACCGAAGACGCATTTTTTCAAATGCATCTTGGTCAAACTCAAAAGCCTGAAATGGCAAAATATCAAAGCGGCTTTTAAGCAAATTCTTTCCCTGGGAAAGCATTCACTTAGCCGCTTCGTTACTTTCCCGTTTT
>NC_056729.1:996541073-996651073 GCF_019279795.1 Protopterus annectens
TTAGAGTTCAGATGTAGCTAAAGTAGGTCAAACAACTAGCAGACCAAAAAAGTATAAATACCACCGGCAACAGTTTCAAAAAACAGATTTATTCAAAAAACCATAGCACCTCGGCCAAAACGGCCTTCAAGAAGTCATGCACATGTAAAAATGCATTCCCCTTAAATACACACTGCAATAAAACAGTAAAACAATTAAGAAAACAATCAAGTCTTAATTATATTAGATATTTCCAATTATTTTCACAGTTAAGTCCATGAGGTACAAGAGTATTATATTTAAGAATAAAGATTGATTATTTGCATAACAACTTTTCCTTTAACATAGCAGCATCACCCAATTTTATAAAATTTTTTTCCAAAATAGTAGCCTGCAATAACTTATAATCACCATTGTGACATTTGTTAAATTGAGCAGCTACAGCGCTTCCTGCTTTTTGTCTTTTTATATGCTCCTGCAGCCGTGTCCTAAACATTCTTTTACTTTCACCAATATATATTGTTAATGCCCTCAGTTGCACATGAAAAAGACCCCATTAAATCAAATGTAATATTATTTATCCTATTGAAGCCTATTACCACAACATCACATACATTACATCTGCCACATGGAAATGTTCCTTTAGGCTTCAAACCAACAGATACATTTTCTTCAGGTAAAACAAAAGAAGGTTTAATCAATCTATCAATTAAACTTTGTCCTTTTTTTATAAGAAATTACAGGGTTATGACATTAATATTTTACTCAACTTTTCATCCTTTGTTAGACATTTTCAGAACCTGCTTACATATCTCATCACTTAAAATATTGTAGGTCATTACATAATACATTTTATCTTGAGCACCCACTGTCACACTGTCATGCTTAGTTTAGCATAACAGGCTTAGCTTAGCTTGGCCGAGGCACTAAGGTTTTTTGAATAAATCTGTTTTTTGGAACTGTAGCTAAAGAATGATTTGTGATTTCCTTTTTGTAACTAGTTTTAGAGGACTTTACATGATGTCTAATCTGTTTGTTTATGCTTTGGAGGGAGGTCTTCTTCTGCTGGGAATGTTCCTTCTTGTTTTTGACAGCAGTTTCCTTCTCTTATTGTATAATATATTTATTCTGGATGTCCACCAGCGTGGCTTATTTTTTTGTGAGTAACTTGATTTGATCCATTCTCACATGGCTGAGTCTATACATTTATATAGGTGTTTATACAGGACATTTGTGTACATGTCAGTATAGGGGTCATTGCTGTCAGAGTTGGCAGGGGGCTCTAAAACTACTGATGCCATCATTCAGTAGGCTATAGTTTCCTTTAGAGACATTTTTTAACCTTTTTGCTTTGAGTGTGGGTCAGGTACGATCGTTACTTCGAATGAAACTAATTTGTGATTGGACTTTACCAGGGAGGGTCCCACACACGGGGTGGTGCAGCGATTTCTCCCATGTTGGTGAGCGCTATGTCAAGGATGTTAGAGACCCTTCTGGGTGTGCTGACTATCTGATCAAGAGTATTTGTTTTAACAAATCCCAGGAACCCTAGAGCAAGCATGTGTGTGCTTATATATGTTACCCAATCGATGGAAGGATAGTTAAAGTCACCCATGATCAGGGTATTTGGCTGTACTATGAGTGACTCAAGTAGGTCCAGGAAGGTTGTGTGGCTTTCATGGTTTATGGTGGGGGATCTATATCTAACAATGATGTGGAAGGAGGTCTTTCATACAGTTAGTTGGAGTAACTCTAGAGAGTCATACTGTTTAAATAGTCTTGAAGTCTATTTGTCTTATTGAAGATGGATACTCCTCCTCACTTTGTTTATGTTTGTTTTGTGGTCTGAACATGTGGAAGGCATTATAGGCCTGTATGGCCAGGTTATTCTCTGAGGTCTTGAGCCATCTGTGACTGCACAGACATCAGCATCTTCCAAGGTGAGAAGTGCTTCCAGTGACTGCAGTTTCTGATTTAGACTCGTACATTAACTCATTACATCCAAGTGACGCCTCCAGGTGCATCTGCAGTTAACTCCTACTGATGCCTCTAGACATCAAATATTGCTTGTTCATATTTGCATCAATAATTGCAAAACCATGCTATATATAAGAATTTAAAATAATTCATCTTAAGGATTACACAATGGCAAACTCAACTGCATTAATCTGTCTAGTGCAGGTTAAGAGATATTAACTGTTGTTGTTATGATATTAAAATTATATAGATATAACTTTCACATTTTTCTAAATATCTCAAGAACCAAGCAACACAGACAGAACTCCTTAGCCTCTTATGAAAGCGTTCAGCTAGATGAATAATATGTTGCTGACAGTACCTGTGTAATGTGAGTGGTTGCTGAGATATAGTATGTTGTTTACAAAATATTACAAACACAATATTTATTGTGGTAATGTGACTTATAAAATTCAGTTTAAGACCTAGAACCTAAAGAATACTACCACTATAAAATAGATTGCGCTGAAGAGTTTGTCATTTATACTTCTTTCACAACCCCCAAGGTTCCAGAGATATGAACATTTGTTTTGAAATGTGAGGACATAATTTGATTCTGTCAAAAGGCTTAGGCTTCGCCCATTGGAAGTTGCAATGCAAACTTCCTGAGCTCCATTGAAGTGAATGAGTTAAGCAGCATAACCCTGAGTTTGCTTCTAGAGGATATTTTTAATCGAGAATTTTGTTCTTCTGACATTGCCTAAAAAAAGGCACTATGGGGTGGCAAGTACCTTTGTCAGCAACCTAAAGCCTAGAGGTGACAGGTGAAGACCATCCCTAGCAAAGCAACATGGTCTGTCGACCATATCATCACAGGCTGCCAGATATTGGATCCTGCTTGACTGACACCAGAAGCTAAGTGAATTGTTGAAGTCAATCATTTTTTGTTTGTATTGCGGCATCATACAGGGTGAGGGAAGAATGCTGCTTAGGGCTAGGGACATACCTGCCTGGGACACAAAATCTGAAAGCTCAATCATGTCTCTCTTCATAAAGTCCAGTGAGGTACATCCCAAATCATTCAATCCAACATGGACCATGACAGCGTCATAATAATACTTGTTGTTGACAGATGTTTAGATATGTCTTGCCCTAGGGGCTTAATGGGTGAGAAACTGATACGTGTGTTATTATGTGTAGTGGGTGCTGTTGGGACAGTATTGTGTGCAGAATGTTTGTGCTTGGGAGGTATATGCTCTTTTTGTATATTTCTAGTGAGTACCTCTGCATGTGTGAGGTTATGTGTTTTGTGCTTGGTAAGTGTGGGAGGTGGAGTGTGGGTGCTGACAACCTGCTTGGTACTTGGTTTGTTGTTACATGACAGAGAGAGACCATTGATTCCAGATTCACAGTATAGTTGCATCTCTCACATACTGTATTTGCACATTTTTAGGAGTAATAGGTTGTCTGTATACATGATGCAATTGTTACTTTGCTTCAGGATGCCCATGTCAATCTGGCTGGCTGAAGAAATGGTGGGAAACTGACCATCCATTATGTCAGGTGTGTTTTGTAAAAATTGGTGGAGGGTGGGCTAGATGGACTAGGTTCTGCTGTAGAACTAGTAGAATCAGCTAATCTATGGGAGATTTAGGGGTAGAAACCCACATCAGCCCCTGAAAAAGCACAGTTGGGTTGCTCTCTGAGCAGCAGTGTGCAAATGCATTGTGTGCCAAGAAGCAGGGAAGCTTACAAGGTTCCCTAGCAGCTACCTAGGGAAAACCTGATTTTCCAAGCATTTGTGTCCACACATGGCAGTGCCAACCCCTGTCGCATGGTGTGCAGCTACACACAAACATTGTGTTTAAATATCACTTAAGTAAAACAGTTTTTAAATAATTCAACTAATAGGAAAGCCCAAGACTGAGCCTTTGTTCCAACAATCCCCAACTTAGATGGGTCCTTGGCTAGACTCTTCTGCCACAAGGGTGCAGGAGGGCCCTTTTAATGTAAGATAGCTGGCTTTAGTCCACAGAAAATACCAAACAGTCTAGATTCAGCAAGTCTGAATCTAGCCTATGTTATAAGTTGCTCAAGTACTGTAAATAGGTAGTACAGAAAACACAGTCACAAACAATAAAAACAGCTTAAAGTAGGCGGCAAATCAGGTTATTAAAAATATTTATTTTTCAGTAGAATTCACAGGATGCCTTGGATTTTGTTCAGATTGACTTCAGATCTCTGGATAAGGACACCAAACTCTGAGCAGCTCTGTTAAAGTGATATGAGTATGAACTTAAATGAAAAAGGAAATAATACCTGATTTTTCTTTGGTTCATTAACATCATGTGTTTCAAGGTTTACTTGGGCCAAAGGGCACGGGAATTAGTCATGTTAGCGTGTCAAGATGATAGAAGGGTTGAGATCTCACATTACTCGTAATAGTATTAGAGCAAGTAATTGTGTGTGTGTGTGTGTGTGGGGGGGGCAGATTAATATGAAACACAAGAGCAGCAGATTAATGGAGAGTTGAAGAAATGCAATCCAATACTATAACATTATGAGAAGAGAATGACCAGGGGTAGTATTATATTTTATTAAACGCCTGGCAAAATGTGGGCAATGCTTCATATTGTTGTGGTAGTAAGAATGAAAAGCATACCGTGTTAGTATATGGATTACATTGTCCAAATGGTTGCAGTCCTGATGCCAGAAAACATGAGTATAGTAGCATTGAAAATGGATTATTGCAAGATCTTTTGGGGATGGTGATGGCCTAGCAGTCTGCCATGTGAAATTTTAGGACAGTAGTGTACTTACCTGCATTTTGAAACACTATATGCTTTTTTCCTTTTGTTTGCTATTTCAACTTTAATGTGAAGGCCAAAAATATTAAGCAACTCAATTTCTTTTGGATAGTGATATATGTAAACTTTCAGTTAATTTATAGACTTGCAGACTGAAGTCTTCTCAACCTGCAGGTGTCTGTAGCTACCTTGTATTGCTACCATTAAAAAAGTTACATGAAATATGATAGAAGGCATGAAATCAGTCACACTGTGTAGGGGAATGTAATGATCAGCCTGCACTGTTTATCCCATTATTTACATTAATTCTACACATTCAGGCCTTAAAGAATGGAATTCTGCTGGCCAAACTGAATGAGACTGGGATCACACTGTTGCTCAAGCCAAGGCGGATAAAAGATCAAACTCAGTCACAAATTTTTCAGCCAGTTCCATTGTTAAATATCAGTGCAATTATTTTAGCCAATATTATGGCTGAAAGGATGGTTCCTGCCTTACCTAAACTTATATCACACAACCCAGAATGGAATTCTGAAGGACATTACACTGACTCTTAGTGTCATTCATGATCACTGCTGCAGGAAGCCTGTATTATTATATATTCTGAGGCATTGTTGCTGATAAATATTAGGAAAGCATTTGGCACTACAGAGTAGAGTTAATTTTTTGTGGTAATAGAATAGATTGACTCTGGGCCTTTATTGGGTTGTTCAAGCTTTGTCTCTAGTCTTAATAGCCTAGGCACCATTGGCTATCAATCACTTACTGGATCAATCCTTTTCTGTCTCTCATGTCATGAGGTGTGAATGCCCTTTGTGCTGTCTCTCACTTGTAATTTTGACTGAATGGTTACCAGTATCCTTCAAGCACTTATTAAAGGGGCAGAAGGTGGTATAAGATCCATATAAACATATATCTGTATCCAAAGTTTGTGAAGTGGAGGTTAATGAGTCAGAAAGCTGTTTCCAGATAATCGAAGAGTCTGTTACTCAAACTGAGGTGGCCACAAACTTATGTCAAACAGCGATTTATAAACTATTTTTTAAAACATTTTTGAAATAGACATAAATTAACAAAAGGTCTGTAATCTTTGTACTCTTTAGAGACAGGGACATTTAGCAGAGTGATGATGACAGCAGGTCTGAAATCTGTATGAAATGCTCCTAATGGTAGGGGTACATTTATTATATGTTGAAGAGGTTTTGCAATGGCAGTGGAAGACATTTTAATGAAGGTGTGGTGAAGTTTGTTAAATGCAGCACCTGATTTGGGTGTAAGTGGTTTAATATTTTTGTGTTTTCTTTCTTTTTTGTTTGTTTGTTTTTTTTTTTTTTCTGTAATTTCTTTAACTTAAAAGTGGAAATACCTGAAAGGAATCTTCTTAACAAAAAGTAAGTAAAGGATGGGGATTGGAAGATGAGTTAGCAAGGCCTCTGATGGCTGAGAGGAAAAACAGTCAGTATTTATAACAAGGTTTGAAGTATCATTAATAAAGTGTACAGCAGATGAACACTGGAATAAGTAATATTGCTGATTAGCAGTGTTAGCTTTTTTTCCAGATCATGCTGAAAGATCCTTTTGCCTTTTTGTGTTGTCCATTTTCAAGGCAATTCTGGCTGTCTTTCTCTGATGAAGATATGTTAGATGCAATTATTGAGCTAATGCATTTTATTTCCAAAACTTCTAGGAGTTATCCCCAGTGGTCAACACCTTTTTGATGCCTGCAGTTAACCATATATAATGTTAATCTCCTAAGTCTCCTCTGAATAAATGGAAGCAATTGTCTTCTGTAGCTCATAAAGTGCTGGGAAAATAATTTAATGCATTGTTTGAATCAGAAAAGGAGCATAAGGAAGCACAGTAAATACTATGTAGATAAGAGTTACAAAATTTCTGATTAAGATTAGTGAAAGGTCCACAACTAAGAAATTGAGTTGGTTTTCTTTGAGTTTTGAAGGACCATATCAACATTATTGGACAATGGTCACTTAATTGGTTTAGAAGGATGTTACTTGTAAGCATCTGATTTTAATATTAAGACAAGGTCAAAAATTGTGTGGTTCTCAGTCAATTGTTTGTTTTTTTAGGTATTTCCCCTACTTGCGATAGGCCATAATATGAAAGCATCATTTTTAGGTGTAAGAGTTAGGAGGTGATGCACTGTCGTTGAAGTCCCCAGGGATTAAGGTATTATTTGTAATACCACTCTGGAGCATACCTACAAACACTTACTGAAGGGTAGAAAGTAAAGAAATAAAAGAAGCTAAATGATATAAATTATCTGCATATAAATTCGATTCAATTGCAGCAGAGCTGTTTACAGTCTAAATCCAAATCATACAACTGAAATAAATCCAAAAACTGTTCCAAAACAGTACATATTCAATTATAAAGTAATAAAAATATTCATCATTCTGAAGACAAACATTGTGGCTCAGATTCCTAGACGGTTAAGAGCCAGGTATGTTTTATCCATATACATATAAAGAGTTATCATGCAATGGTCATAATAATGTGATATGTAATGCATGATAATGATGGACATTCTCCCTGTCTGGCAAATGACAATAAAAAACCTTTGACTTCAGTGAGCTGCTACAATGTTGTCCTGTCTGGAAATGTCCTGTGTCTTTTCTTTTGCTGTGCAACAGCCATTTGTTATCAGCTACTGTCAGTGCTCTGTACAGCCTCAACCCAGTCCCCCATTTATGTACTGTAGACATGCTTAAACATATGGCCATGGACCTCCATCACATTTGTGACAAGTCCTTCCTATGGTTTCCTATGTTCTTGGTTTGAAATGTGCCAGCCACAAACAGACCCTTCAGTACCAAGCCAGTGTCACAGGTTCCCACCTGCCCATATACAATGGCATCTACGTCACTTAGTCATCCACCACATGGCATGCTTTGTTATTGTTGTCCTTGCAGTACTTTACCAGCTAAGACTCCTTCATTAACTAGAGGAAGTTTCTCATCTATAAAAGATTTACTGAAATTCCTCTGGAAGCTTTATGGTTCTAAGCAGTGTTGTAAAAACCATCAATACAGTTTATTTCATACCAATAAGAGCCAATTAGCATGGAGGTTATATAAATGAAAACAGTTAATGCCACTGTTTGTAAATTACTGCCAATGTGCACTGCCCTACCCTTACATAGCACGAGCCATACATAACAGGTTGCACATGAAGCTTGTGACCTGTATGCTACTGCATATGGCAAACATATATTTGTTGTGTCATACAGTTGTAGTACAGCCATGGTCTAATAGCCACCACACGACACTACAGTGAATGACATGTGAGTCAGAAATGTACATTCATATGCACAGGACCACCATCTTGCTGTGTGAGAAGACCATGTCAGATGGACATGGCTACTTCAAATACTGAGGCTTGCAAGGCTGCAAAATCTGCCAGGGGTATCAGGGTTTTCCTATTTTTCCTGCATAAATCCTTCAGGAAGTAAGTGATGGTTTACTTTGAATGAGCAAACTAAATAGTGAATTCCTGACAAGAGCAGGCACAAATAGCAACCAATGCCACTGGCATCATTCATTCAGGTGAGCAATGCTGACATTGGTAAAAAAGCCTTGAAGTAGCATCAACCTGACCTGCTTCATCATGGAAGGCAGGGTTTCTGTGGTGAAAGACAAAAATGTACTGGAAGCATTTTATTCATTATCATTGTAATCAGGTAATCTTGCTGTATTTACTTTGTTTTCCAGTGGTACAGGAGTAGAAAGTAAACAGGTCTAGGCAGAGATGAAGCTGAAAACCACTATAAAGGCAGTAGGAGGTAGTATTGATTGTATGGCAGCCTGCTCCACATCTGCAATGATGTTAATCTCATACATGGGTCTGATTATCTTATCCCATTCTGTCATCCTTCTGCACGTTGATTTATGAAGAAGGAAGAGAAGTGGCCCCCACCACTTTGGTCTCTGCCAATTGCTCCATTAACACTGTTTCACTAATGGTAGCTGTACTGGTGCATAGTCTGCAATAGAGGAAGTGGCTCCATAGAATCCTCAACATCACCTATACCAGTGGTATACCCTACAGCCCACAATAAAGAGCAATCAATTTAGCAAAGTTTTTTTATTTTTCTAAAATAACAGTCAGTGCATAGCTCGTGAACCCCCCATCACCACACACACACACACACACACACACACACACACACACACACACACACACACACACACTGAAATAGGACAAATTATTGGCTTTGCTTTCATTTTCAGACTACTCCTTGCTTCTTTTCTTCCCTTACTACAGTATCTTGCAGTTAATACACTAAATACTTAACCACACATGTAAATCTCTGCTTAGTCTTCCTGGGATTGTATAGTGCTCCCAGCTTCTGTTTTACACTGTTTGACTCACACAGATTTCACTATCTCTGCAAATATTCTTATCTTTTGCTATAGCAAAAACTTACTGATTGCTTTTCTCAATGTTAATACATTGCTGATTCACTGGTTGGGCTCTGTTCTGTTCACCCCCAATTTCCACCCATCCTCTCCTTCTTTACATTTAAAATATCCCAACTCCACCCCTACACATCTCCTAACCTGTCTCTGCATCAAAACAATCAGAATGTAACCCAGTTGCAGTTGCTGTACAAGTAGCATGTGTGATTCATTTGCTTAAAGTGCTGCAACCCAGCATGCCCTTTTACTAGCTATTACTGCTCTTGCACAGTAACATTTTACAGTGCAAACTAATGTCTTCAGCAAAATCTAACTTAAATTTCATACAAAATTACTGTGACTCAAACCCTACTAGTGTGTCTCCTCAACATATTAGCACTCTTTACCAGCTACCATACCTCCAAAATAAATATAATCAGTGCTCCTACAAACACATGCTCACTACACCAACAGTTACCAGGTCTGTTAATCACCACAGCGCCCACACTGTACCAACAAACCTTCTTAGCCTTTTTCAATTACAGGTATCTTAAGTCTAGGTATGTTACTACATGAAACCCAATAAGACTAAATCACAAATGCATCTGGCTACATACTTTCCTACATAAAATTTCCAGCCCCCCCCCCCCCAACAAAAAAAATCAGTGGCGACATTCACTCAAGCCATGGTGTCACACAGCAGAAAAAAAACACACTAATAGCAGAGTATTAAATGTGCCATTCTCTTTTCCTCTTCCATCCCCCAGTTCTATCCTTCTCCTCCTAAATATCAATCTTAGAAGCATATGAAATAATATACAGGACACACCTGTTTGTATTGTCACAGATTCCCCAGACGTAATCATAGCTACAGAAACCTTGTTGAAAAAAGACATAAATGACAATGAATCTCACCTGGTTTCAATAAAATTAGACTTGACAGGACAAATAAGCAGGCAGGTGGAATTGCCATCATCTACAGGAATTCCCTAAACATAACCAGATACACACAGGAGATAAGGGGTCCAAATGGAGAGATAATTAAATCAGCAAGCAAAGGAGAGTAGTACTTCTGTTACTAAATGCATCCTCAAGTCTTGGTGAGTACCTTCACAAGGTCGACCCTGTTTTTACAGAATCTCACCAAGGCGACACTGATATATAAATTGTATATTATATAGCATATATCATGAACAGAAGAAGGTTAAAAAATAGAAAATACATCTGGGAGCACAAGTTCCAGGATAAAAAAAGTGCCCAGTCCTGATGCCAGTACAGGAAAAAAAGACAGTGTAGAATCCTCAAGACATGGAAGCATACCTACAATAGGGTTAGCCCAGGATCAGGGAGAGGTTGGCCCACATGTTGTAGAATGAAGTAGTAGTCCACAAAAATCACAAAAACTAATAGGACAAAAAAGAGCCATATATATATATAAATATATATATATATAGTGGACTATTATGGATAAGAAAGAAATCATGTATTGTTACTATTATGCAAGAAGCCCAGAATTTTCAGACAGAAGATATACTAAAGAGTAAGAGAGAAATTAGAGGAAAGAGCAATACTTACACATGAAAAACTGTCAAAAGCTTCAAATGCAAATTTGTGTTCATTAATACAACAGATTTATGAAAAACATCATACAGACCAAGAAACCTTGGGATGTTTGGAAAAAGAAGTGACTAAGAAGTTCGAAAATATAAGGAACAAAATCTAAAGATTTTTGAAAGGTATAAAAAAGAAATATGGGCATGGCAAGGAGAGATCAGATATGGTACAATATTTATGCAAAGGAGAAAGACAAAGTAATTGATATGAAAAAGCAGCTCCAAAGGTAGTCAAAGAGAAATACAGGCAAAGATACCCAGATATGGGAAATTTTACAACACAAAAAAATAAGATCACAAACAGGGAACATGGAACAGAAGATTAGTAACCTAGAAGTTAAAGTACAAGTTAAAGAAAAATAGATGCCACCTCCCCACCCCCCCACCCCCCCCCCCCCGGGCAGAAGTTAAGAAATACCTGCAAAGTGAAGGATTTCATGCAGAAAGTCTAACACAGGCTATATCACAGAATGGTGTAACAATTAGTCCCCCAAGTTCCCCAAGTAAAGAGAAACAAGAGGAGCAGTAGACATCTGAAGAAGAAATATGGACACGGAAAAGAAAAAGAAATTTAATATGGTGCAATATTTCTGCAAAGGAGAAACCAAAACTAATCAACACAGAAAGCACAGCATCAACGAAATCTGAAGAGAAATACAGGCAAAGGCATCTGGATATGAAAAATGTTACAGTACAAAAGATAAGAAAACAAAGAGCGAAAGCAGAAAGGAGAATTAGTAAGGGAGAAGTTAAAGAAATAGAAACTGATCTTATGGATTACCTGCAAAGTAAAGGATTTAGTGTAGAAAATGTAACTCTGATAGCACTACAGAAGGATAGAAAAATGAATCCCCAAATTAAGGAGAAACCAGTGGAGGGGGAAATGTTTGATCAGTTGACATATGAAGATACTTTGGAGCCTTCAGGGGGAAATCATTATAACATTTCAGTTGGAGTTTCACAGCAAGGGAAAGGACAGGACACTGTGGCAACTCTAAAGTAGTCAATGTTATGGAGTGATTGGCCAGTGAGTTGCCATATGAAACAGCAATGGAGGACACAGAATGCAGCTAAAGAGAATATGTCACAAGAAGATATTCTGGAACTTTCTGTAGAATGTCCGCATGAAATGGAGATCAAAGAATGTGCCCTCAGTTTAGAAGAAAGTGATCTAAGGGAAGAGTTGTGTGATATATTAGAAATGAATAGACATATTAAGATCAATGAAAGAAATAGATTACAGAAAGTCAATAAGACCCAACATGTTAGAAGTCTGATAAAACAAATGAGCACAGTAATCAAGGCTTTTTAACAGAAATTAATGTGATATAATAGAAGTAAATAGGATATATTACTGTACAGCTAAATTAATAACAGATAAAGTCTTACCACAAATACTCATGGCAATAAGGGAAAGGAAGAGAAGAAATTAAATGATATTGTGGAAGCACCAAACAGAGAAAACTATCAAGCAATTAAGACAAGAAGTGTCATTGTTAGAAGTGTATAGAAGAGGGAACAGATCAACAAAAATACTTAGAAAGACAGACATGCTAAAACAATGTGCAGTATCAAAACAGAACAGGAACTATCACACCATATTGGAAATAATAAACTAACGATATCAGCACAGGCAGAAAAAAAAACTTACAAGATATGCAGATAAATATAAAGAAAAAGTACAAAATAAGCAATTAATTGATGGCTCAAAAAATGTATAGAGAACTGGGAAACAAAGCAATAGGAATAAAAACACCACCAAAAAAGAAGAAATAGACACATTTTGGAGAACTATCTATGAAGACTATGTGGAAAATTACAAAGATGATGAATGGATAGAAGTAAAACAAACAGTTCAGAAACTCAAATGTACAGGATATGAAATGGGATAAAATAATGGTCAGAGAAATTGAAACAAAATTAAAAAAAAGATCCTAACTGGAAAACCCCAAGACCAGTGCATTAATTAACTTATAGCTAAAAGTACTAATATCTTTACACAAAAACTTAGCCCTGAGTAAGAACTACTTATATGCACATCCAAAACAGACACCAACCTGGTTAACAACAGGAAAAGCAATACTCCTCCTTAAGAGTTAACCCGCAAACTATCCTAAAAACTATAGATCAATAAACTCCCTTATGATGATGTATAAATTATCTACCAGGATTGATGCCAACAGAGTTTATAGTCATTTTGAAGAAAACTCAATCATGGCAATAGAACTGATGGGTAGCAAAATAAAGTCATATGGAACAAAGGATCATTTCTTGTTAAACAACGTCAAAATGGAGACTTGTAAAAAGGGGAAGAATCTAAGTATGGCAGGTAAAGTTTACAAAAAAGCATTTGCAGCATCCCACATTCATGGATAAAGGAGTGCTTAAAGATGTACATGATACACCCAACATTGATCAATTACATTACATTGACCGTGAAATAGTGGCAAACAATTTTGCAGCTAAGCCATGATAAAGGGCAAATTTTTATCACAGAGATAAAAATTCAAAGGGGGATATTCCAGGGTCACTTTTTATTACAGCTGCACTTTTATCGTACCTTTAACCCGTTAAGCTGTCTACTTAACAGATTAGGTCGTGGTTACAATTTGGCTCCCAGAAAACAACAAAGTGTAAAGACTTTTTGTGTATGATTTAAAACTGCATAGTTAATCAGCTGAGCTGAAAGTCCAACTGCAAGGGGTCAAAACTTTCTCAAATGATATAACAAGGTCATTTGGTCTTGATAAATGTGAAAAAGAAACTTTTAAAGCAAGAAAGCTGCAGCACCAAGAACATATCAGTCTGAGAGAAGAATGGGATAGAAAAGAATTTGAGCAGGAGTGTGTGTATAAAAGTTTGGGAATTGATGAAGGATTAACAATAAAACGTGCAAATGTGAACAAAGCTCAGTAAGGAATGCTTTAGATCACTAAAATTAATACTGAAAACAGCCCTGACATCTAAGAACAAGGTCCATGCTATATATCAATTTGCTCCTGCTATTCTAACATACAATTTTGAGGTGACTGACAGTTCCCAAAAGGTATTGGATCAGTTAGACAGGAAAACAAGATAATCGCTTCATGCTTATCAAATGATATATAAAAATTAGTGTATACCAAGTTTATATATTCCTCATTCTGAAGGAGGTATGGGCCTCCTTGAAAATTATTACTTGTAACAGATCCACATTCATAGGACTGCATACATATCTGCTGACCTCACAAGATCTAAACATAGTGAAAGGTTTAAAACATGAAGAGAACAAGTCTAAGATGACTTCCCTTCTTAGTTTAGCAGAACCATATTGGTGTCATGCGGGAATTGAAAACAACCCAGAAGTAGACAAAAAACAGGCAGCAACTAAATGAGCCAAAAAAACAAAACAAAGAATTTAAGGAGAAGGATTAGATAAGAAGGCAAGAAACATGGAAAAATCATAAATGTAGTGCAAGTACAGAAAACTCCTAGAACAACCTCCTGTCTATCAGGATCTGATGCAAATATGATTAAGGAGAGATGAATTTAAACCAAAAGGTGAAAGGTTAATATTGGCAGCCCAGTATAGTAGACTACATACACTTTGGTTTACAAAATCCATTGAACATGTGGGAGAAACAGACAACTTCTGTAAAAAAGAACTAGAAACAGTTGCACATCTTTTTGCTGGGTGTGATACACTAATGGTAGAGGGCCTGTACACAAAACTGTTGCATTGAGGATTGTACAAATATTACAATATTGAAGTAGCTGAGAAGCATTGGAAATATGAGCCACAAAGCATTATAGATAATGGTGAAGTTTACATCACATGGGAGCACCCATTACCAACAGTTCAAAAATGAGACTCGAAAAAAACAGATATAGTAGTCCATGAAAGGAAGACAAAAGTAGCATTGATCACTGAAATTGCTACACCCAATGATTACAAAGTCTTTCATACAAAGATACACCAAGCTGTAAAATACCAAGATTTTCAGGCATGAGGGCAATGTGGAAGAAGAATACCCAGACAGTTCCAATAGCAGTAGGAGCAATGAGTCTAATAAAAAAGAAGTTACTGTCATATTTAGATATGATACCGATACATGTAACGCCATATGAACTGCAGAAGGAGTCATTTCTGGGCACATTGCAGGTGCTCGAAAGATCACTTTTGGCTAACATCAAAGACGGAAACAATACTAATTTCATGAACTTTAATCATATTTTGACTTAGAATGGGATCCATTCCTTTCATGGTTTTAGAAACCCAACAGACTTGGAGAAATTAAACTAGGAGAGGTACTACAGTTTAGTAACCCAGAAGTACTTATATCACACCATAAAATCAATAATATGAAAATGCTTTGTTTAGTAGCCATAGATATCCCACCAGGTAAAGATATTGCCAGTGTAGCAAATATTCTGTTCTGGATATCCCACCATATACAACATGAAATAATAATACTAGGAGACATAAATACAGTCTGGCAGCTTATCAATTGTAACACCTTATCTGATTCCATAAACCTCTATGGCTTTACACAGTTAATTACATCAGTTACTTGAGTCCATAAAAGTACTGATAGGCAGTCAACCTTAGACTGGATTCTTACCAATAGACTCAACAAACTTAGGATAGCCACTAGCATTCTAGACAGCCTAAATGAATATCATCATAGTTACGCTCTCAGATGTTACAATATCCAAGTTAAATATATAATTTACAACCAAGTTAGTAACTGAAAAAAGTTAACACAGTTTTATTAAATCCTTAAAAGAGTATAACTGGAAAATGCTAAGTCTGTGCCCTTAGAATATGCTGTCACACACTTCAATAAGATATTCCTAAAATTCTCAATAACCTTTCCATCCATAAAAAACAATTACATCCAGGCCAAAATATTACCCCCACTCCTACATCCAAAAATACTACTGAGTCAGTTCCCAACATGTACTTTATACAGACTATATATTATATCTCACAAACAATACTTTCACTACCTGGTCAATGCCTGCAGCCTCTGTTAAATATCCTCAGCTATTTGACTTCAGCCAAGCACCTACCTTCACCATTAAAAAACTCCTACATAAGCTAAAATCAGCTGCTAACTCCCCTCAGACTACTTTAAAATGGCTGCAGATGCAATTGATTTCCATTCTCTATATTAATAAATAGATCTATATCCGAAAAATAAATTTCTTCCATCTGGAAAAAAAAACCTTTATTATACCTTTACACAAAGCTGACATATCTATAGAGTTTAATATTACACGCCCATTGCAATCCTTTCCACTCCTAATAGAATACTTGAAAAATGTATTCATGCTCAGCTTCTACATCATCTAAATTCAAATAATCTCTTCTAGGAAACACAGCATGGTTTCAGACCCCGCCAAAGCACAACCACAGACCTCTTTCACTTCACCATTTCACCAACACTATAAACCAGCATAGGAACAATGGATCCCTGGTGTCAGTCGTGTTCCTAGAATTATCCAAAGCTTTTAATACTGTATCACACTAATATTTAACCACTGACCTCTCTGCTATAGGTCTCTCACAATCCTCCCCTTAAATGGATCCTTAGTTATCTATCTAGAAGGCAACAAGCAGTCAAATGAAAACAGAACCTCTCTCCCTGTCTTACGGTTACCATAGTTGTCCCTCAGGGCTCTGTACTAGGATCTCTTTGTCTTTAGTATTTTTATAAACAAGTTTCAAACTGCCATAGATCAAGCATATATAGTGCAATATGCAGATAATTCAACTGTATAGCCTCCACAATATCCAGCCTGCAAGAAATCACTCAAATTTCTTTCTCTTCCATCAAAACTAGGCTGAAAAGTTGAAACCTAGACCTTAATCCCAATAAAACAAAACTGATGCCCTTCACCCCAAAGCATTATCTCCATCAAAAACAGTCTTCCTTGGTTACATGTGTAAATAGTGCTAAAGTTAAGGTAGTACCACATAGTAAATCACTGGATGTTGTAATAGATGACAGTCTTAAATTTGATCATTATACTCTTCAAACAATTGAAAAGACCCAACAGATACTTGGCTGCCTTTGCAGGGCAAAACAGTACATTATAGTGCCAGGAAGAAAAACCCTAGCTTTATTCTATTTTCTTCCAACCATCTGATATACCTCACCAATCCATACAAACCTAAGCTTTACACTAAAATCCAAACTAGCCTCCTGTTAATGTACACTGAAATCACCACTGAAATGCCTTATAACAGTTACTGATAGAATTCTGTTGTGTATCTATCCAAACCGGGAGCCTTGCCTACTGAAGGGGAATCAATAGCACATACAATTTCTTGCCTTCTTATTGGCTTCTTCAATTTGCTGACCATTACTTCTGACAAGCAGGGGCCATCATATCCATCTAGCAATTTATCTACATTGTTTGGCACATATGGATGGCCATCCTGTGCTATATGTGCTTCTTTACACAGGATAACATGTTTTTATTTAAAACAGAAATATCAGGTAGACACCACTAAAGAAAGCCCAAAAAACATGAAGCAAACTTGGAAGAACCACCATAGAAGAATTCGATTGTTTGTTGGAATAAAGTTTTACTATTCCTTTTATTTGTTCTCCTATGGTGGTTCACCCATTTTTTTATCCAATGTTTTTATTTAAGACTTACCTAAACAGCTTATATCATCTTTCTGGATATGTGGATCTCCTAATGACCAAATCCCAAGGAGCTCAAATGGTAGTGGGAGATACACTGGCTGTATAATAACAACATCATCTTAATATAGCCTCTCCATATGGTCAAATCTGGTAAGCCAAATACCCCTTTATTTTTAGGACTCAGTAACTTCTTATGGCTAAGCACTGGGTATCTGCCCTGCCAAAGAAAGTTGCCAATAATCTCTTGACATCTTGCTAGAGATTTTGAGAACTGAACCAGCAGTAACTACCTTAATACAGACAGTAATTTTGGTAGGGCAAACATCTTTACCACCTGGAGTCTGCTTAGAAAGAACAAATATTGCTTACTGAGTGTTTCCTACTTATCCTTAATTGCTCTTATCACATGTGTCATGTAAAGCACCACTAAGGTCTCTAAATGGTGTGACACACATATGCCAAGGGATTTTATATCTGTGGCTATCTTCAGGGAAAGGTGTGTTCACCCAGTAATCTGTCCCTAGTACTATTATTTAATGGAAAATGGTTGTTTTATCTGCATTCACCCATAATCCTGAATTGTAGGAGATTTCTTGCAGGGGTCCATATCAGTTCAGCAGAAAATCAGTTGAGCGAATGACATTTTCAGTAAACTTACATCAAACATGCCATTCATCGAACTATTAATACTGAGATCATGGTACAGTGAGTATCGGGAAATTTGCCCTTTCCTCACTGTAGTGTGATTTCAGAGTTGGTATATATAAATTTCAGGGGGTGTGGGGGGCACAGCCCCCCAAATGAGGAGAATTCCATGAACAGCATTTCTGATGAAATGCCATTTTCTGAATTAATGGTTCAATGCAGTACTATAGATCCTTCTTGCAACTATTTCCTTTGTATGACATAAGGGCTCTGAGACCCATAAGGCACATTCATCTGTGAACCAGGTTGAAAGCAGTAGTGCTAGGCCTTGTATCTTGATACATGCTGATACAAGCTGGTCATGTACCAGGGCATCAGTCACTGATGCTACTATAACAACTAGACGATGAAGAGAGAGACATCCCTGCCATATACCTTTATATATATTACTGGGGCAGTGCAATGGTGCAATAGTTAATGCTGTTGCCTCACAGCAAGAGGTTCTCCAGTTCGATTCTCGGCTGGGGTGCCTTCTGTGTGGAGTTTGCATGTTCTCCCTGCATTCGCGTGGGTTTCCTCCGGGTACTCCGGTTTCCTCCCACATTCTAAAGACATGCTTCTGGAGCATTTCTCCCTGGGCCTCCGCTGAAAACAGGATCGGTGGAACCTAGTCGGACTTTCCCAGTCAACAAATGTTAAATAAATAAATAAATAAATATAGCAAAAAACTATGAGAAAACACCTCATTTGTGAATATTCTGGCAATGGGATTCTTATAGAGTAAATGCACTGCATCAGAAAATAAATATTTCTGGGCATATTGAAGCCCATATATATATATAATTAGCTCATCCTTTGCATCCAAAAAAAAAAAAAAAAAAGTCCCATCAAATACTATCAAATGCCTTGGTGAAGTATAAGGTTATGATTGCTGACTGCAAATTTCCATTAGTAAAATGGGTTTCTACATCAAACAGCAGCTTTATTAAACAGAACTAAATGACATCCCCTTGATAAACCTACATGATTTGCATTCACAAAAAAAGATAATACCTTATCCAATCTGTTGGTTAAGAGATTTTAAGATCCCTCTGCAACAGTAAAATAGGTTGGTAATTGTCTGGATCAGTGGGATCTCTACCTGTCTTATGAAACATCAACACTTTGATACTCTCCAGGTCCTTTGAGAATTTTTGTGATTGCGAGACTTCCTTATATAAACACTGTAGGAGGGCTTTCTTTAAAACACTTATAGAATTCTTTTGTGTATCCATCTGAACCTGAGGCCTTGCTTAATTGACGGGAATCAACAGCATATAAAATATTTTGCCTTCATATTGGCACCTTAAATTTGTTGACTATTACTTCTGACAAGCTAGTGCCATTGCATCCATCTAGCAATGTATCTACATTGTTTGGTCCATATGGTCAGGTGTCTTGTGCTATAGTTTATTATATGTTACACAGGATATCATTTGCCTACTTAGGGCTTACCTTCACAAACTCCATCCTATTCCTCATCACCCATATCTCCACTTCCTTCTTCATCTCCTTACATTTTCATGCGAATACTTTATTTGCAGTGATTCTCTTTGCCAAATGAAAAAAATGGCCCTGTTGGCTCTTAACTGAGCACATAAATGAGCCTTATGTTGTTAGTTAAAATTTTGTATTTCCTCCTAATTAGCTCATCCTTTGCATCCATGCTCTTTTTAATTATTTTCTTTTTAGGTATATTTTCCTGCCATTCTTTCATCTTCCTCTCCTGTGTCTTTCTACGATTTGAGTTAAAGTGCTTTATCCACATTTGACACTTTTCCTTGTAGGTAGTCCAAAGCTGTAAGTACTGTGTAATCTTGCATTGCTGCTGAGCCTAGAATGTTGTATTATAGTACTTTAAGGCTTCCACAAAAATGTCATTTCTACAAAAGTGTGTGTAAGGGGGGGGGGGGTTCCAGCTTCCTGAATTATGCAGCAAGAGGGTCAGTTGTAGTGCAATAATAACTGGGTGTGGTCAGATAGTTCAGTAGGAACAATATGTACTGATCTTATCCTAGTGAAGCCCTTCTTGTCAAGTAACCAAATATTTAATCCACGAGCTATTCCCACCATGCCCAACATAGGTCTAGTCCATCATAGCCAGATTCAGCACTATCCAGGCATGCTTTAGATCTAGTGTATGTAACAAGTACTTAAATCCTTTTGCTACATTGGAAAGCCAGATTCCCCCTGTGGGGGGGGGGGGTTGTCTAACCATGCATCCACTACTACATTAAAATCCCTACCAAAAGTAATGACTCCCTTAAAATACTTTATAAAGTTTTGTATATACCCTGTAAAGGACTGTACTGTCTTTGGGTAATCCTTATCAGGTCCATATATACTGGCTAATAGTAATTTGCTAAAGGGAGCATGAACTATTAATGTTAGCCATGTCCCTTCCTTACCTGAAAAACTGTGCAGTAGTGATTAGCTCATATGTTTACTAATAAGGGTGGCTACTTCCTGCTTGGAAGAGGATACAAAATGCTGGCCATGTCAGACAGAAACATTTCTGTAGGCATAAGTGGCTTTCATGATAGAAACAACCAAAACAAAAAATACAAGAAAAACACCACTGGAGCAGAAAATAGGCTGGAAATTCTTTACTTCACAATTCGTAACTGGTACCTCGGCTTTTCGCCTTCAACGGATACAGTACAATAAACCCAGCCATTTTTAAACGCATATCAAAACCCTTAACAATCCATTTAATTTAATTTAATTCAATTAAACAAGATTAATTAATTTAAAACAACAATGCCACATTTCTTATATGTAGATAAATACACACAATTTTATACATAACCTGAAACAATTACATAAAGTATATTTTTAAATAAATATTTAAATAACATATTTATTAATATAACTACATTTACCTAACTTCATTAACCTAGCTTAATTTACCCAAACTGCTTTTCAAATGAAAAAAGGCTTAACTAATACACTAAGTTAACCTCTAGGTTAAGACCCCTAAATGACAATTCTATAATTTAAAATTAACTTGCTTTCTAGTACAATAATTTTCTAATTGTGTCACCCCCTTATGAATTAAAGGTTGAGCAAGGGCAGAAAAGAAGAAACTAGACACATTACCCTCATGCACATTAATAAAATGTCCTGCAACTGGACTTTTCATATTCCTATTACGGATATCTTTCAAATGTTCCATTATCCTTACTTTGATGGCCCTCTTGGTTTGCCCAATATACCACTTAATTTCCATGCAACCACATCCTATCGCATAAACTGCACCACACGAGTAACAGTTGAATTTCCCCTTACACACAAATTTTCTACCATTAATAAAATTGCCTGAAATATTTCTAACATGGACATAAACTTTACAATGTCCAAAAGCAAACATACCAAAAAGTTCATGTTGAACACTAAAACACCCCATACTTAAGAATTCCTTCAAATTAGCACAACGCCCATTGGAAAATCTAATGGAATTGGGAAATAATTTACCTATTTTAACATCCTCACATACAACGTGCCACAAATCCAAAATAATTTTTCTCATTCTTTCAGAAAAAACAGAAAATTTAGACACAAAAAAGAGATCCTTACCGTCAAAATCACCTGATACATTATTACAATACTTCATTCTCATGTCTTTAACTGCATATTTCCCTTTTAGAACTCCATCCAAGGCATATTTTAAAACTTTTTCACTATAACCTCTTGCACACAGCCTTTTTTAGCCTCCAAAAGAAATTCAATTTTACAACCCTGTTCTGAGGTATTTTGGGCAATACGCTTAAATTCACCCATAGGCAAGGAATCAAATAAATGGGGGGTGGGGTGGGGGTGCATACTTGCTGCATGTAAAAAATTGTTAACAGCAGTCACTTTCCTATGTGGCCTAAACAGAATCTTCTTGTTTAAATCCACATAAAATTCAACATCCAACAATACAATTCTAGATTCTCCTTTTACAATGAAAAATCTTGTGCTCATTAGAATTTAAATCAGAGAAAAATATTTCAAACTACTGTGGATCCCCTTTACACAAAAAATGAGATCATCAATATGTCTCCTAAAGAACATTCTCTTTATAGAATCTTGTACTGTAAATCAATTTCTTTTCTAAAAAAAACATAGAGAATAGCATATGTGGGAGCATATGATGTTCCCATTGCCCTTCCCGTAATCTGAAGAAAAATATCCTTTTCAAACTTAAAATAATTATGTGTCAAGCAGAATTCTAACAACCTCACCTCAAATGCAATTTTAGGGCCTTCACCCATAATGTCCCAAACATCTTCCAAACCCCATTTGAGCTGGATATTCATGTATAAAGAATTTACATCTACCACCACCCAATAGTGTTCATCATGCCAAGAGATTAGCTTAACCTCCTCACATAGCTCTTCAGTGTTCATCACATGTGCAGGAATCTTTTTCAAATATTTCTTTAACAAGGAATCAAGAAATATTCCTACATTTTGCAAATTCAGCCTGGTTTTCTGTAACAGGGCAAAATGTACTCTGTCTTTTTTAATTTGGTTTAAGATGGATTTTGCTTTTGGAAAAGTGGCTGTCCATTTGACATTCCAACTGATCGCTCTTAATTCCACCAACTGAGTTAATGGTAATGTGATGTTAGGCATAGAACCCTTCCCTTTTTCCCCCTAGGATTGTAAACAAGTATGACATGGCTAGTTATATTAATAGCACGGACAGGCCAAACACTTATGTGGCAATAGAAATACCTATTAAAAGGCCAGGTACCACTGGATAGAAACCTAAAATATTAACCACAAGGCTTACACCTATAACACAAACAAACCCCACAGAACCAAACCGCATGTGGAAATGTTAACTAAATTACAAACATCACTGCTGTTACCATAACCCAGACTTCACTTTAAGTCTTGAACAGGAGCTCAGATAGAGGTCATAAAGCAATCAAAGTCCAGCTCATCATGATGTAGTAGTTCATGAGAGCCCTAAAGGGACTGAGTCAGTCTGAAAGAAATCCTTGTCTGAATGAGTGCCCCCCTCAATGACTTTTCAATAATGATTATCTAGTTGAACTGAACTTTTAAGCCAGAGAAGTTATTATCTTCCTTGGCATTGGGTTGCTCTGAACTGTTCATAGCAGCTAATGGTTCAAATCTATTTGCAGTCTGAATGTCAGTGCTGAAAGGAACTATTTTGAATCTTACTTGTTGTCTGTATTCAGAAACTTCCAGTTCCTTGCCTTTTTTATTATTGGGCAACTTGCTGGGGGACCCATTTGCTGAGTGATCACATTTCTATTTTTATTTATCATTTGTTAACTGGGAAAGACTGACTTGGAACAAAGCCAATTTTCAGCAGAGGCCCAGGGAGAAAGGCTCCAGATGCATGTCTTTGTAATGTGGGAGGAAACCGGAGCACCTGGAGGAAACCCACACGAATGCAGGGAGGACATGCAGACTCCACACAGAAGGCACCCCAGCTGAGAATCGAACCGGAGAACCTCTTGTGTGAGGCAACAACTCTACCGCTGCACCACTGCGCTGTCCACAGCCATTTCATTATGTTTGTTATTGCCCCC
Source organism: Protopterus annectens (assembly GCF_019279795.1). NCBI lineage: Eukaryota > Metazoa > Chordata > Ceratodontiformes > Protopteridae > Protopterus > Protopterus annectens. The sequence goes on from NC_056729.1 coordinate 996,564,717, forward strand.
GTCATATCCAGTACCACTTTAACATATGCACTTCCTACTTTTCTTGCTAGGCTTGATTGAAAAGAATCTATATCTGAAGGTGTTTGGAATGTCATATGCTGGGTTCCCTTAGTAAGGCACAAAGATGCAAAGTAATGCAATTAACCTGGTATCCCAGTTCCATGCACTGATTTAAGTACAGAGACAGAGCCTTTATATTAAAATAAAGTGATGTACTATAGTCAGGGGTAACCCAAGCCTGGTGACCTACAATTTTGAAGTGACGACCTAACTCAGAAGCTTTGAGAACTAACCACTCCTGTCATTATAATCCAAGAACTTAAGGAAAAAGTGTCTTGAGTTATTCTGCACTTTTTCCCAAGGCTGAATCCTGTGCACTCATTTGAATGTAGGGAGGGGGCTGCAGCCCACTATCTTTATAAACTCTAGTGGTGTCTGTCATTTTATTTTCTCTGGCATACCTATTATCCTGACATTATTTCATCATGCGCTGTTTTCCAGATCTTCTAATTTTGACTTAAGTTGCAAGGCACATGTTTGAATGTCTGGGACTGAGCTTCAATGGCTGTCCACTGTGATGATGTGAGGTACTGCCAGCTATGCAAGAAGTAGGGCAGTGGATGTGTAACATGCCAGCACAGCTAGCTGCAATTTAGTAAAGAAGTATATGTTATTTCAATATCAAACTGATTTGTACAAATGCTTGTGTCAAAAATAGATTTGTAAAGTTGGTTGTGTTAAAAATGTACCAACAATGGGGCCTAACTGTATTGTAACTGAATTAAACATATATGTGTTAACAGAGGATACTGGAAGAGAAAAGGTTAAGCTCAGCTCCAGCTAACTTTGGAAAATAGTAAGAAATTAAATTATTGGGCCTAGGCCATAAAGATGTTCACTCACAGTTTCGGATGGAGGCAGAGAGAAATAGTCTGTACTAGGAAGCCTTCTGCATTGTCATTGGGTGAACTAATTGCTGTTCTGAAAGGGTGGAGGTTTAAAATTGTTTTATGACTTCCATGAGCTGCAGGAGATCTTAGCAAGGCTCTGTGTGTGTGTATTACTGACACCTATGTGATAACTCTTGACAGATTCTAGCAATGGGGAGTTGCATGGGAGCCAGAAGTCAGATTTCCAGATGTATGTGATGTCATTCTGTACAGAAATAATGTTTTAATATTAGAGAGACTGAAGTCTCAGAAGCAGTCTATTTCTTGGGACCTGACATAAAAAGGATCCCTCACCTGCTTCATCTTGCCTTGCTCTATGTAAGTAAGTACAGCAATTCTCTACATCAGTTAGGAAAATATAGTGAGAATAGTTAAGCATTGTTTTTCTGTAACTGTGTGAATCTCTCCAGCTGTGTTATTTTTAACATTTCCTATGATAACAAACTCTGATGTTTACTGTAAATAGATATTTTGTATTTTCGTGTTCATTTATTATTTATTATTAAATATATTTAAACTTTTCATTGTGGCTGATCCTTTAGAGAATATTTTAACCTTTGAGAGTACTAATATCTATTGGTGACACTGTGGCCACACCTGAAGCCTGGCGGTTAACATTACCATTTGTATTAATATTAATTTCACTCAATATAATTAGGCACACTTGCAAGAGCCTTAGGTAGCTGGCTTTGTAGTGTCTGGTGGCAGTGATAACTACCTTATAGTTTGGGCAAAAAAGGGCACAATGAATAAGTCTGTGCCAACCTTTGCCAGGTGTTCGTGTGTGCATGTGTGTGTGTGTGTGTGTGTGTGTGTGTGTGTGTGTGTGTGTGTGTGTGTGTGTGTGTGTGTGTGTGTGTGTGTGTGTGTGTGTGTGTGTGTGTGTGTGTGTGTGCAAATATCAAATCTCACCGCATGATCGTCAGCTATTTGGAGCAGGGACACAAAGCACTGGTTTCACAGAGAGGGTGCTGGAGGACTTGACTTGGACACTCAGCTGAGGATTTTACCCTATAGCTGTGCCAGAGGGGAGGCTTACTGGGTCCCTGGAGGGAGACAGATATAAAGAAATCCAGACCCTGGACTGACTGTATTCCCTGTGTGGTATTAAGGGAAAGTGTGCTTGATGCAGAGAGGTCTGCATCTGGAAATACTGAGTGCATCCATATGTATTCTAAATGAACATCTTCTCCAGTGGCAGTGGTGAAGATTCAGGCTCCTTGATTTCTGTCTGAGACTGGGGGACATCACAGCCACTATAAGCCATTGCTCCTTTATTCCTTTCTGCTGCTGTCCCAGTGTGTCCTGTATGTCTCTTAGCTTAGCTTCCTGTCATATTACTACATCTATTAGCTGTTGAATATCCACAGCCATAGTTTTAGTAGATCTGTTAATAGCTCACTTGAGACCCACAGGGCTCGTAGCTCATCTGATACTGACAAGGGGTCCATTAACATGCTCCTGTTTGCTTTATGTTAGCATGTGAAAGCAGAAGAGCACACTGAACAGAAACCCTTTCAGTCAGTTGTAGTGTTCAGACATGGTACGTTTGGTTCTATTTTTTGACTACAACCCCATTCACATTTCTACTGAACTTGGGGTTGCATGTGATGACCACATTTTGGGAGAAACTGTATTTATTCTTTCCACAAATGGAGTTCTGTGTGATTTGGCATCCATCTCCTGCTTGTATCCATGTGAACTCCTTTTTTCTGTAAATATTTTTAACTATTTATTTATTTATCCTTTGTTGATCAGGGTAGTCCCACTAGGCTAGGGTTCTGTTTTCAAAGGAGACCTGAGGTGGTATTTATACTATTAGGGAAAATTTGTCAAGGGCATCAAAGAACTTCTCAAAGCACTCCAAAGCACCAAAAATCATGTAAAGCATACAAATAACTGTCCCCGGCTGAAAATAAAGAAGAAAACACACAAAAGTGTTGTATAAAATATTTTACTAGTGCTTCCCGGTACCTTGGCTCAACAGCCTTTCAAAGGAATAATTTTTTTCACTAAAATGCAACAACTTTAAATATACAGTAAGAGGCTAATTGACACATCACAATTCAATTACAAGAAAGCATTGAAACATTGCCCATTAACCCTTTCCAAAAAGTGTTCACATCCAACTTTCAATATACAAAATGTAAAAAATACAAAAATAATTGAATGAATAGATGATAAATGTAAAAACACCCACGATTTGTGACGTATATAAACATGCACATGTATATTAAAACATACCCATGTACATTAAAGACATAGCAATGATTGATAACTGTGATAAAATTCTATAATAAAATTATGTGACTTTTTAAAACATAATAGTCTCATCCTCTGTTTTTGTTTATTGTTTAATCAAGGTTCATCTTTTGGCCATTTCAGTATGTGTGCCTATGGATTTCCCTCATTCAATATACAGTCATTTCAAGCTATTTTAGAAAGGGGTTCTACATGCCCATCAACCTAGGAAGTGGCTGCTCCCTAGGATCTTAATTTTGTTTTGGAAAATTAACACTTGCTCCACTTGGACAAGCTCATCAGGTTGATATGAAGTTCTTAATGTAGAAAACAGTGTTGTTGATTGGTTTGACTTCTCCAAGAAGACTGAGCTGCAATCTCTTACGGACAAGGCTTCCATTGAGAATTAATCCTTCATTTATGCCTAAAGTAGTATCCAAGTTTACTTTCAGCCAATATATCTATGTCCTTGTCTTCTTTCCAGAACTTAAAATGAGGGAGAAAGGATTATTAATACTCTGGATGTCTACAGACAACTCAGACATAATCTTACTGGAACTAAAACCTTCAGAAGTTCAGATCAGTTATTCATTTTATTTGAAGATAAGAGAAAGGGATAACTAATGTCAAAGCAGACAATTTCCAAATGGTTATTCCATGCTATTTCCTTTTGTTATTCCCACCATAACAAGTCAATTTAAGGCAGGGACAAATTACATTCTACTAGGACATTGGTTTCTGAACTGGCCTTTTAGAAAGGGGTGAACCCTAGAAGTGTTCGCCAAGCATCAGCATGTCCATCTGTACATACTTTCTCAAAGCAATAACTAGACTCCTTTTCCATGTCTAGAGCAGGCTTTTCAAGGATCATTTTCCAAGTGCTCTAGACCCACACCTGTACTCCACTGAAACTTTCTAAGCTTTGGTAATCTAGCCAGATAGAATAGGCTACATCAGCAGTGATCTAATGATGAACATAATACAGGTGTGCAAGTAAACACTGTAACAGTACATGTTCACATAGATCATCGCTGCTTTAGCCACTCCCTTTCTCATTTCTCCCCTTATTTTTATATGATTTTTCTTTGCCAGGGTAAAGACATTGATTGTATATGCCTACCATTGTCCTAATTCAGGGCAATAAGTTCCCTTCTTCAGGTTGCCTGAAAGCTTTGAGGGGCCTGGCACACAAAATGTTGGTTTTCTCCCTAATTTGCTCAGGCTTCTAATTGTCTGGATGCATGAAAGGTGCCCTTAAACTTTGGAAGCTAGCTGGCTGTTATATCCTAGGCAGGATATAACTAGTATAGCTAGGGCTAGTGAAACAGTAATCTGTTTGAGCATCCACTGCCATGGTAAGTTTACTTACACAACTGTACTTTCTCTCGTAACTTCATTGCTACAACTAAGGTACATGAAATGAAAAAAAATATATAATTTCATGCAATACGCGAACAGCCATTTGGCAACCCTCTCAGATGCATACAGCGGCTACAGTTACATGTTCTACATCAGTGACTCCTATTGCAGCTATCAGAATTTGGAACTGACAGAACTGAATTGAAAAATAATAGATCAATGTGTGAAAATGTTTCTGATACCAAATTATAAAATTGGACCCAAGATGGCATTGGCAAGCTCTATAATGTATTAACCAACTTATTTATTTATTTTACATTTGTTGACCAGGATAGTCCAACTGGAAACATATCCTTTTTCAGCTGAGGCCCTGGGAGAAAAGCTCCAAACATACATACAGCAACATTTCAATTGTACATGTTCATCACAAATTAACAAATTCATATGAGTATTACCGTACATTAAAAGCAAAAAGACATACAATCACTCATATTGGGAAACAAGCAGGTTATAGTCTAACATTAGACACGCATTCTAAGTGAAGTAAAAAGTACAAGGTTATAGGAAAGCCACATGGACTTAGGTTAGGGTTTAGTCAGGTCTAGAACAAGGGCATAGCCAACATATTTTAAAGTATTGTTTAAGACTGTTTTTGCAAAGGGTTATTGTGGATGCCAAAGTAAGTTCAGCAGGAAGATAGTTCCAAGTCTTTCCAACAGAGTTGGCAAATAGAAAATCCCCAGCGAGATTGTTGGTTTTGAATGTTTGTACTAGCAGCCTGTTAGATGAACAAAGAATCCTGGGGTTACTATAGGGGTTGATAAGGTTTTTAAGTACAGGCATGTTTTCAGGCTGGTAGAGAATCTTATATGCAACTATTAGTTGGTTGTATTGAAGTAGGCTGGGTAATTCAAGCCACCCTAGAAGATATAGGTTAAGACAGTGGCGTGTTCTGTATGCTACTCCCGTAGCAAATCTTGCAATGTGATTATAGCAGCTTGAGAGTTTGTTAAGGACAGTTTTACTCAAGTTTGTGAATAAAGGGGAGGCATAAAGGAGGGTGGAGATAAGATGCATGCAAGCAATAAAAGTCCTGGCTAGTGGTGTTAGGAAGGGTTTGATTTTGTATAGTGAGACAAGTTTTATATTAACTTATTTACTATTTTAATAGTGTTATTAATATGCATGTCAAACTTAAGGCTATTGTCTACTATTACACCTAGGAATTTAGCAGAGGGATCTGGGGAAATACAGGTGCCATCGTTAGGTTTTATAGTAAAGGCTGGTAAGGAAGACCTATGAATAGAGGAGAACAGGAGCAGTTTCGTTTTGTTAGGATTTAATATGAGTCAATGGTTAAGGAGCCAATCTTCTACAGTTTTGAAAGCGTTTTGTGTTAATGTCTGCAGATCAGTGGGGCAGGCGGCTGAGCAAATTAAAGTGGAATCATCCACATATTGAATACAGGTTACATTTAGGATGACCATGTATAAGTCATTTATAAATATAGAAAATAGAAGGGGTCCTAATATGGAGCCCTGGGGAACTCCAAGGGTGATAGGTAGAAGGGTAGATAATTTTTCATGCCACAGGACAGCTTGTTGTCTAGCCCTCAGATAAAATTGGAACCATTGGATAGCCTGGTTGTCTAGGGAAAATGATTTCAGTGTATCAATGAGCAGCTGGTGGTTTACCATGTCAAAGGTTTTGGATAGATCAAGAAAGAGGGCAGAAGAAAGTATATTATAGTTTTGGTTTTGGTTTATGACATTTGCGAATGAGAGGAGGGCAAAGGAGGTGCTGTGGAATGGTCTGAAGCCATGCTGATAGTCAGTCAAGAGATTGTTCTGAATTTGATAGCACAGTAGTTGTTTATGGATACATTTCTCCATAATTTTAGCCAGGGGTGACAGAATAGCTATGGGTCTGTAATTTGACAGTTCAGTGGAGCTGCCCCCCCTTATGGAGTGGAATAACATAGGCTATCTTCCAGATAGAGGGGATGGAGCCTTCTGATGTAGTTCTATTAATCAGGATGGAGATGGGTTATGCTATGGTGTCTGGATGTTTTTTGTAGAAACTCTGCAGGGAGTAGATCCGCAGCTAGTGTGGTTGGTGTTAATTTCTTAATTAGTGTTCTGATAAGTGATGTGGAGACTGGTTGAAAGTGAAAGGAGAGTTGGGATCTGGGCATGGTAGTAGTTGGATTTAGGCAACCAGGAGATAATCATTTAGCTAGGGATTGGATAGTTTCTGTAAAGAAGAAATTAAAGGTATTGGCAGCTTCTTTTGAAAGTTTTTGGTTAGTAGCCGATGGAGTGGGAGTGGTGGGCAGGCCTGGATGGAGAGTTTATTAATACCTGCCCAAAACTTTTGAGGTTTGTTTTAGTGTTTATGTTGTAGATGGCAGTTGAAGTTTTTTTTGTCTAACATAATGGATGTTTTTGTGTCATTCCTTAGCTGTCTGTATCTAAGTAGATCTGTAGGGGCTTTTATGGTATGGCAAGTGAACCATGCCTTGTTTCTAATTAAGATTTTTTTGTCTGCTTTCTTTTGAATGCCATGGAGCAACTTTTGTTTTAGTTCTAATAGAACTAGGTGGCATGTGGCAATCAAGGATGGCTAGAAATATGGTGTTAAAGTATGCTACTGCTTCCTCAAGTGGTAGTTGTTTTAAGACGGTGCAATTACATAATTTGAGTTCATTTTGGAAGTTAATGGGGTTAAAGTTCTTGTTGTTCCTTATTGCTTTATAAGTGGGCTGGCTGGGGATGCCAGCCTTGTGCCTAATTAGATAGGTAAGATAGTGGTCACTAATATCATCAGGCAGGGTCCTCAGTCTGTACATAGGGGGTTAATTATTAATGAGTATCCAATCTAGGATACTTTCCATGTTTTTGTGTTTACTGACCTTAGTTGGGGAGGATATGATCTGTGTAAACCCTGTACATGGATAGTAGGGGATTCTGAGGAACAGTTGTTCCAGTCAATGTTAAACTGACCAAAAACTATGGTTTCTTGGGGGTAGTTACCTGACAGCCAATATAGGATATCCTCTAGGGTATTTACATTATTACCTGGGGAATGTAAAGACAGATGATATTTATACATTTGCTTTTGTTAATTTGTAGCTTAGTGATAAGGATTTCAGCATTATCAGCTCGGGGTAGAAGTGGGGAGTCAGTGGACACTTGGAGCATATTTTTATATAAAACAGCAACCCCACCTCCCTTCCTAGTGGTATGGTCAAGTCTTAGTACATTATAGCCTGACGGTATTACCTCATTGTCTGTTGTTGATGGTTTTAGCCAGGTTTTGATAAGGCATAATATATCTGGGGAATGCACATCTAAGAGAGCATGAAGTTGGTGGACCTTATTAGTTATGCTTCTAATATTGAGGTAACTGACCAAGAGATATTTAGGAAGTCTGCTTAAAGTGTGTAGTTAATGGGAATAGTAGCATTCGAGCTAGAGCTGCCAGGTGTCGTTGGGATAGGGTTAGGATGGATGTCTCCATCCATCATGCAGTTGCTTTGTAATCTAGTAACGAGTTTGAGGAATTTAAGTATTTGACTTAGATATCTTCCAGTTTTGCAGTTAATATATCTAGATCTAATGGGCTGGTAGACTGTAGTGTAAATGGAGTTAGGTGAGAGAGCTTTATTTAAGTGAACTAACGTATTTGGTACTATCAAAGTGGAGGTTTGGCCTCTTGGATAATGGAAGCCCAGGTAGCTCTGATATTCATAGGCAGTGAGTAGGTATGGGATAAGCATCATAGGAAGCTGGGAATATAATATTACAAATTTGAGAGGTGTCATTGTAAATAGCAGTGGTATTATATAGATATTGACTATTGGCTTGGATTTAATAAGAAGATAAGCGAGGTAGAGAAAGTTAGGCGGTATCCCCTTACTGATTTGGTAATTGTTGATCAATTCAAAAGTGGGGGTGTGTTTTTAGAGCTATAAATGTAGCGCTACTGGGGGCAGGTGGAATTTGGGGCAGGGCAGGGTGCAGAGCAAGCCCGAGCACAGTGAGGGCAAGCTTAGCAGGGCTAATACAGACACAAGCTTTTTACTGCCTTTGAAGTAGAATGTGAGTACAAAGATGGTTGAACCTTATGTAGTTCTCTCTGTAGGTCTCTCACTATGTTTCAAGTGTAACTGTAATTATATATTGTAGATATGGGTATGGAACTTAATTTAATAACTAATTCATTTTCCTTAAACATGCCCATAGCAGTATGTTCATTGCTCCATAAAAATGTTTCCTAACATTTTTACACTAGTGTTTTGTACTGATGTAGTATACTTAACACCGAAAGTGTGATAAGAGACCTTGGGGCACAGGTGGACAGTAGTCTCTCCTTTGATAATCACATTGCCACAGTAGTCAGGAAATCCTTCTACGTGGCACACCTCATCACAAAAGGTTTCTCATCCAGAAAAAAAAGAGGTCATTGTTCCCCTCTACTCATCACTCATTAGACCCATTATAGAGTACAACACCCCTTTTGGTATGTACATCTCAAGACATCTACAAAAACTGGAAAGGCCACAGAAATACCTCACAAAGAGGATTACCAGCCTCAAACAGATGCCCTACGCAGACCGTCTCAAAAAACTCCAGCTTTACTACGTCGCATATCGCCTACTCAGAGGTGATCTCTGCCTAACATACAAAGCTATGTCAAACCCAGAGCTGTTGGACATGTTCCACTTTAAGAAATCCCAATCCCTCTGAGCTACACGCTCTAGAGACCTAAACCTTGTCACCACAATAAACAGAACATGCTGGAGGGATAGATTCCTGTCCCAGAGACTTCCCATACTCTGGAATAAACTACATATCTATATCAAACAAAGCTCCTCATTAGCACTCTTCAAGAAAAATCTTGATGATTAGATGGGAAATAGGAAATTCACCCGGGGGAATCACCTCTGTGGCTCTGCTCGACAGTGGCACAGGAAAATAATTTTCTTGGGTGGCAAAAGCCAGGATACCTTTTTGGCTGGGCTTGTATAGGTCCCAGGGCTGATAGCCTAGTACCTAGCTATGAACCTATGATGTATCTTTGCACTTGTCTAATTTTAACAATTTCTACATAAAAGATAGAGCATTACTCTGTAATGCTGCTTTCCTTACTTTTCCACATATGAAAATGTAATAATTTCTGCATAAATGACGCAGAGTATTGTTCTGTAATGCTGTATTCTGTATGCACAAAGACTCCACTTTCACCTCTTGCCTAGAGGATATACTTCATTTATGATAACAAAGAAGCTTCTCATTTTATGCCAAGCAACTTTTTAGTTGGGTTGCCACTAAGAAGTGTTATATTGTTACTATTCTGTTTCTAAACAACTACTTTCCACTATTGCATCAGAAATGTGAATGTTTTCCCTTTTATATGATCATATCCCATCCTCATTGTACCTGTAAACATTTCAAAGATTTTTATACTATGTTTCTTACCTTAACTCATTTAATTGTAGAAGGTTTAATTCTATGTCATAATTGCATAAGGTTTCCCTATTTATCATGATGAGCTTAGCTAAATAGCAGTTACGCAGGGGGCAGGGGCATACATATCTAGGAAGAAATTTCTTGTGCTGTGCCAGAAATTGGTCCATTGTAACCAGTGCACTTCCCCAGTAAGCAATGTAGTATAATAAAATAATGCAATAAATAATTCATGAATACATTACTAAGAAATAATTACTTGCCTCATTTGGAACTTAAAATTTCAGACTACTACTCTGGGAATGCTGCCATGTGGGGCAGTGAAGCATTTGGAAATTTGTATACTTATAACCCCAATGCACAATCCACTGGCAATTAAAACAGTTATAATGTATAACCACAGTAATATGTCATATACATATATATGGAGCATAAACAAATGTGACTGTGATAACAGTGCTTTAGTGTAGTGTGAAGATAAATGAGAAAGAGGTGAGTGTTTTAGCTGAGATTTGTGACTTTGGCCTTTCTAAACACCATTGCAACAATGGTGACAGCTTTACCATGAAGACCTGCATATCCACTGTCCCTTCAACGCTCTCATTATTATTCATATAAATGTTCCAACACATCAAGGACTCTTGCTAAACACTACAAAATATTATGGACCTACAGGTGGCTCCTCAGAATTAGAGGTAGCAGGTGTGACTACACTGGCATTGTTAGGAACAGGCAAGAGTTGGAAACCTCAGACTTCCTAGGTGTTCTTTGTAACTGGAAACATATGAAGCATTTCCTGAAAAGAAATTCCATTCAATACATTGAAATTATTGGAATGCAATACCAAAAGTAACATGTTGTCACACGGATATACTGTCTTAGTTACAGGACATATTAAATCTATTTCCATACAGTTTCTACTGCTGAAATTCTACAAATACACAGCATACAAAATGAAAAAAATAATTTGTGTGAATCTTTTTCTGATCTTGTTTTATTTTTAATACGACAACCAAAAATTCATGAAACGATATACATACTTTTTGTCTTCTTATCATAACAAAGTCTTTTATGATGGCCACATATTTATATTATCTACTCTGCGATATAAAAGCAAACATTTAAAAAAAGCCCAGACTAAGCTCTGGAGAACATGGGAAGCTAGAACAGCCAGGCAGGAGTGGGAGTAATGGGAATAAGCAGTAAATGATGGTTTGCTTATCCATGTGTTGGAGAGACAGTATTATTCAGTGCAGCTACTGGATGGGAGCTCCTGGTTCATAGGTTCATAGGTAGGTACTAGGCTATTGGCCCTGGGGCCTATACAAGCCCAGCCAAAAAGGTACCCTGGATTTTGCCACCCAAGAAAATTATTTTCTTGTGCCACTGTCAAGCAGAGCCACATAAATGATCCCTGGGGTGAATTTCTTATTTCCCATCCAATCATCAAGATTTTTCTTGAAGAGTGCTAATGAGGAGCTTTGTTTGATATAGATAGGTAGTTTATTCCAGAATATGGGAAGTCTCTGGCACAGGAATCTATCCCTCCGGCATGTTCTGTTTATTGTGGTGACAAGGTTTAGGTCCCTAGACCGTGTAAATCGGAGGGATTGGGATTTCATTACATGGAGCATGTCCAACAGCTCTGGGTTTGATATAGCTTTGTATGTTAGGCAGAGATCACCTCTGAGTAGGTGATATGTGACGGAGTAAAGCTGGAGTTTTTTTAGATGGTCTGCATAGGGCATCTGTTTGAGGCCAGTAATCCCCTTTGTGAGGTATTTCTGTGGCCTTTCCAGTTGTTGTAGATGTCTTGTGAGGTACATACCAAAAGGGGTGTTGTACTCTATAATGGGTCTAATGAGTAATGAGTAGAGGGGAACAATGACCTCTTTTTTTTCCGGATGAGAAACCTTTTGTGATGAGGTGTGCCATGTAGAAAGATTTCCTGACTACTGTGGCAATGTGATTATCAAAGGAGAGACTACTGTCCACCTGTGTCCCAAGGTGTCTTATAACACTTTCGGTGTTAAGTATACTACCACCTATGCTGTAGCTCATGGGTGCAGAGTTTTTACCAAAGGGGATGACAATGCACTTTTTGGCATTGCACTTGAGGCCATGGCTTGGACACCAGGCATCTGTCTCAGTGAGGCCCTTTTGTAGGATGTCCACATCATTAGGAGTTTTGATTATGGCTTCTAGTTTGCAGTCATTGGAGAACTTTGTTAGCCAAAGACCTTCTGTGTTAGCCTGTACTTCAGAGAAGTAGATACCAAACAGGAGAGGACCCAGGCCTGAACCCTGTGGTACTCCACTTGTCACTGGTCTGAAGTCAGATTTTAAGTCTGCTACTTTCACAGTGTGGGTTCTGTCAGTGAGCCAGTTGGCAACCCATCTTGTGACATAGGGTTTTATACCTAGTTTAGTGAGTTTATCTATAATTCCAGAGTGGGGGATGGTGTCAAAAGCCTTGGCAAGATCTAGATAGGCTGGGTGAACCACCTTACCCTTGCGTACTGCTTTAGTGACTGCTTCAAAGAAGTCTATCAGGTTTAGGAGACATGATCTGCCTTTTACAAACCCGAAGTGGGTGGAGTCCAGAGTTTGGAGATTACCAATGTCTTAGTTTATAAGTTCCATGATGATATGTTCCATGGCCTTGCAGATCAGGCTCATCAGGCTAATGGGGTGGTAGTTCCCTGGGTCCGTGGTGGCTCCACCCTTGTGGAGTGGGATAACTGTCACTGTGCACCATTCAGCAGGCATAAAGCCTGAGGTGAGGCTATGATTGAACATGGTACTTAGGTGGGGTGCAATTTGTTCTATAGTTCATGTAGAACGCAGGCTGGGATGTTGTCTGGTCCCATGGATGCTGTGTTCTTGGCTTTGGAGAGTGTGTTTTTTACCTGTGCAGCTGTGATTACAGGAACTTTGCATTCTTCCGGTATCGAGATGGGCTTTTTAGGGGGTGAGAGGGGGGGTAAAGTTAGGACTGATCCTATCTGCCAGGATGTTGGCAATATCAGTTGGGTCTGGATATTTAGTGCCATTGTGCTGTAACTCAGAGCAGATCTGAGTGTTGCCATTGAGATTCTTGACATAGCTATAGAATGCTTTGTGGTTGTCTTTAGAATCAGTGGCGATTTTGTTTTCGTAACTAGCTTTGGAGGATTTTATCAGGGATCACAGCTTCTTACTGAGACTGACCAGGGAGCTCCTCCACTCATGGGATTTTACTCTCTTTTGCAATAGTTTCTTCCTTCTGTTGTACAGTTTGTTTATGGCAGGGGACCACCAGATTGGATTCCTTTTTTTGGAGGATAGTGTCTTGGATCTGTTTGGGATAGCACAATCCATGCGCTCGTGTAAGTGCTTATAAAGTGCAATTGTGTAGGATTCAGTATTTGTAACTGTATTGTCCATCTGCATGGGAGTCATGAAGTTCATCACTTCTGTCTTAAGAAGCATGAAGTTGGCTTTGGAGAATTTTTTTACCTATGGTTTCCTTACTGGGGGGTGGGGGCAGGATGTGGATATCTAGGGTAATTAGCTTATGGTCAGATTGGACCAATGAGGCGTTGACATCAGCTGTGGAACACCGGTCACTCATGTTGGTAAGGAATAGATCTAGGATATTGTTGCCCCTGGTGGGGGTGTGGATAAGTTGATCCAGGGCATTGGAGTTTATGAATTCCAGAAAGCGTTGAGTGAAAGAGTTGGTACATGAGTAGTTTTCCCAGTTAATGGTGGGGTAGTTGAAATTGCCCATTATTAGGGTGTTTGGTTGAACCCTAATACTTTCCAGTACATCAAGAAAAGAGGAGTAGGAATCCTGGGGCATGGTGGGGGATCTCTAGCAAGCTACAATTTGGATTGCAGTTTTGCCCAGAGTTAGTTGCACTTGGATAACCTTGGCTGCATTATGCTGAGCAACTAGCCTGGAGGTGTGGATATCCTTAATGAATATGGACACACCTCCACCTTTGGTGTTCCAGTCCAGGTTACATGGCTGAAAAGTGTGGTATGAGTTATAGCCTGGTAGTGCAGGGGTGCTCTCTGGAGCTTTGAACCAGGTCTCAGTCACTGCACTGATATCAATGTTCTCCATTTTAAGGAGTGCCTCGAGTGAGCGCATTTTGAGATTTAGACGTCTAGACTTCTGCCTCACATAAACCTGGGTAATGACCCTACAGAGATTTACATGCACACAGATGGACACTCCTTTTGTGCAGCAACATGTATAAAGCCATCAGCTGCCAAGTAAAGGGGTCAGATGGGTTAGGGAGCAGAGACTGTGATTACATATAAGTCTACTCCCTTGTATATGGTCAGCATCCGCACTTTGTAGCAGTTGGGAAGGTAACATAGACACAACAGAATGGGTAGGTTATATGGAAAAAAAAAAAGAATACAAATTGAAAATGTTCAGATAATTGACAAGCCATGAATACTCAAGTATTACCCAGTGGTCAAAATTAAAATTACAATTTTATTTACCAGATAAAGAAAAATGAAATTATTTTATAGTTTTATAGTAGTTATATTAGTTGTAGTGATCATTGTAGTATCTTTTGCAGACTATATATATATATATATATATATATATATATATATATACATACATATATATATATTTATTTAAAAAGTAATTAGAAAAGTGATTCCCAGCTCAAAGATTTGAAAAGGTTTGTAAGATAAGAGTCCATACAAGTACAGTTTTGCCTGATTAAATCTTACATAAATACAGTGTTCTCTTTAGATAGGTCTTGAAACATAGCCATATTAAAGCAGGCCTATATCTTCATTTTATATTTCACATTTTACATGCAGTTTCAGTACAAAAGAATGTTTCAGTGAAGGATAGGAATGTGCTTAGTGAAACAACCTTCAGGTGGAAGTGCGGGTAAGGATGAAATGTGCTAAAGGTGTAGTCGAACATTTGATAAAAACACAGATCTTGTTTAGATGGTACAAGCCTTGGGAATTGAGGTTAAAAAGGTGTGTAGAGCTCACAGGAAATGTAGAGTGTTTTATTATTATGAGAGAAACTTTCTAAACAGAAGTCATTTGAGATACTCAGAAGACTGGGCACAGTAGTCAGTTGAAATGTCCAGCAGTTTAGATATTCAGAAACAACAGAAAACAGTGCAGTTTGTCTTAATTCTGCCGTTACAGAGAAAAGAAACAGTTGAGTTCAGAGTTACAAAGGAGAGTATAATTCATTCATCAAATCTACTGAAGTCCGAGTGGTCATCCTGGTTCTGTTTATCAGCACTTTTTATTTGCAACAGTAAAAACTTGTTCAGATCTTGTAGGATTACTATATCTACTTCTACTGTATGCTGCTACTACATACTAAATCACCTTTATCAGACCTACAATGTGTAAAGACTTTTATTCTGAAAAATGCAAGAAGATTTGGCACATAAAGGAAAAACTTGGATGTTTGGTACTAGTCCAGTCCAGCTTCAGGTAGTTATAAGTAAAGGCATTTATTTCAGCTGTAAAAAGCATCATATTTCTGCCTAGTACCATTTTTAGGAGCATGTTAAACTCTGAATGCACAGTATGAAGATACCCAAATTACTTAATCATGTTCAGCTTAGCACTAGTCAGATGGTCTGATGGCAATCCTGTATTATGAAAAGACACTGAATTTAGTCACAAGTGCATAATAATTATGGAATACTTCCACTAACTGAGCAATATATTGTACATGTTCAGTCGGAAAAAAATATATCCTGTGCTTAGTTATTCTGTTTCACCTACCACTAGCAGAAAATGAGTAGAACTAACAGGCTTATGTCAAGCAATGTAACCCATTTGAAATAAACATTCCTTAATGCCCAGAGTTACATACAGAAAGCCCTCCAAAATGCTACATAAAAACATGTCTTTGAAAGTTCATGAAATGCTAAAGACCTTATAAGAACGGGAGAAGTAGTAATAGTAGCAGTAGTTAAGTTTCTTTTAAACTATGGATGTGATAACTCTTTTTACCTTGCATTTCAATAACATGTCCAAGTACTGTATTTGTTATGCATTATTATCTACATGTACTTTACAAGCACAATACATTCTATCAGTTTTACGACATTTAATTTCTCTTCCTTGATATAAGAATAATCAAGTATACATATAATGCTTATATAACACGATTTTAGTTTGAAAATGTTTGTGTGTAAACAAACTTGGATAGTTGATGACCATTACACTGCTGCTCCCTTCAGTTTTTTTAAATTATTTCAAACCAAACCTGAAGTAATTATCCTCCAGGGAACAAATTAAATAAAATCAGTTATCACTTGATACGACTAAATTCATGTAGACAGCTTTTAAACCATTTT
Source organism: Protopterus annectens (assembly GCF_019279795.1). Classification (NCBI taxonomy): domain Eukaryota; kingdom Metazoa; phylum Chordata; order Ceratodontiformes; family Protopteridae; genus Protopterus; species Protopterus annectens. The sequence goes on from NC_056729.1 coordinate 996,581,085, forward strand.
GATGTTTAGTAGATTTATAGAAATCATATAAATCTACTATCCCAGATGCAAAATTAGTTCACTGCAATCATTTCAGTTTTTCTTGAAGTGAGGCTAAATATTTTAAATACAGTTGTTCAAAGATTAATCTTTCACTCCAGAGTGTAATTTGATCATGATTTTACACTATTTCAGAAACAATTTCCATTTTTCTTCCTTATTGCAAAGTAGAATTAAATTACCACTGCATGACAATACCACGATCTCTGTCCAAGATCTTGTAATTCCTCATTTCCTGTAACAAATTTAGATATATTTTTCTGTTTGCATCTATAAAGAATATAAAAGCATTAATTTCTAGGTTTGCTGTTTCAATAATCCATTGATATATTCTTTCAAAGGCTGTGTCAGTCACCATTCCTGCTCAGATAAATTATATTTAATAGATTTAATTTCTTTTTCAGTATGTTATTGCCCCTAATTCAACCAACATTTTTTTTGACAAGTCAGGACAATTTACCTAGGGTTGCCACCTTTTCAAATGCCCAAAGTGGGACATTTTTTTGAAGAAATGTCAGATTTTGCAGGACAAAACATACCCCTGATCAGTACAAATGACAGAACTTCACTTGTTTTCCAAAATAAATGCTTATTCTTGTAGCATTGGAATTGCTTATGCTATTTCATATAACATGTAGGTGTTTCAGATAAAAATAACTGTTTTATACAACTATTAAAGAAAACTTAGGAGATATCTTTGTCCTAAAATCTCAGGACATTTGTAATTTTTTAAATTGTTTCACAGGGCACATCTGCCAAAAGAGGTACTGTCCCTCGTCAAGTGGGACAGGTGGTAACCCTAAATATACCCAAGGAAAGGGTAAATAAAGTCATATTTAATATACATCTACTCAGAAAATGCTTACTCGCGTTTATATATGTCACAGTGGCTCATATCCCATTCAGCTGTAGTCACCTCCAAAGTTATTACATCTTAGGGAAAGAAATGTGGTGACTTTGTAGCACTCTTGGCTCATGCAATCAGCTGCATTAACTGCAGATTTGCATAGTCAGCCTTCTGCCAGCAGTATATCTCAGTTTATGAGCAAATGTCAATGGGCACCCCAAGGTTTTTCTCTATGCATCACTGCATGAGTGCTGAATGATAATGTTATGATCTAGTATGTCTGAGGACATTGATGAAAATACTTATACTTTTATAAAGCTAAAAAAGCATGTATATTCAGTAATACTAAATAGTATCTACAGGCTGAGGCTGCATTACTCTAGTTATAGTTGCTACTTGAAATTCGCAGGAGGTAGCATTAAAGAACAAATAGATATGTAGTGAGGCAAACTAGAATGTCAAAGCTTAAACGTTTGTGTTTCAATGTTTGCTCTCATGGCAATAGATCTGTAAATTATCATCATGCGTTAAGTAATAAAACTAATATGAATGTAGCTAGTACATGCATTAATTTAGCTGATTGCCTTGAGTATGGTAGTCCTGCAGATATTTGAAGCAAAAAAAAAAAAAACACTTCTTGATAGCAGTGCTAGCATGTAATGTACATATCTGGAACAAGGTGACCAGACCGAATGCTGGAATACTCTATAATTATTTAAAATAATCTTATATAATAAACATTATATACTATGATTAATTATATTATATAAAATATTATAAATATATTTATTATAAATAATATTTATCCACCCACTGTTAATTTAGGGAAAACTTTGTACCATCTATGCCCATGTGTTTTAAGTAAGTGTTAGGGGCATCCAGACTTTTCTGCATGTATTTTAGCCTACATAATGACTAGTCTGAAGACACGTGCTTCAGTGTCCTAGTTTGTAAGCAATAGGCTTGTAAACACGCCTCCACAGACATCCTGCTGGTCAGTTTTTACTCTCTATTTCCTAAAAGACATTGACATTTACTCATACTGTCATTGACTCTTACTCAAACTATTTCTTTCTCTTAGATTTTCTTTATTACTTCCAGACTTGCTACTCTTATTATTTTATACTTCTGTCTTTCTTCAGTGGAGAGGAATTAACCCTTGACCTCCCTCCCTCCTTTTTTATTTCTCCCTGCCTGAGACAGTTATGAAACCACTTTCAGCTCTGAGCTAGTATTTGTGCAATCAGCAATACCTCAGTGCACTCAATTGTCTCTTTAGTGTGTTTTTATTTTTTATAGAAGTGTCCCTTCAAGCAAAGAGATATGTGTGTAACAGTGAAGTCTGCAGTTTGAACACTAGGCTATGGGCTGTATTTTTATGTAAATTATAAAATTACAGCAGGCAAAGTCAACAAACTTTTCCATTATAATATCTCCATTTTCTTAGTCCACAGCAGCCCCATTGGTACTTTCTCCTTCAATTGTGCTCCATTGTTTCCCTTCCTTAAGTTATTTTTCATCTTTGCCCAAGATGCTTGTGTAACCACTTTCAGTTCTGAGCCACTATTTTTCCAGAACTGCAGTTCTGCATTCTGACTTACTTTTTCTCATTGTTTTTCAGGTCTGTGGGTGTGGAGGAGCCTTTTGACTTTCCATTTCAAAGTCCATAGAAACCTCCTTACCATTACACAGCTGTTGAAACAGTGAAGTACAATTTTTTTACTGTTATATATCACCATGTGTAAGGTCAGGCTGATATTATTTTTATTCAGGCTATCATTAGATGAAACGTTTGTTTAATAAAAAAAGAGCTCTTCACATGCACCTCAGAGCATCTTGAATCCTATGATATTTGGCTGCTCCCCACAGCTTAATTCTGTTACTTTCTCTACTCTTATTACAGAGGAGTCTTGTCTGGTTAGGGTGTGTTAAAAGGATGTAGGAAAAAGATAAAAAAGGAAGTCAAGCTGAGGGGGAAAAAACAAAGTAATCAAACTATACAGTATGGTGCTAGGATGACAGGGGAAAGAAGAGAAACCCAGGTAGTTATTTGTCTAGGGCTACATTTCACTTAAGTTTGGTCTTATCTCCTGTCAGATATCTGAGGTATATGTAATCCATAAAATGGCTATAGAGAGAGGGTACTGAGACAGTGTGTGGATTGTTCCATCTGTTGTTTGAACACAGGTAACTGTCATTGACCTGCCATAAAAGAGTCCCACCATATTCCAATTAACTTAACCCATTTAGTTGCTTCTTGCAGCTCCCCCCCCCCTCGGTTTAAAGCCACCATCCACCATGGGATAACTAACTGTGGGTGGAGTAAAATTTCACTATTTTGACAGCTAGCATATTAGCTGTTTCCTTTGAGTCAGTCTGTGCAGTATTATTGTGAACCAACTCAATATTATTGCATATTAGTTCTTAAATTCCTTACACAGGCAAAGATTTGTATATTTTTTGGAGTAATTTTACACTCATACTCAGCTTTGAACACCTAATGGTACATTTAAGCTCCTTACTAGTTTAAGTGTGTTTTACAGCAGACAGAAGAAGACCTCTTATAAGCATTAAGCAATCTCTTTCTCTTATTATATAATTTTTTACATGGGCACTCCTCCACAAGGAGTTTCCTTTTAAACTTATATTTGATGTAGATAAGGACTGCCTATCAGAACTATTTAAGTGAGTGAGAAAGTCAGAGGCATAGGCAGTAGCTTTAACAATGGGACCCATCAGAGGAGGTAGATTGTAGCAGAATTTATTTATTTAGGTCAGCAGGTAACTGAAGGTTCGCTTTTGAGAAGTCCTAAAAAGCAGAAGTATTTATAGGGGAAATACCACTGGTTTTGAAGGAAAAGGTCACCAGCTTGTGCTCTGATTTAATAATCTTTAGTTCTTTTTTTTCCAGAAGAAGTGAATGGTTGCTCTTCTTGTGAGTCTCAATTTTTCCAAGAAGAAAAATAACTTCTCTCTTTTCAGAGTTCGCTGTTACTGCATTCATCTGCAGAGGGCTAGTGGGCCATAACTTTCGGGGAAGGTCCCACCAAATATGACAACAGGAAGCAACCCCCTCCCCCCAAAAAATAAGAAAGGATTATAATTAACTATAATTATCTTGTTGGGAATATAATCTTGTCATAGAGGGTTTTGAGCATTGCAAACTTTTAATTAATACAAACTATTTAAGACAGATGGAAGTCTTAATCAGGGCTTTGGTTAAGCACAGACACATGCTAAAGGGATAGTCTCCCCCTTTCCTGAATTCAAAGCTTTCACTGTCTGCAACAGTATGAAGAAATTTAGAGTCAATGTGAAAAATAGCACAGATCCATAAAGGCAAAAAAAATCTTCTGATGAAGCAATGGACTCAGGAATAGTATGAGCAGAAGAAATGGTTAGGAATAGGAAGTGTGGAATAATGCAAACCTTGATAGGACAGATGTAATAAATCTAGAACAGAAATGTCCAACAGGTGACCCTAGGGCCACAATCTGGACAACAGAACCATTTTATTTGGCCTTCCAGTATGCCCTATGTAACAAACTGTTTTGAATGTACAGATGCAGGTTGGACATGGTAATGTGGCTCCCCCAAACCTCACCAAGTATGGTATATGGACCCCTGAATTGTATGATGAGTGGCCCCTGAGCCAAAAAAGGTTGGACACCCCTGGTCTAGAGTGTATTCTGAACATTAGTTTTTCTGCAAGAAAATGGCAATGGTTAAAGTAAAGAAGCTTGAAGTGGATGTGCTGACAATGGAGATAGAGAGGTAGCATTTTGGCTTTAGATAGTGAGATATTGTGATGTTAAGTCAAAGATGATGATAAAATACACAGCATCACATTTGATATGAGCCAGACAACTGAGTTTACAATCCATAGATGTATGCAGCATATTGTGAAAAAGAAGGAATGGGACCCCTGGTGGATTGTAGAACTCTGAGTAGACTTATGATGGAAATGTTCTGAATTGGGCAGTTTTGTCATTATTGGTTAATGCATTTTGTTCCATTGCTTACTGGAAAAAAGTTCAAACAATAAATTAAAAATGCAGGCTAACAAGTGTGCTGCATTATACAAGGAGTATAATTTAATAAAGTCAGGAAGATGTATCAAAGAACACATGTATGTTTCTTGTTTCATGTGCAAAGGGCCTTTGATTTGAAAACAGCCCAAAGGTAATCTTTATCCACCACTGGCCAGGTGCATTTTCTTTGGATGTGGATTTCAATGTTGTTTCAATGAAAGTGAGTTTCAAGGGCAGAGAAGTTTTAATGCTAAGTCTTTTTTCATTATGAGACTGCATTGCTTTGTTTAGCAGATTTATATTAGGGTTTGTGCTATAAAATGTAACATAAAATCCAAATAATCATTGTAGAAGTAAAGCAGTATGCAATACAGTAGTGTTTATGGTAATGGTGTGAAATAGCTATTAATGGGACATTGGAATTGCTGCAGGGGCACTCTGGGGACATATTTTGGTTGTCTGTTCTTCAGTTTGTGTTTGAACGTTGGTATCCCACAATTCCATCGGAGTCGGTGGGATTACATAATTATGTATGCAAATGTTATGTTAATCAGCATACAGATTTGTACCCATTTTTCATGGGCCTTGTCCAAATTTTTGATGTTTCCAGGTTGAGAGGTATGCAAATAAGTCAAAAATGTTTCAGGAAACTAGCTCTACCCCCAACATATTGCTAAACTCTGGAATAGTATCCCCAAACAGATAAAACTTGACAAACTAAATCATTTTAAATCATTGCTTAAACAACATCTTAGCCAATCCTTGTCCTGTACATGCTCATTACCAGGTTAATAATTTGGGGTCACTGTACAACGTTCTCCAAATATTATCCTTAGACAGTATACCCTCAACCTCTCACTGAAATAACAAAACAATGTTTATATAACTGCCTGTACAATCCATTAAGTTGCACATGGGCTTTCTTTTTAGTAACTTCTACCTCTGTAAAATCCTAAACTGTATAAATGTAACTATTGTATTTGCATAAGTGTAGACAGAAGTGTAACTACTTTGTGTTTAACTTAGTATAATCCAATGTAAACCAATGGAGTTTTTTTCCCGGGCCTCCACTGAAAATGGGTATTACCGAGTCGGACTTTCCAGGTAGAGAAAGGCAAATAAATTAAATAAATAAATAACATAAAATTCCATAGTCTTACTCAGACCAAGCAACAGAACACTGACATTTGTTTTTTAAATGAATATAATTGGACACAAAGATCACTTTACAGGGGATACTTTAAGATGTCTGGTCAGAGCACTGTTTTTAGTGTCTGAAGTTTGGAATAGAAAGTGAATCTTTTTCTATTCCTCTGGAAAAAAGTGTATTGAGACGAATCTGCTTCTAACATACACATTCAGTAATACAGACAGGATAACAAGTTATGAGTAAACTGTGAATGATCTGAGCTTTATATTTTGATGCTAGTCCAGCCTATTTACAGCTACATTTCTGACTTGTCTGTTAATTTGCCATGCTGTAGCTAAAGTAGATGTAATGCTTTTTTACACAAGAAGTATTATCTTATTATCATGTTTCATGCCCACATGTTGCACTTTTTTTTTGGTTAACAACTTCTACAACTAACTTAGAAATGCATACAAAATAATACAATGTTTTGGTCTAATTGTCAGTGTACTTCTATCTTGGGTTTTCTGAACTTCCTTCCTGAAGAGCTAAACATGATGGTTTACAACTGCATAGCTTCTATTCAGAGATAAAAATTCAACCACACTGTTTTTGCTTGGTCCAGTGGCCTAAATGTCTGTTACCCTAGTTCAACAACTTATCATGTAGCTCATAACAAAATAATATGACTAAAGCAATTCATTTGGCTCTTAACTGCAAAATCCCTGCTATATATTTTAGATACTTAAGTAGTCTTGTCTTTTTGTTTGTCAAAAAGGAATTTTTATTTAAAGGAATGCTTATTATTTGAAAACTAACGTAATAGCTGGTTATAATTCAGCATTTAGGAACAAATATTAGCTCATTGCAGTAAGGCTGCTACAGCAATCTGGTTCTAATCTGTAACTGCTTTGTCAGTACAACTTCTTATTATTACATACTTGTCATGTTGTTACACCAATGTCAGCGGAGAAGAGGCACAAACATGACACGCTAATCTACTTCTGCATATACTTTTTATTAACCTTTCTTTTCTACTTTGTGTTTTTAAAATCTATTCATTAGATACATATATGTGCAATAAAAACATTCATATGCACCTGGTTTCATCTAACAATTTAACCCTATATTTGTTAACTGCAATACTTATTTTCACATTTTCTGTTTAAAAAGTTAGTGTTTGAATAACTTTCCAGATTACACAGCCTCTCTTATTCATTATTATTTACTTTGCATATATGATCATAGGAGATTACTAGACTAACAACCCTAGGGCCTTTTTAAGCCTAGCCGTTCATGTCCTAATTTTCCCAGTTATCAATACCTATGGGCTGGAAAAGCTTTTGTATATAGAATTTCATAGAATTTCATAGATTAGTACTAGGCTAACTGCCCTTTCGAGCCATTTTAAGCCTAGCCAATTATATGCCTGTGCCTTTGGACATCTAAAAAAATGCCCTTGGGATCACTGTACAATATTCTCCAAATGGTATCCTTAGACAGCATACTCTCAACCTCTCACTGAAATAACAAAACAATTTTTATATAACTGCGTGTACAATCCATTAAGTTGCACATGGGCTTTCTTTCTTGTAACTTCTACTTCTGTAAAATCCACAAATGTATAAATGTAACTATTGTATTTGTATAAATGTAAATAGAAGTAGAACTACTCTGTGTTTAACTTAGTATAATCCAATATAAGCTAATGGAGCTTTTTTTCATGGGCCTCCACTGAAAATGGGTATTACCGAGTCGGACTTTCCAGGTAGAGAAAGGCAAATAAATTAAATAAATAAATAACATAAAATTCCATATTCTTAGTCAGACCAAGCAACAGAACACTGACATTTGTTTTTTAAATAAATATAATTGGACACTAAGATCACTTTACAGGGGATACTTTAAGATGTATGGTCAGAGCACTTTTTTTAGTGTCTGAAGTTTGGAATAGAAAGTGAATATTTTTATATTCCTCTGGAAAAAAAGTGTATTGAGATGAATCTGCTTCTAACATACACATTCAGTAATACAGACAGGATAACAAGTTATGAGTATACTGTGAATGATCTGAGCTTTATATTTTGATGCTAGTCCAGCCTATTTATGGCTACATTTTTCACTTGTCTGTTAATTTGCCATGCTGTAGCTAAAGTAGATGTAATATTTTTTTACACAAGAAGTATTATCTTGTTATCATGTTTCATGCCCACATGTTGCACTTTTTTTGGTTAACAACTTCTACAACTAACTTAGAAATGGACACAAAATAATACAATGTTTTGGTCTAATTATCAGTGTACTTCTAGCTTGGGTTTTCTGAACTTCCTTCCTGAAGAGCTAAACATAATGGTTTACCACTGCATAGCTTCTATTCAGAGATAAAAATTCAACCACACTTTTTTGCTTGGTCCAGTGGCCTAAATTTCTGTCACCCTTGTTCAACAACTTATTATGTAGCTCATAATAAAATAATATGACTAAAGCAATTTATTTGGCTCTTAATTGCAAAATCCCTGCTATGTATTTTAGATACTTAAGTAGTCTTGTCTTTTTCTTTGTCAAAAAGGAATTTTTTGAAAGGAATGTTTATTATTTGAAAACTAATGCAATAGCTGGTTATAATTCAGCATTTAGGAACAAACATTAGCTCATTGCAGTAAGGCTGCTACAGCAATCTGGTTCTAAGCTGTAACTGCTTTGTCAGTACAACTTCTTATTACTACATACTTGTCATGTTGTTACACCAATGTCAGCGGTGAAGAGGCACAAACATGACCTGCTAATCTACTTCTGCATATACTTTTTATTAAGCTTTCTTTTCTACTTTGTGTTTTTAAAATCTATTAGTCAGCTACATATATGTGCAATAAAAACATTCATATGCACCTGGTTTCATCTAACAATTTAATCCTATATTTGTTAACTGCAATACTTATTTTCACATTTTCTGTTTAAAAAGTTAGTGTTTGAATAACTTTCCAGATTACACAGCCTCTCGTATCCATTATTATTTACTTTGCATATAGGATCATAGGAGGTTACTAGGCTAACAGCCCTAGGGCCTTTTTAAGCATAGCCATTCATGCCCTAATTTTCCCAATTATCAATACCCATGGGCTGGAACAGCTTTTGTATATGTCTGTGCCTTTGGGCATCTAAAAAAATGCCCCTATTCATAAGGGCCACAGGCAACAAGCCAGGAGTGAATTTGCAATTTCTCATCCATTGGTCCAAATTGCATTTGAATAGTCTTAGGGAAGAGCTCTGTTTCACATGAATGGGGAGTTTGTTCCTGAGAAAGGGTAATCCCTGAGACAAATACCTGTCCTTTCCATCATGTTTTATTTCACAGATGAGATTTAGAACCTTAGATCAAGTAATTATAGTGTTGCTTGTTTTCCCAATGTGTAGCAGATCCATCAGGGCAGCTCAGTGAATGCCTTGTAGTCTAGGCATAAATTACCCCACATTAGTCTGTAGGAGACAGAGTACAAGGACTGAGCTGTGAGGTGGTCTGCATAGAACATGTTATTTACACCATGTTTTCTTTTAGTGAGGAATCTGTTTGGCTGCTCCAGCTGTTGCAAATACCTGGTCAGGTACATGCCAAAGGGTACATTGTACTTGATTACTGGTCTAATAAGGGCTGAGTATAGTGGGACTATGATCTCCTTAGAGCTGAATGTCATGCCCTTGTTTATAAGTTGTGTGACATAGAAAGATTTTCTCAATACCATGGACACATGGTGATCAAAGTTCATGTTACCATCAACCTGAGCCCCCAAGTCTCTTACCACTGAGTCTACTGTTAAGGGAGTGTTATCAATGCTGTAATTTGCAAGGATAATCATCTTCTCAAAGGGTATAATCATGCATTTTTTTGCACTGTGTTTTAGGCCATGGTTCTGGAATCAGTTATTTGTCTGTGTCAGACCCTCTTGGAGGATATCTACATCTTTGGTAGATTCAATGACTGCACCCAACCTGCAGTTATCAGCAGATTTAGTCAGCCAAAGGCTCTCCACATTTGCCTTGACTTTAGAGAAGCATATTCCAAACTGCAGAGAAATGCATATCTATTCAAGCAACTCTCTCATCCATTACGCCTGACCTCATCTTTTCAAACTATCTTATCCTATGAACTTTGAGATATGTATGTTACCCTTTCTATTCAACCATCACTTTAAGATTTTATGATGGCAGCCTACTTAATCTTTCCCATTCCAACCTTTGATATTTATTATTAGGTATTTACTACTTTGGCAACTTTCTAATAGGAGGCTGTGATGTCTTCTCTTTCCTTCTCCTTCTTTGTGTACCATCCTTATGTCTTTGTCATACATTATTTCCTTTTTATTTTCACTGTCAGGTAAGCTTTTTCACAGTACAGCAATATTTTTTTGTTGCGTAGAGTTCCTTTGTAAACCAGATTCTAACAGAGTAGCTGGCAAAAACAAAACAGTACTTATAGAGACATGTAGAGAGAGGAGTATCTCTCTTCCCAATTCCAGCAAGAGGGAAACAACAAAGAGATTCATCTTCTGCTCAGGCACTAATATCTCCAGCTGGCTTCTCCTTTCAAGGACCGGGCTCTTTCAATTAAAAGTTCACCGCACTAATTACGTTCCTTCTTCTTTCTAATCTAAGCAGCTCAAACTAGAGTCTTCTTTGGATCCTCATTTGACACAAAGGTCTTCAGTCTGTTATATACTACGACACTATGCTTTAAATATCCCTAAATACAGCTGTCATCTATTTCCTTTCAAATTCTTGCTTGTTTCTTGATTCAGTTAATTAAAGATGGCAGACATCAATATGTTAGACGAACCTTCCAGGCCAGCACATTTAAAGGCACTAGTCACCATTATGTTACAGTATAGCCAGTCAAGCATTATAAATGTGTGGAAACATTCTTAAATGCAAAACAAAATCCATGCCGATACAGTAGTGGCCGGAGGTCAGAATTAAATCCTGAAACATGCAGTTGTGAAAGAGAAATCTTACCCTTAAGCCAAACCATATGAATATACCATTGAAAACTGGGTATAGGCCTAACTTTTTATAATTTACTACAAACTAAACTCCCAGAATATTCTATTACTTTCTCTCTCTTTTGTGTTTACTCCTTTTACACTCTCACCACTTCTTCAAACTGTAAAATAAATATAAATAGTTTTATTCTCACTGTAATTTGAAAGACACTATGGCATCTACAATATCAACTCTGTGTTAATCCCTCACAGTTAGATTTATTTTCACTGTTGCAATGTAACATCTAAACAACCGCATGATGAAGCCACTCACATACTGCACACATTCCACTTCCCAGATTAATTTATGTTTTATGTATGTATTTATTAGCCCTTTACATTTATTAGCCATTTGGCCTATAAATGGGAAGTTGTCCCTTTGTTCAGTGACTGGATGACTGCTATTTGGGAGGTGAATAAAGAGGGGAATCCTGCTTTCCTCTTCTACAAGTTGTGGAAGATATATTCCTTGAGATGAATGGAGACCTAGCAGGAGCCAGGAGCCATAACATTGCTGTCTGAGGAGTTGCACCATTCAAAGACATATTGCACTGCCTGCATGCTCACCTCTAGGACACTCATATTACATTAAGAACAATGCCTACAAAGGAACAAACATCTTGATGAGTGCTTGGATGATCCCCCTGACATTCAATAATGAGTTATTTCTTTTTATCTAACTTTTTATCTAACTGCAGAAGCAGAGGGAATTCAGATGGTTATCATAGCTTTTTCTTTATTTCTCTCTTTGCTGCTTGTTTTCTCCCCAACTATTTTATCTCCATCCTTTCTAGGCATGCCAAAACCTTTTTCAACTACTGTGGGTTATAAAAGTTCAGTTTTCTCTCTTGTCGTAGTTCAGACTACCATGCAGTGTCCCCGACCTTCTCTATCATTTTTTTGCACTCAAATGCAATCCTTTTGCAGTACAGCAACACAGATAAGTCAAATACAATATTTATTAGCTCATTCTCCAACCATTACCTTCCTCTTTTCAGCTTCCACAATAATCCTTAACCTTTGTTCAGAATTCTTAAAATTTACTGGACCTGTGCCATGGATTTTTAACTATCCACTTACAGTTTTATTCTTCTGGTATACTTAGTGCAGCTTTCTATTTTCTATGCCCTTTTGCTGCAAACCATTCTTATCACAGCTTCTGAGATTGTCTTTCCTTAGTCTTACACCATCTCATGCCTCTTACTCTTGGAATACTTGTCCAATACTCATTCCTTTCTGCCACATCTGTATTCATATTTTAACAAACTTAGTCCATATTTCCAACAACATAGAGTAACCACAATTTTCGAGAGCTTATTATAGTTTTTGGCATTATGTTTACCACTTTTATCCATTAAACAGTAGAAAATCTCAAAGACTAAGAGGCATGTTTTGTTAATCAGGCAAATACACTGGACAAAAGTGTCCATTTTCATGGATGACCACTGCCTGCTTAAGTGACTTCTGCATAGTCAGACAGTAGAGAAAAAGATGCTGAGAAAATCAAACCCTTGCCTATAGTGAGAAATTTGTTAACAGCTCATGGCGTTAATCACGTAATCCTTTTGTCTGAGCCACATGTCATGCTGTTCAATAGGCTTTTCTCATTGTTTAAGTGCACTGCAAATTAAGAGTCTTCGAGGATTTCTTTTACAGTGGAATATTTCTTTTTACTGTTTTTGAAAGTTGTATAATAAGGTTGAAGATGTTCATTTTCACAAAGCACAAGCAGTGTGCTTCCTGGTCTCCATATGGAAGTTAACACCATCCAGTGGGCCCCTGGCATTTGGATAATACAACTCTAACTTAAAGCAATTCATGTATATATTGTATATTTTCATTCATACAATTAAAAAAGTTTTAACAATATTTGCATGGTGCACATAGGCTTAAATTAGTAGCTTCCTATGACACAAAAACTTCCAGCAGTCTTTGACATCTCACCACCTAGTATGAAGCTTCATCCACTGACAGTAAGGTGTCCATAAACAGCATTAATTGAATATTCAGTTTTAGCATTACTGTTACCTTTTCAGAGTTATATTTTTGTGGGTATAATTTTGTTTGACAGCAGGCCAAATAAATAAATGCATTCTCATATTTATCATATGTATCCTGTATGCAACAGTTTGCATTTGAAAACACTAAAGGATGGCAAAGAATGAACTAGACATGAGGATATGTGCTGTAAGCTCTATGAGCTTTGCTTTCAGACTGTATAGCAGTGTACACTAAGTCAGATCGTATGACGTACACAATGGCACTCTGGTAATCACTCAGTCACATGTAGATGTTGCATCCCTCCTTTTTCAGAGATAAAAGAATGTTCTTCTCTTGTAATAAAGTGAATATTATATACATACATGGATGCAGTTTCACACTATTTGCTTACGTTCTTCAGAAACATAGTTACATGTTTGCTTACGTACTTCAGAAACATATTTATATTTTTTCACATGCATTGTTTCATACTTTGATCTTTCCTTGGCAATATTGCAAACAGAATAAAACAGCAAATTGAAACGACATTGTTGAATACTTTTAATATTAATAAATAATACTTAATCTGAGTTCATAAACTATCAAGATATCACACTGACTTTTTGAATGGATTTCTATATCTGAAGGGCATTGAACTGGCAGTATAATTTCTCCTATCTCATTAGTAGATGCTATTGTACTCAGACTTTTACTCATATATGTCTTTAGTGCTAGTTTAGATTAGTTATCCTCTTTTGGTTACATAACTTCAAATGCCACCTAACATCTTTTCAGATATCTCCCTAGGCACATTGCTAGATAAATCAACATTCCTAGAAGCATCTAGGACAAAATCCTTAAATGCAGTTACTTTGAAACATATTTGCCTTGAACACGTCTCCTTTTTATTCTCAGTGTTTTGCCATTGGAAGTTTCAACAATGTTGACTTTTCACATTTCTTCAAAATAATTTCAGGTTGTTGTTTACAGAAACTCTCTTGAGTTCTCACTTTATCTGCTTACGTCAAGCAAGAAAAAGATCTAAAATGTTTATGCAGAATCATCTTGAGCATACCTCTTAACCTAATAAACCAATGTTGGAAAAAACAAGCCAGGATCCATGAACCTGTATTTTATTGAGCGTTTTTCATTTTTTGGAATAAAAAACTTCATCAGAATATATCAAATACAAATGAACAATGGCTGACCCAACTTATATAGCAATCTTGCTTACAAAGGTGTTAATTAACAATCAGTTAAAGGTATGGTCTCTAAACACACAGACAATAAATACATACCTTAAAAATACATATGAAATACATAAGAAATCTATAAAATCTATAAAACCATATGTGCAAACTCATAGAAGAAAACATTTCATTATTAAAAAAAATAAATATATACATATATAAATATTATTAACTGAATATTTTTTTCACATATATCCTTCTGCAGAAGGATATATGTGAATCAGTTCATAATATTTATATATGTATATATTTATTTTTTTTTTTAATATTGCTCTTACAAACTTAGAAAGTTGATAGAATAATAGGTTTTACATTAGCATGAATTTTCTAAAGGATGTGGAGTCTTAAACTCAAATATTTGTCATTATTTAATGACTTCCATCCTCAGCAAATTGCCAGAAAAGTATAGATTTTAGAAGGAACACACCAAAAATATGAGGCAAAAATCTAGACATTCTGCGAAAATCTGTACAGTTGAGAGGTACGATCTTGAGTGCTTTTACAGTTTGTCTTAAATCAGATTTGGGGTTCAGAATACAACAAAGGAGATGAAGAGTCCTTCATTTTTAATCTGTAAATTCAGTAACTTAGCATGGGATAAGCCAACATTTTTCAGCCAGATATTCCTGTATGCCAACAATGCTATATGAGAGTATATGCAACTTTGCTCTTTTTTGGTATCTTTCTCCTTCCGTGCAGCTGGCCATCAACTTGCACCCAAGTCTTCTTCACATCCATTGGAACTACTACACCTGTCTTTAGCCTCCTCAGGGTCAATCCTAACCTATTCCCAGGAATAATGTTCACATGATCAATATCATATTACTGCTGGGGAGTATTTTTCTAGAATGCCCTAAATATTCCTCAACCCTGTGCACACTCATGCTGTCTCTAAGATAGACATGCAGTGGGGTGCACTGGTATAAAGAGAACCTCAGCTGCTACCCCTGACTTCCACTGACAATGTCCCTTCTGCATCTGGAGTCTCCACTGAAGATGGAGTATATGAAATGCACCCAAGTACATGCCCTCCCACCAGAAGATGGACAAGCCTATCCTCCCTTTCCAGGGCCTCAGAAGTCCAAGCCACTACTTAAACCCAAATCCCCTAAGCTATAGGCAGTTCTTTTGTTAATTCTCAGTTACTTTTGGTCAAATTATAATAAAATATAGTGGGCTTAAAGAGACCAGATGGCTTAGTGGTTAAGGTCTTCGTCTCCCATGCACAAGGTACAAGGTTTGATCTTGACCTTCGACCAATGCCTGTTTGGAGTTTGCATGGTTTCTCTGTGTCTCCGTGGGGTTTCTTCCATGTCCAAAAAACATGCTGAGTGTTTCCATCTCAAACTCACCAATGAATGGAGCTGTGGGCAGCAGCACAGACTCTATATGGTGCCCTATAGGGGGAAGAGTTGTACAGACCAACCACTTTGGGCATCCTACTGTGATATGCAGTATCCTCAAGATAGGAGAACATGAATCACAGACTGAGTGCCATGGAAGGGCTAGCCACTTGACGGTGTAAAATATGGCTTTAGGTGATTCGGTCATGTTGACTAATGTCATCAAAAATGGGCATGGGTAGTTAGCAGTGATAAGTGGGTTGAGGACCTGGCCTACTCTGACCCACACCAGGGACCCATGCTAGAGGGGTATATGTACCCCTACTGGCTAGTGTGTGCCCACCATAAAAAGCCCAGCAGCCCTGGGTCAATACGCTACTGGCTGGCCAGTGTCTAGTTGCCAAGCCTGGGTTACCTGGGATAGATCTGTTGAGTGAAAGCTGGACATAAAACCAATCAACCTGCCAAACATGAACTGAGAATAGCTATGCTTAATGTAGGTTCACTGACAGGAAGCAGTTTGGAAGTGGATGACATGATAATACAGATCCTATGTATCTTGACATCCTATGTATCCAGGAGATGAGATGGAAGGGCAGTGTAGCAAATCCTGAGTCTACTACTCAGGTGGAGGGTAGGCTAGAAATGGTGTAGGAATTTTGGTGAGAGAGAGGCTTCAGAAGACGGTAAGGGATATAATCAGAATTAATGACAGACTCATGGCAGTCAGACTCCAGTGTAATGATAGGGCAGTATTCATAATCTCAGCCTATGAGCCACAGCAGGGTTGTGATAGTGAGGAAAAGAGTGCATTCAGATAGCAGTTGCAGGACCTACTGGATAAAGCAGGACAGAATTAATTGGTGTTGATAATGGGTAACTTGAATGCACATATTGGGACAGACATAACAGTATATGAGGACTGCCTGGGTCCACATGGTTGGGGCAACAGGAATAAAGAAAGAGAAGCCATTCTAGACTTCTGTCTGGCAAATGACTTGATAGTAGCCAACACATGGTTCAGAAAGAGAGACAGTCACAAGATCACATACAAGAGTAGTCAACATGCAACTCAAGTTGACTTCCTCCTAGTAAGGAAAAGGCACTGAGGCAGAATACATGATTGTAAAGTCATCCCCAGAGAAACAGTTGGCCCACAGCATAAACCACTAGTTGTCACAGAAGGTTCTAAGATGAACAGAGACCAAGCTGTAGACCTGGAAGTTGACTGAAAAGAAAGTACAACAGTTCAAGGAATTTCTCAGAGCTTTAGCACCCCAAGGGTGGAGTTGAAGAAGAATGGCAGTGCCTAAAAACAGCATGTGTTAGGACTACAGAAAAGATATGTGGCCAAGCCAGTTATGTAAATAAGGTACATAAGGAAAGCTGGTGGTGGAATGCAGACGTACAGGAAGTCATCAAAAGAATGAAGGAGTGCAGGAAGAAGTGGGAGATAGAAAAGACTGAACAGGCTAGGAAGGACTGCTGCTTTGCTAACAAAGAAGCTAAGAAAGGAGTTGCAATAGCAAAGAATACAGCATCAGAGGCACTGTACCAACTTCTGGAAAGTGACAAAGTAAGGAGCACAAAGAAACTAGGCAAAGACAGAAAGATGAAGAGGATAGTCAGACACCCTTCATAAGGGATACCAGCAACAACCTGCTCACCAGCCCAGAGGACATCAAAGGCAGATGGAAAGTGTATTTCCAGCAGCTTCTGAATGAAGAAAACCCCACAGATGCTGTACTGCCTCAGAAACACCCTATGATTAGAGAAGAAGCGGAGCTCACCTTAGAAGATGTAGGAACAACACTAAGGAAGATGAAGTCAGGGAAAGCAGCAGGCTCAAATGAGGTCACAGCAGATATGATAAAGATGCTGGGTGAGATAGGGGAGAAATGGGTCCTGAGGGTAATAATATCAGTGTGGAGAGAAAGGCGTATCCCAAATGACTGGAGAATAATCATACTCATGCCAGTCTACAAGAACAAAGGGGACATCCAGAACTGTGGGCAGTACAGAGGTATCAAACTCCTATCACATTGCATGAAGGTTCTGGAGAGGTTGATTGATAAATGGATATGCAGAGCAGTAGAATGTAAGATGGGAGATGAGCAGTTTGGATTCAGATCAGGATGCAGCACAATTGACCCGATGATTGCATTGAGACAGATACTTGAGAAGAAGCTAGAGATGAGGAGAGAGTCCAAGGGTATTCCTAAACTTGGAGAAAGCATATGACAAGGTCCCAAGAAAGCTGATCTGGGCAGTACTGTGGTGGTTTGAAGTCCCAGAAACACTGGTAGAATTAGTGCAGGCTATGTACAAGGGCCCAATGACTCAAGTACCAGTGTTCGGTCTCACAGAGGTGTTCCCAGTGAGTGTGGGCGTACATCAGGCTTCAGCTCTGAGCCTACTGCTGTTCATATGGTGATGGACTACATTAGCAAACAGGTAGGAGAGGAGAGATCAACAAAGCTGCTGTATGCAGATGATGTGGCAGTACAGACAGACTCTGAGCTAGAACTTCAGCAAAGGATAGGAGAATGGAATGCAAATCTGAAGGCACGTGGGATGAAACTAAGCACAGATTAGACGGTGGTACTGGAGAAAACTGGGGAAATCAGAAGAAACTGTGAATAGAGATAGAATGGAAGATAGTGGAACAGGTAAACAGCTTCAAGTATCTGGGAGGGGTAGTTGAGGAGAGGGGTAGTCTGAATGAAGAGGTCAATGCTAGAATCAGAGGGGCTGAAGCCAACTGGCATAGAGTATCAGGTGTAGTCTATGGCAGAAGAATGCCAAAGAAGCTGAAAAGTATGGTGTACAAGACAGTGGTGTGACCAGTCCTACTGTATGGTACAGAAACCTGGGCAGTAAAGGCAGAACAGTTGAAGAAGCTAGAGGTGATGGAAATGAACTGCCTGAGAAAGGTGACAGGATGCACATTGTGGGACAGATGAAGAAATGAGGACATAAGAGCAGAAGCCAAAATAGCTCCAATTGCAGAAATGATCAAAGAGAACAAATTATGGTGGTTTGGGCACATGTGTGGAAAAGCAGAAGATGATCTAGTGAGGAAGATTTGGGACAGACAGGAAGAAGTTAAGAGGAAGCGAGAATGTCCAACAAAGAGGTGGATGGATTGTGTGAAAGAAGATCTGTGACAGACAGGCATGAGTGTTGAAGAAGGCAGGAGTGTGGCACTGAATCGAGAGAGTTGGCAACAGTTAACACAATACTCCGACTCCATGTAGAAAAAATGGGAAAAAGGGGGCTGATGATGATGATGATGATAGTGGGCTTAGACAAAGATAGATCAAATCCCGGTAGCCCAGTGATTACAAACCTGTTCTGTAACTGTCCAAATAAGAGCCTCTTTGAGAGAGGCATGGCGTGGACATAAGCTTGGATCATTCCCCTATTTACATAACTAGTGGACATGATAGGGGATTCTACACCTGTAACATCTCACCCTCAAAACTTTTGTGTCAGAGGGTGTAATTAGACTCTGTAACTACTGCACACCCTAGCAAACATCATGAATATATGACTGTGCCAATCTTGTCAGCCTTCACTATAATTATCATACATTTTTTTTAATTCCCTAGTCTAAAATGCTTTCTTATTCACAGCAGTGTTCCTCATTATGAGCTATTATTTTTTTCATTTCTACTCCTTACAAATACTGGAATTTTTCTTTAACCATGCATTTCTTTTAAAGTAGCGACAGACTTTTTTCATGACTAATATATAAGCCGTTGCTTAATCACAGCACATACAATTCATAAAAAGCATATTTAATAAGATAGCAGCTTAATAATTTATTTTTTTCCTTAAAGCAGAAACGTTTGGCAATTTATAAGGTATCATTAAGCAATTACTTATAAGCAGCACCATGACATCAAAATTATGTGCTGCCTTGGATGTAGAAGTTCCTTGCTACAATAATACTCAGGTAAATATTTCCATTCTTTATTTTCTATAATCCTTTTCATGATACTTGTCTTAATAATCTACAGTTTATATTTAAAAATTACACATGACTCATAGTACCATAGTCTTTGAAGACAGCCCAGCTATTTGTTTTAACTAATGTCTTTCCATTTTTCCTTTCCTTTGTTATAGCTCCTCCTTAACAATTCCATACTCCACCTTGAGTTCATGATTTACTCCATTTTTATCTTTCCCCTCTTTATCTTGTAGCGATGTCTATTCCTTAGCAACTCTGTCTCCTTGTACATCCCTGCTTCTCTGCCCCTTCAGTCTTGTATTCCTTACCACCTTTCTGATTACCCTAATATTGAGTTATCTCATCTCAATAGACTCATTCGGCTTCTTTGATTTAGATTTTTGGACAATGTAGATTTTCAACCTGCTATTTTAAATTAATATTTCTCTTCCATTTACTTTTGTTCTTCCACTAACCTTTCCAGGAGTAAAAATAAATACATTTCATTGTATTCTTTTCCACTCCGTCATACTTATTTGCCATTCTACCACACTTTTGTCCACAAATCATTTTTGAAGCATGTGCTAAAATAATCTCTGAACCCTTTATATCCTCCTTTCCATGACACTATTTACCATTTTGCATCCCCTGTTCCCAACATGGCCACAGGAGATCAGAATCACAGCATTATCCTCATCTGCTGTTCCCATAGCAATTACAATGCCTTTGTAATACTTCAGTTGTTAATTGCTTATTTCCATTCCCCATTTTCCTTTCATTCTTCATGCTCTTCCCATTTCCTGTTTTTATTCTCCATCCTCTAAGTTTCCCTTCCATCAACTTCTAATACAGCTTTCACTTTTCATTTTCAACTTTGCTATTGGAAACTTCCACTCCTCTTCTGTTTTGTCCCTCATTTAGCCCTTTTACATCCTCCATTTCTTCAGCATTACATGCAATTGTAACCAGGTCACCTAACTTTTTTTCCATAGGTTAAACTCCTTTAGACCATTCTTCCCTGTGTTCCTCCTGTCATAAGTCTATTTTTGAAATAATTATCCTAGTTTTACATCCTCCTTTTTTCATTCACTCATTCAAATTTTGTATTTCCTCCCCCTTTGACTGCCCTTCTTTTCTCACATAATTATGCATCATTTCTATGTTCCACTTTTTCTTACCCAAGATTTGTGCCACTGTCCTTATCCACTGTACAAACAGTAGCTCAGCACATCAATTTCTTATGTCATTCCTATTCTAGCATGTCCCAACACCCCTTATTCCTTAACCTGTGTACCCACCCAGTCATATTAAGAATGACATATATCTTATTAAATTCATAATTCTGCATCCCATTTCAGTCTACATCCCTTCATCCTTGTCTTCATAACCTCAGCTGGCCTTCATCCCTCACAACCTTCTCACATAAATGCTGTGTCTCTTCCCTTCTTCCTTTCTCACAGTCATCTGTTAGGTTCAAATTTCAATTATATTATATCCAGCACCACCATTAATCTGAGTACATTTATCTTTCCCCTCTTTAACAATTAATGTCTACTTCCAGTGTTTATTTTATTTTAACCTCCTCATGTTTTCTTTTCTAGTCTACCCTAGCATTTCCCACAACTCCATCTTTAGCATTGTCATTGCTATGTCTGGTTTATATTCTTGCCCCACCCACTGGCATTTCCTCTTCATAGTCTTCACTGCCAATTTCCCATCAACTGCTAACATCATACAATCATCATAAAATAAATCAAACAACAAAAAAATCTCCAAGATGAAACTCCAAAAATCCACAAAAGCACAATGGGGCTGGAAACTCAGAGATTAAATCCACCAATGTTGAACTAACTTCCGACAGTTTTTTAACAGTTATAAAAAGATAAAACAAAGAATACGTAAGCGCTTTCGTTTGGCCACTGCCAAACTTTTTTATAAAATCATAAAATAAATGGAAGAAAATTTCCATTTCCCCAGCTTTTCTGAATCCCTTAATTTTTCTCTCACAACTATACTGAGTTCTGTCAGCAGTAAAATCAATCCTGCTGACAATCAGCAATAATGGTTGTCCCTGTACAAGCCTTCATCTCTGTTAATTTCTCCCATTTGCTGATGTAGTTTCCTATACTTTGCCCATTGCCTGACTCTCTTCCACTCCTAACTTTTTCTACGTCATTTTGCTCCTCTGCCATACTTATCATCAAGCTTCCCCTATTGGATCCTTTGTGTTGAGAGCTGTCCAGGCTGACAATTGGCTGTCCAGACTGACAATCAACAAAGCTTATATTTGGGAGTTTGATGGTCTCACTGCCATCCTGGCAATGATATCATTTTTGTGTGAATGGCTTTTACCTCTCCAATTGAGGAAAGTGATGTGGACACCTACATCACTGTAGTAACCACATATGCCTTTCTAAGAGTCTGAATCATGCTCCTTGCATGTGACTGTTAAAGGCTACCATTTGTGGCCTGGATGACCACCATGAAAACATTGTGTCAGAGAATGGCTGCAAGAGTGGCTGGGATCTCCCTCGGCATAGGGTAGTCATGCCCAACAACTGCTAATTGAACTTGGGTTGTCTATGTTATAATTAGGGATTTATCACTCTATAACATCAGTTAAGGCTGCCACTACTAGCTTCTCTAAGACCTTCTAAAACTCTCTGTCCCTGAATCAAATATATATATATATATATATATATATATATATATATATATATATATATTAAATCAAATAACATTATTTCCACTTCCGTAAGCTTTAACATCCCTTCCGTAGCCATCACTATATTCAAATGATGTGTTGATTACATCACCTTCACAAAATCTACTTGCCTCACTAGACTTGGCTAGTTATATAATCTCTGTTGTATATGCCAATAGTTTAATATAATTAATAATCAGTGAAGGTATGCTATACTTGTCTCCAATTAATTTCCTTTGATGTTAATGACCATCATTATTATTGCTTTTCTCAGATTCATGTGACTCTCTTTTCTCTGCACCAATGTCATTAATTTCCACTTGTTTCTCTTGTAACAATGACTTCACCGTTTTGTAAAATTCTCCAAGGATACCAAGTAACCAACTGATTTCCATGCTGGCTGCTCTCTAATTACTGTCAGTGCATCCTCATTCTCTATGTTCTATCTAGTAGCACAATAATGCTCCAAACTATTTGTCTTTATTCCCCTTACCTTTCTGAAATTGTCTGTCTTTGTCTTGGGCTTATTCTCCCTGCCTCTATAACATTTCACAAAAAACAGGCTAGTTCCTCCTGTATTTCTTGATTCCTTTGCAAAACACTGCCTTCCCTTGCAACCAGAAATTGGATTTTTTCTTTCTCCTAACTTTAAATTTTCACACTAACTAGTGACTCTTCCCCCAATAAAACTCCTTTCTCCCCACCTATTTTCTGTCTACCATTGTGAACTGTGGCACCACCACACTACTATTAATTGTACTCTTTTTCTTTCTACATTCTGTACCTTGACCTCCCAGGCATCTCTTCTGGACTTCTTTTAACTAATTCTCAAACATCTCTACTTTTGAATCTCTCCATCTCTCACTCATTATTTCTCACTAACTGCAACCATCACCCAAATCCCACTAAGTTAACACTTGCTACTCTTTTCTTCTGATTCTCACACATAATTTGCACCCCAGCTATCTATTACTATCCCACGTCATTCCTCTACTTTTATCTTTTACATCTTCTTTTCTAAATCTACTCTTATCCCCCTTCACAGTCTCCTCCCACCACTTCCATACTGTATGCTCTTCTACACCTCTTTCCTCAGTTTGTTTGCTGTTGCACTTAACTTATTCTTCTCTTTTATTTTACAGCTTGCACGTGTCTAAATTGTGATGTCCTACACGGCTGTTTCCTTCCACCTGTAACATTGCCAAGCCATTCATTAACCTCATAAGGACGCACCTCCTGGGGCTGCCATACCATCTACTTGGTAGAGGAACCTAGTCATTCCAAGAGCTTCTCAGCATGTAGGTGTCTTTTATCCAGTAACTGTTTCTTAAACTATGTAATTACTTATATAAATGATCCACGTCTTGCATGCTAGCAGCCATACTTCAGTCTCTTTATTTCCAAACTTTTGTCCGCTCCTTAGGATCCACTTTCTTTCTATCCTTTTTACATTATCTCACCACTAGCTGGCAGTATACACCATCTCTCCATACCATCACTGTCTACTTAATCTGACCTAGTGCTTCCATCATTCATTTTGCAAGACAGTGGCCTTTTCCCAAACTTATCACATAGTTGTTTTTCCAGAGTTTTGGGCTTAAGCATAACACCATTTATTCCACTTACCTCTAGGTGTTTTGATGCGCTTTGGCTTAAGTCACTGACTGTTTTTTTTGTTTGCTCATTTTTCACATCCTCAGCTCTGTCGACTCCAACCTCTGGGCTCACTCCACTCCCCTACCCTGCCCCCAATTCCCACCTGTCCCCACTAGCTGTAAACTTGTACCTATTCTCCACCACACCCATGTCAACAAACAACCAATCCTAACAATACTATTTCATCACAGACCTCCTACCATCACTTCCAGGGTATTCACCCATATTTTATCATCACTCACCCAATGCACACATCAACCACACTGTCCATTCCACACCCACAACACGATAACTACATACAGCTCTTATATTATGTCCCCCACACTCACAGCAAATAAATCACAAAAATCTATAGTGTTTCATACATTCACCAGCATACTGCTAATACCCCTCTGTTCTCTCACCTCCAGTGATACCCCACTACTACCTTTCACACCCCCACCCTGGCAAACCTCATCTTCTCCTAACTCCAGCAACTCATCATTCTTTGTCATAGCCCCCACTCTCTTCAATACCACCTTCATAGTCTACCACAGATTCAAGCTACCATCTCCACTATCGAAAGCCACTTCCTTCCATACAGCTACCAAACTCCATGATAAAATCTCCAAACTTCTGTTACATCTAGCTGTCCAATTAAATCACTCCAGGGATATGCACTCCAATTCAGGCCCCACCCTCCAAAATAACATTCCACATAGCTCCATCTCTTTCATTCCAGATCTCCTTCAGAAAAGGCACAAATCATCCCTTCTCTTCCTTAATATTAATTCAAAAATTATAACTAATAAAGTCCATAACCTACATGCCACCCTCTCCCTCTATTCCCCAGACATTGTAATACTAACAGAAACCTGGCTTAAACCTTACATTAACAGTAATGAAATCACTGCACCAGACTACAATATACTATGTAAAGACAGGCTAACTAAGAAAAGGTGTAGCAATCCTATTCAAAAATAACCTATCACTTGATCTCATAGACATAAACTTGCTAGGCTTAAAATCAACCCCAATAAAAGTATTGATATCCTTGTGGATACATTCCACCAGGAAACAATATTCCCACATTTCAATGCATATTACACTGGATACCTAGCTCCCTTCCCCAAGACAAAATCCTTACAGGTGACTTCAACATTGACTGGCTTACATACTCTTTCTCTAATCCAACATCACATATTAACTTACACAGGTTTACCCAACTAATCACAGCTCCTACGAGAACAGATAAAACCTCCAGTCAGTACTGGACTGGACCTTAGTAAACAACCCAACCCTAATGTCCAACTCAGGATGTCTCCCTGACAATGTGAGTGACCACCAGCCAACCTTTCTCGTTTGCGCTAAAACCCATCAAATCCACCAGACCACCTGCCATCAAATCAGAAACAAAAGGAATTTCAATGCCAATGACTTTATTTTCTCCCTCAAAAGCTGCAGCTGGGAAACTCTTCAACAGCTACTACTAAACAAAGCAGTTAACTCCTTCAACTCCACCTTTTTAAACATCCTCAACCATCATGCTTCTCCAAGAACAACTAGAATTAAATCAAACTACACTTCCTGGCTTAGTAAAGAATGTAGATCTCTTCTGAAGACCCGGGATAAGTCCTGGGTACAATTTTACAAAAATAGATCCCACTTAACAAGACAAATTTATCTTGAACTATGTAATAAAGCCAAAAAAACTAGTAAAATGGGATAAAGCCAGTTATTAGGTTCATACGTTCATAGGTTGGTACTAGGCTATCGGCCCTAGGGCCTATGCAAGTCCAGCCATAATAATTCCCAATTTCCTGGATATTTCTTCCCACAATATTTACTTCTCTGGGTCCCTGTCTAGCAGGGTGACTGACATGATCCCCAGGGTGAATTTCCTATCTCCCGTCCAATAATCAAGGTTCCTTTTGAAGAGGGCCAATGAGGCTGTCTGCTTGGCTTGTATGGGCAGTCTATTCCAGAGTATAGGGAGTCTCTGGGTCAGGAACCTATCCCTCCAGCATGTTTTTTTTTATTGTGATGACAAGGTTTAGATCCCTGGAGCATGTGGCTCTGAGGGATTGGGATTTCTTTAAGTGGAGCATGTCCAACAGCTCAGGGTTTGACATGGCCTTGTATGTTAAGCAGAGATTTCCTTTGAGTAGACAATATGCCACAGAGTATAGCTGGAGTTTTTTTAGACAGTCAGCATATGGCATCTGCTTTAGGCCTGTGATTCTTTTAGTGAGGTATTTCTGCGGCCTTTCCAGCTGTTGCAGATGTCTTGTGAGGTACATACCAAACGGGGCATTATACTCTATAATGGGTCTAATGAGGGATGAGTACAGTGGGACAATGACCTCCTTTTTTCTGGATGAAAAGCCCTTAGTGATGAGGTATGCCACATAGAAGGATTTCCTGACTGTTGTGGCGATGTGGTTATCGAAAGTGAGACCACTGTCCACCTGTGTCCCTAAGTCTCTCATCACACTTTCGATGTTTAGCCTCCTGCCACCTATGTGGTAATTCATGGGTACATGTTTTTTTCCAAAGGGGATAACTATACATTTCTTGGCATTAAGCTTGAGCCTATGGCTCTGGCACCAGGCATCTGTTTCTGTAAGGCCCTTTTGTAGAAAATCCACATCATTTGGGGATTCAATAATGGCTCCCAGTTTGCAGTCATCTGCAAATCTTGTTAGCCAGAGTCCCTTAGTGTTGGCTTGTACTTTAGAGAAGTAGATGCCAAACAAGAGTGGTCCCAGGACTGAACCCTGAGGTACTCCACTTGTCACTTGTCTGGAGCTGGATTTGGAGTCGGCTACTTTTACAGTCTGTGTTCTGTCAGTAAGCCAGTTGGCAACCCATCGAGTGACATAGAGATTTATGTCCAGCTTAGTAAGTTTATCTATGATTCCAGAGTGGGGGATGGTGTTGAAGGCCTTGGCAAGGTCCAGATAGGCTGTGTGGACCACTTTACCCTCATCCACAGCTCTGGAGACTGATTCTAAGAAGTCAATCAGATTCAGGAGACAAGATCGGCCCTTCACAAACCCAAACTGGGTGGGGTCCAGTGTTTGAAGGTTGCCAATGTCTTTGTTTATAAGTTCCATGATAATGCATTTCATGTCCTTGCAGATCAGGCTTGTCAGACTGATGGGACGGTAGTTCCCGGGATCCAAGGCGGATCCTCCGTTGGGGAGTGGGATAACTGTAGCTGTGCGCCACTCAGTGGGCAGGAAGCCTGTGATGAGGCTATGATTAAACATGACACTTAAGTGAGGTGCCAGTTCATTTTGTAGTTCATGTAGTACACAGCCTGGGATGTCATCTGGTCCCATGGATGCTGTATTCTTAGCTTTGGAGAGTGCAGTTTCTACCTGTGTGGCCATGATTATTGGAATTTGGCAATCTTTTGGTATTGAGATGGGCCCTTTAGGGGGTGAGAGGGGGGTGAAGTTGGCACTAAATCGATCTGCCAGGATATTGGCAATATCCTTGGGATCAGTATATTTAATGCCATCCTGTTGTAGCTCAGAGCAGATATGAGCATTACCATTTAGATTCTTGACATAACTATAGAATACCTTGTGGTTGTCTTTGGAATCTTTGGCAATTTTATTTTCATAACTAGCTTTTGAGGATTTTATGAGGGATCTCAGCTTCTTACTGAGGCTGGTGAGGGCATTTTTTGCATCCTGGGATTTTCCTCTTTTCTGCAACAGTTTCTTCCTTCTGTTGTATAGTTTGTTTATAGCAGGGGACCACCAGATTGGCTTCCTTTTTTTGGAGAAGAGCATCTTGGTTCTATTTGGGATGGCACGATTCATGCACGAGTGGATGTGTTCGTACAGTGCCTTAGTGTAGGATTCTGCAGTCGAACTTCCAGATCCCATCTGCGTGGGTTTACTACCATAATAGTCAAATAAATTACCAAATTTGAGATTACTATCATAATAGTCAAATAAATTACCAAAATAATCCACAAAAATTCTAAGTTCCAGTTAATACCATACTACACCCTGGTAAATCAGCTACTCCCACTCCATCAGCTCCCAGTAACACAGACAATCCAGCAACCCAGTTTAATACCTACTTTACAGAGTCAATCTTAGCCCTCGTGCACTCTCAGCCCCATGGCAATACCCCTACTCCTGCCACAAATCAAAATACCACTAATAACCCAAACCACCACAAACCTATTTTCATTCCTACCAGTCTCTGTAAACACAATCAGAAAACTACTCAAAAAACTCAAACCAACTACCCTAGCAGCTGACAACCTCTGTGGAGAATTCCTTCAAATTGCAACAGAAAGAATAGCCTACCCAGTGGCCATTCTCATAAATAGATCAGTCACTGAGTGCTTAATCCCCACCATTTGGAAGATTTCACACATTATACCCCTTCACAAAGGAGGCAACTCCACAGAGTTAACTAAATACCTCCCCATTGATATCTTATCCTCCCTGTCTAAAATTCTGGAAAGAGTCATCCACACCCAACTTATGGATTACATTCAAAGAGTAAAACTGCTTGCAGATACACAACATGGCTTTCACCACTCTCATAGCACTACCACAGCCCTGGTGTCCTTCAGAATAATGGGTAATATGTATCTGCTATTTTCCTAGACCTATCCAAGGCCTTCAGTATGGTTAACCACCCAAAATTTATTAACATCCTTTTGTCGTTACACCTCTGTACCTCTTCTATCACCTGGTTCCAAAGTTACCTTACAGGACTTCAACAAGCCACCCTCTGGCAGCAACAACTATCCCCATCCCCCCTCCTTCTGGTTAGCATAGGAGTTCCATAAGGTTCCATTCTGGGGCCCCTACTGTTCTCTATCTTTACCAATCAACTCCATACCTCCACAACTAATGCCACCATAGTTCAGTATGCTGATGATTCAACTCTCCTTTGCTCAGCCTCCTCCCTTCAAACTCTCCACAAACACACCCAGGAATCCTTCCTATTGGAAAAAAATTCTCTTACTAACTCCCACCTTATCCTTAATCCATATAAAAACAAAGCTTCTCCTCTTTCTTCCAGGCAAAATCCTCAACTCCCCAATCAATACCCCCTCCCTACCTTTTAGGATCTTATCCAAAAACAATACCATCATTACCCCCTCAAACCACACAAAACTGCTTGGTGTTGAACTAGACAACAATCTGAAATTTGATATACATATTGCCCAAACCATTAAAAAGGTCCACATGAAACTCGGTCTCCTGTATAGGAACAATACATTCCTAACCAAGAATACTAAATCCACTGTTGCCTGAACTCACCTCCTATCTACTCTCATATGCATCTCCATGTACTAACCAAGTTCTGTAAAACAGAGCTTGCCAAACTTGAATATTTGCTGCAACAAGATAGCCAAATTTGCAACTGGTGCTTCATATAGATCCCATCACTGCACATCACTTAGACAACTAAACTGGCTTGAACTTCTGCTATTACTGCACTTTAATCAACTTACCTTTGCTCATAAAATCCTCCATCATCCAGATAAAACTCCTGCTCTTCATAAGCTCTTGCAGCCATACAACAAAGCTAGACATTTCTGCTCTTCCAACAAAGCCCTCCTACCAGGTCTCCAAAGCAAAGAATGCAGCTGGTGAATCATTATTTTCACACTACATTGCCAAACTTTGAAATAAACTCCCAATCTCTCTTACTTCCAACTGCTCAATCCCACAATTCAAAAAGCTACTCAAAACACACCTTTTAAATTCTTGCATCTGTCCCTGCAACCTTACATGATAGTGCAATTTCCCTTCCTCAGTAGCCAAAATCCACTTTTGTATCTTTTCCCCTTGTCTTGCAACTGAAACTGGCTACTATATTATATCCAAGCACCTCTATCAATCCGGTCACTCCAGTGTAACAACTTATATATTCACTTTATCTTCAACTGCATTGTTACATACTCTCTCCATATCCATTGACTGCTTCCATCACTGATCAATAATTTACAAGATTATTTAAACCAACAGAAATTTGTATCCATTTTATCCAGGACATATTGGTTGCATATTTCCTACTACCTCTTCATGTAATTATAGTCTTTAACTCACTTTGTACAACATTGCATTCTGTTATATTAGTGTTACAAATGCCTTTTTTCTTTCTTTGTTTTTTTGTATTACATGATATTCCTCTGTATTATTTTTTGTTAATTTGACATTTATTATTGTGAACTGTTCTATGATTTTATTAAGTACATGTGGAGCTTTTCTTCCCGGGCCTCTGCAGAAAAAGGACCTATGTCCAGTCGGACTTTCCTAGTAAACAAATATAAAATAAAATAAAATAAATAATCCCTAAATGTTAAGGATTTCAACTTTTCTCTCTTTCTGTTTGTCCTTTCCATTTATAAACATCTGCATTCTGTCCTAAGCCCCACATCTCATCCACCTTAATCCAGAGGTGAAACCACAGTGCATGATTGGAGGGTACTCTTTTTTTATGATGTCTCCAGACACCTACCACATTGGCTATTATTTCATCAGTACTGGGCCTAATTGTTTGATTACTGACCCCCTTTCCTTGCAGAGTATACTCTATACCCTCCATAAACCTTTCTGGATATCCAAATAACCACCTACCACATGTGATTGTTTCTTTCAACTTACACTCTATCAGGCTAACAAACTCTGTTCTTCTGAGCAGCCTGACTTTCACAATCTCTGATGTCACACTAAAGTGTTTCCTATCAGTTCCTCCTTAATACTGTCTTACATTTACTTGTGACAGGCATGACAGTCAAACAAGGTAAGAGAGAAGAGTAGCACTAAATGAATAGAGGTGGTGATAATTCATGAGACACCCTGACCCCATATACAAAAGCTGAAAAAAGTAGATGATGATGATGCAGATGATAAGATCACAAGGGAATCATAAAAAGATGCTATAAAACTAATATTGCACAATAAGGATCACAATTAATATAAATAAATAAACTGCATGATGACAGTTTGAAACTCATGCACAAAATGTAATGAAAACTGCTGTAAACCTGGATAACATGTACTAGACTACTAGGAAAGAATGAATACAAGTACAAGCTGCAGGAAATAGAGAAATAGCACTTGTTAGTAGCTAGAAACTAGGTGTACCTCAGGTGGGAATTTGATAAGTAGAAAACAGGAGTCTGCACTATGCACAAACTGAATTATACTGAAAGATGTAGAGATTAAGTGTTTAGTGCTAAGTGGTTGTTTGAGGGGAGAGAGCCTATGTGGCGCCATTATTGTTCAAGCATTTGCATTTTACGTGGCTGTTCAGGCAGGATTTCAGCAATGAGTGGAATTTGTTGAAGGAGAGTAGTTCATTGATATGATTATACCGAGAAGACTACATTTCTGGAGTGAGAATTGAGAGGAAATCTTCAGTGGCATTAAGTTTAGGAGCAAATTGAAGGATGTTTGTGGAATGTGTTAAAAGGGATCTCAGGTGTAGGGGTACATATTTCATGAAGTCCCTAGACTACAAATGGAACAATTCAATGAAGGTTAGTTTATAGACCAGTGTAGACACAATGAGAGTTGGGCTAAGGTGCAGATGGAGCCGGCTGGGTATTTCAAGTGTAAGGGACTTGCATTCCCACTTTGTGAATAACTTGGCCAGTTGGTAGATACTGTTGCAAGTGACTTAGAGGGAGTGGAAGTTGTTTTTCAAGTCATAGGCTGCTAAATGGAAGCTATATTCTAGCTGAGGGAGTAGAATCCCTTTCAATAAGACCACTTTGTTTTCTGCAAAAAGGAAATGCATAATTGTCTTTTGCCAAGAATAGGAGACTGTTCATTTGGACATGCACATGTTTTCAAAACTTGATATCTGAATCAGGCTAGATTTGCAGGTTTTGAAGCATTATGTGATTACGTGACACAAATGACCAATCAGATGGTGTGTTGGTCAATTTTCATTTTTTTTTTCTTTTCAAGATGAGTTTCTAGTCATAATTTAACTATATTCTTGCTATAGATACCACCTGTATAGAGGGTGGTAGGATTATAAGGGAGGCTAAGTGGAGATTAAGGATGTGAGGGAGGTTCTAAGAGAGGTCACTGATCAAGTGGGAAAAGAAAATTGTGTAAAAGTGATATCAGTCTGAAACACCTCCTTACATTTCAAAGGTGTAGTGTTTCCTAACTTAAAACTAGGAAGTCAGTCTAAGCGGAAATAACTGAACTACATGGTAGCTGTCAAACTGATAATGGCTGATAAGAAGGAATTTAGGAGTTTTTGGTGATTTCCAGTATCAAAGGTTTTATAGAGATCAAAAAACAGCTCAAGTCATGGCCTTTCTCCATGTTGGGGTGAGTGTCATCAATGATGGTGTAGATGGTTGTCATTGAAGTTCCTGTACAGAAGCCGTGATGATGGTGGGGTGGTGGTAGAGATGTATCGTTGGGTATGGAGAAAGTAAGTGATCTGTGAGCAAATGAGTTTTTTTTTCAAATATTTTACCTAGAGTAAGAGCAGTGGGTAATTGGGTAGAAGTCCTTGGGATTTCTGGCTTTGGTAGTTTGAGGGATTATTTTTACTGTAAAAACCTCCTAGATGAGTGACATAAATACTTTGTTTGGATGGAGTTCATAAAGATGCGTTGGGAGGCCCTGCAATGTATTCACTTCAATGTTTCATCAACCAGGATTATAAGTTGTTTGGCCTTGTGGGGACATCTACAAGGAGTTTGTTGAGTAGGACCAAGATATCTTTGGGCTAGACTTTCCTGAATTAGAAGAGTGCATGAAGGGGATGGGAATGTAAGGCTTGAGCTGGGGATGTGGGGGTGCAGAGGGAAGATTAGTAATTTGTCAAGTAATTCTTGGGTAATGATAAGCTTGGAACCAATGGGAATAGTATCTATTTGTGTGGCACTAGTGTTTTGTTGATGGGCAGTGACCTTGTTAATAGAGTTCTAGAAATTCTTTTGGTTGATGGAAAAATTTCATTGGATATGAGTCAAAAGGTTAACTTTGTGTCACCTGTTGGATTTTTTGGGCAGGGTCTCTTAGTTATATAAACCTGAATTTGTTGTTTGGGGAGACAGAGGCTCTTTAATATCCCTGGGACTTATCCCAGAGTTTATACAGTGATTTAAGTTCTTTGTTAAGGCACAGATTCTGAGGACATTTGGGACATCTAGTAATGAGAGGGAAATGCTTGTTCCAGAGTAATAAAAGAAAGTTAGTAATTAAGTAGACAAGTAGGAGACACTGTTCGTAGTCTTCCTTAAGACTAAAAGGTGTTCCAGTTTGTTTGTGAGACCTCCTCTTTTCAGTTGTTATAGGTTTGTGGGGATTTGGCTCAGAAGGAAATGTGGGGTGGGAGGCTTGAATAAAAGTTGTGCAAGTAAAGTGAAGGAGACAGGGCAGTGGTCACATTATGGGGAGGGATGTAAGGTTGGATATGAGATTTGGGGGGCTAGATAGAAGTAGGTCTAGAAGGGAATCATGGCCTATACTTGAGGTTGGGTTGAGTAGATTCAGTGGCAATCTGTATCAACCTCCTGTTAGTGGTGAAGTCAAGGGCATCTAAGTGTGTGGTGCTTAGGAGCCTGATACAGAAATCTGCAGGTATAATGAGGTTTGAAGATGTCTATAGTGAGATTAGAAAATCTGAATATTTTGGGGTACGACATATGTGACTAAGATGGAATGGAGTTTTGAGGGATTTTTTTTTTTATTACTAGGTTAATTCCCAGACAGTTCTGGTTATTATCCAGGGAAGATGAGCTTTGTGGGGATAATTGTAGGGCTGTGTTGTTTTTGTAAAATAGAATGGACCTTCCTCACATTCTTAAGCCAATGGTGGCAAAAGTTAAAGATGTCAGAATATCCTTGGAAGAAAGCTAATTAATTGGAATTGAGACTGCATTTTCACCTTCCTTGAAACTTTCCATTGTTTTGCCCAGGACTCTGTAATTCAATGCTGTCAGGGTTACCCAGTGTTAGAAATGAATGGATTTGTTCTAGCTTGTTCTACTTACTGGTTTGTGTGTGTGCGTGTGTGCGTGTGTGCGTGTGTGCGTGTGTGTGTGTGTGTGTGTGTGTGTGTGTGTGTGTGTGTGTGTGTGTGTGTGTGTGTGTGTGGGTGCGTGTGTGTTGTTGTGGTTACAATAATGGGTGTAGGAAGCTAATTATAAAAATAGAGAATAGAGGAGCAAATGAGCTTGGGAAGGTAAGACAGCAAAGTGGGCTTCCAGTCACTGTGCCCATGTGCAAAGGGAATGAACCCACTGGCTAGCGTGCATGTTGCTTGTGATGGCTGCAGCGGGTGGCTCATTCATAAGACCTTGGAATACTATGGAATCCTTATTACTGCAGATGATAGTGCAGTGTTTGCTTTACAAGCCATTGGTGCCATGAGGTAAAACTTTGCTGGACCTTTGCTTTTTAATGGCTATAGCAGATGATCCCATAAGAATACAATGCAATGCTACAGAGTTTTCATGTTGCAGCTGTGAGTGCAGGATTTGATATAAGCCATAAATATCACAGGCTAAAGCTTTACTGAACCTTTGGCTGTAACTTTTGTGTGCTATCAGTGGGAAAGTGGTTATGTTACGGGAAAGAATGAGAAAAAGTGAGAAACATTACCTCCTATTCCTTGAAGTGCCTCTGCAGAAAAGCCCCTCCATTATTTTCAAGTTTACAAATACTCCCGGTTTGATACAGTCTGCCATATAGCTACATAATCTACCTGTGATGACTATTTCCTCATTGTGTCATGGACTTTCTCTACCCCTTCCTAAACAACACGCCTCCTGACCCCCAGTTTGCACTCTCTTACAAAGATTTCTACCTTTTGAAACCATGTCATTCTCATTGTGTTTTTCTCTAGCAAATGTATCTTAATTTCATTCAATTCTGTCACAGCAGTGTGTTTTTCTATCTTTTTTATTATTCATACCTTTTTATTTCTATGATGCCTCACTTTATTTCTTTCTTACCACTCAGAAATTATCTTGATAGTCCTTCATTTATTTATTTATTTTACATTTGCTGTATGATTAGGTACACTGATCTGAAGATGCTTTTCAGGCAGAATCCAGGTAATATTCACAATACATATCACAGAAAGATTAATACTCCTTAATACTCTCTCGCAATTGTTACAACAAATACTCAAATACAGTTGATTAATCTTTATTAAGATAATAGTAAAACATATATTGGGAACAGGAATAGCATCGGAGAAAACTTTTCCATATCTGATCTTGACAGAGGAAATATTGCTACACAGTGGATGAAACTTAAATAAGATAGCAATAGAGCTTATAAGAAGTTAATAGTATGCAATACATATAAACTGTTTAGTTATAACAACTTTAACACTTGTTCCTAAACAGAGGGATACAGAAGAGTGCACAAAGCATAGTCACATGTTATACTGTTAGATTTCTAGATATGTTAGATTAGGCTTGCATGCTATACAGACTGAATTAAATGAGTATGGAGAGATACCGTGGTGTTTCAATATTAGTGCAGTGAACTGAATAGTTGCTAGTATTTAAAAAGATAAAAAATAAAACAAGATTGGTCATGACAATATTAACATAAATAATTTTATATAAGCGTTCACGTACAAATCATACTTTCTCAAGCATTTAAAGACTCCATAACCACACTTTTTAAATAGCAATTAATTAATTAGTCTTATGAAGAATGATGTAAACCCTTCAATTTTAAGATATGTTTTAAGGAACAAGATTCATTTATACCTGGGTTATTCAATGTGTTCAATCTACTTAAATATTCATAATCACAAAACTAAGTTCTGTTTACAATATCACCCTTCCTCACTCCATTCACAATTAATTGTAAAACAGAAAACTTAAAACTATGGGATACATCGATTAATTTAATATGTTTTCCTAAAGCATTGGTGGGACTAGATTTCTTAATATCATATAAATGCTGTACCATTCTGTCGCTCAACATTCTGTTAGTTTTTCCTGTATAAAATGATGTGCATACAGTGCATTTAGCAACATAAACTAAATTCATTGTATCACAGTCAGCATGATGAAAAAAACTCATATTTATATTTAATTACAGGATGTTCAAAATAAGCTATAGTATCTATATACTGACAATAATTGCCCTTCATACAGGAATTGTGCCTCTACTCTCAATCAAATTTGTGTCATTCAAGGTGTTGTCCATTAAGATGGAACACTTAAAAAATGGCCAATAACATAACTGTCTCTTTAAATTAGGTTTGTTCTTAAACACCATCCTCGGCGATGGTCCAATTATTTTTAAAATATCCTGTGAAGATGTTAAAATTGACCATTTATCTTTTAAAATATTAATAATAGACTTACAGTTACTAGTAAAGGTCGTAACATATAGTAAGTATATATCACAAATTCACCCATCTATCCTCAACCCTGTTTCCCACATGGGGTCAGGGTGTCACTTCAGCAGTGACAATCATCTCGAGCCAAGGTTTACACCACCAGGTGGCTAGCCCTGCTGTGGTAGCTCATTTGCACTACTCACCTGCATGCACAATCTCACCTAAGAAGTGTCCAATCCATCTACTGCATATTTTTGGAATGTGAGAGGAAAGCGAAGCACCCAGAGGAAATCCACATGACTGTAGAGAAGAAATACAGACCCCACACAGAAGGCACTCCAGCCAAGAATCAAACTGGAGAACATCTTGCTGTGAGGTGACAATGCTAACCGCTGCACCACTATGACCACACCACCACCACAGTCACCCATATGGCCTCACCATACATATGACCTCACCATTAACCTGTACTGGTTCATCAGTAGTAAAATACAGGCACATACTACTATTACAAAGCTGTTTACCTCATGAAGTGCTTTATTTGTCTCTTTTAAATGATTCCCATGTTTCAAAAAATCATTAGACATCTCCATTGCTTCCAAATAAAAAAAATGTCATCACATGTCAATCTAGACAAACTTGTCCCTTTAATTTATTCCTATAAATCTCTCTCTCTCTCTCTCTCTCTATATATATATATATATATATATATATATATATATATATACACACACACACACACACACACACACATATATATATATATATATATATATATATATATATATATATATATATATATATATCCTGTGAGCATACTATTAGGTTATAGACAACTGTTTCTTTTTATATCCTTATAAATTCTTGTAACTAACTGGCCTTGTTTATTCTTATATGTTTGTCTACCTGGAAAATTAATACTATCATATGAAAAATTAGTTTCAACTGTTAAAAATGATGCATCAACTCTACTGAGAAGTTTGGTACAATCTTTATTTGCTGGTTTCTCACTTACACTCCTTTTCCTCTTTTTTTGGGTTTGCAACACACCTCCAGTCCCATGCATCCTATTCATCTGAATATTTATTTTCTGCAGATTTACCAGTGCAGGTTTAGCTTTATTATGATCAGCTTCTGCAGTCTTGCTTGGCCATAACTTTTAAGATTACTCTAAAGTAGTTATCACTCTTCTTGATCTATTTTCCATTTCATCCTTTTTTCTTCCTTATTGTTTTTTTAATTTCGCAATCCGTTGTATATATTCAGTCCATGAACACTGCTATATTAGTTTCTATTTCCCCCCTGACTTCATTTTTTATATTTTGAATATTTCTTTGCACTTATTGAAATTAGAAGTCTAGCTCCTCCTACTTTTCTGTATTCTGTATTCTTGTTGCATCTCATTCTGCATGTGAATGATTAAGTTTTGCATTCTTCCTCATTACATCCTTACCGTTTTCATGAATTCCTCTGCGGGAAAAATGCATAGTTTTCACAAATAACCATTTTTATTTCACTTTTTTCTGTCTTTCAGTTTCTCACTCTTGTTTCTCATAGACAGAATGAGAACTCACCCACCTTCTTTAGAGTCAAGCCACACCCAGATATCACTGATAAAATTTCTATGAAATGAGTAGTTTGGCAATTTTTCAAATGGCTGTTAACATTTCTCCACGTTAAGACTTGTAGTTTCTAGACAAGTAAAATGCAATACAGAGGACTTGAATACTGAAACTAAGCATTTCCCTCATTTCTTTATTAGTAATTGACTGTTGAAATGGGTTAAAAGAAAAAATGCAGAACATAACATCGATTAATGTTTTTCATAATCATTGCTAGTGCAATTTCTATGTGTTTCCCATAAATAATTTACTTCTTCTGAAAGTGTTCTAGTTTCTTGACATTAATGGAATGTGTGTGTATATATATATATATATATATATATATATATATATATATATATATATATAAGGTTGTGTGGGTGAGGGGGGCTTGCATGCCCTCCCCCCACACTGGGGTACAGGCAGGCTTTCCGCTGCAATTCACCCTGCGGTATTTTCATTCCGTATTAGCACTATTGATACCATCAGTACTACTAACAGTGGTGCAGTAGATGCAAGGTATCATTATTTGATATACGCAATGCTTTAAAACTGTTAAAAGCATGAGCAGCCATTCATGTCCTCCCTCATAACTGTATTTACATCAAACATGCAGTCATTCCTTCATTCATATGTGCACATGCCACTTACCCATTCATTAAGTGATTCATATACATATTTGTATCAAGCATCCACTCTGTGACTCAGACCTCATACCTGGTGTTCTATCAGAAAAGTATCACATATCAAGCAGGGAAAGAACCTAGAAGCAGTGAATATCGGAGTGCAACATAGGATCATAGGTTTATCAGTAAGTACTACATGAGCTGTCAATGGAAAACATTTTACAGCTAGCCAGTTATCCTATTTGTGCTCAAAATATCCTATCCCATTTGGCTTTTGATCAGACTTAATGTTCCTATCGTGAATAACTGTATAGTAACCCTGCTGAGATTGACTGAGATCATTCCATAGATAATTTCAGGGGACCCATGCATATGACAAAGCATTTAGGAGCTGCGCCTTTCCATGACTAATATATATTGGGCAGTCCTGGGGTAAATTTTCTGTTTCCCATCCACAGATCTAAATTACACTTGAATATGGACAAGGATGAACTTTGTTTAATATGGATACGGAGTCTGTTTCATAGCAGCGGTATCCTCTGCAAGATATACCTGTCCTTCCAAACCATTCTGCTGATGTTGCAGAAGAGCTTTAGACCACTAGACTGAATATTACTGATGTAATTTCACTTGCTGATGTGCAGTAAATCTATCAGTAATACAATGTTTTGCAGTTTAGCATCGAAAGTGGAATATGGATCTTAGTAGTCAAGGAAAATGGACAGCTTGTACTGAAAAAAGGCCAGTTTGTCTGTTGCTATTAAACAAGAATGATGTCTATTGAAGGGCGGCAACTAACCAAAACTATACTATATGAGTGGAGTTTCACAGGGTTTGGTCCTGGGTCCCCTCCTGTTTGGTATTTACTTCTCTGAAGTCCAGGCCAACATGAAAGGACTTTGGCTGACAAAGTTCTCAGACAATTGCAAGTTGGGAGCTATTATTAACTCCCCAAGTGATGTTGACATCCTACAGAAAGGCCTCACTGAGACCAAAGATGGGTGTCAGAACCATAGCCTTAAGCTCAATGCCAAAAAATGTGTCGTCATCCCCTTTGGGAAAAACCAAGTTCCCATGAATTACCACATCAATGGTAGTCCACTGAACACAGAAGGCATTATAAGAGATCTGGGATCACAGGCTGACAGCAACCTTTCTTTTGTCCACCACATTGCCACTGTGGTCAGAAAGTCCTTCTATGTGGCACATCTCATTACTAAGGGTTTTGCATCCAGGAAGAAAGAGGTCATTGTCTCCCTCTACTCTTCCCTCATTAGACCAATCATTGAGTACAATGCCCCATTTGGCATGTACCCCACTAAACACCTGCAACAACTGGATAGGCCACAAAGGTACCTCACAAAGAGGATCCTAGGCCTTAAACATTTGTCCTATACGGACAGCCTCAAAAGACTCCAACTATTCTCTATCTCATATTGTCTGCTTAGAGGCTATCTCTGCTTGACTTACAAAGCCATGTCTGATCCAGCTCTGTTAGAAATGCTACATCTAAACAAATCCCAGTCCCTCCCCACCACACGCTCCAGAGACCTCAACCTCATTACCACAATCAACAGAACATGCTGGAGGGATATGTTTATAGCCCAGAGATTGCCCATGCTATGGAATAGACTTCCCATACATGTCAAGCAGAGCACCTCACTAGCCCTCTTCAAGAAAAATCTTGATGAGTGGATGGAAAATAGAAAATTCACCCCAGGGATCACTCCAGTGGCTCTACTCGACAGAGGCACTAGGAACTAAGGTCTGGTGGCACAATGTCAGGGTAATCCTATGGACTAGGCTTGTAAAGGCTCCAGGGCCATTGAACCTATACATTAATTTTGATATCTTGTATTCTATGATATATCATCTATAATACACATATAATGAACATATAATGAGGATAATCTAATTTATACTCTCATTAGCATACATATGATACTAGTATTCTGGCTATATAAGTAAATTGATAATCAAAAGCAAACATAAGGTGTTCAATTACATGTTTGAAGTATATTAAAGTATGCCCATGTTTCAGATGTGGCATTTAAAGGAACATCTGTCACCAAAACTTCTACAATATCACATATGAATTCATAGCTCTTTACAGGCATTATAATATTGACCTACCAGTTATCTTGATTTTGCAGAATAATTAATAGATGTATAAACTATTTATTGTCAACTTCACCTAAAATTAAACCTTAGGTGTTAAAATTCTTGAAAAGAAAAAATTGCCTTTTCTTACCACACATGTTTTTTAGAAAAAGCAGTACTTTCCAGAGGTTATATGAATGCTGACTTGTTAATTTTGATTTATTCCTTACTCACTGAATAGGAATACTCTTCCATCTTCTCAAATGGATTACAGGACGTTAACAGCTTATCATGTTCAGTGTCGAATTCAAACTATTAACTTCACACAGTATTCAGTTTCTTCCAGGAGACATAAAAAACAATATTACTAGAAACTGAGCACTTCACAGCCTCCTAGGTAGAAGGTTATTCCCCATATATTACCCTGAAAATAGATATTACTGAGTACTTCACAGCCTCCTAGGTAGAAGGCTATTCCCCATATATCACTTTAAAAATATATATTATTTACATTTCTAAGGTGTCTGCAGGTGGAAGAAAATGAGAATGCTTATCCACAATATCCATCTATACTAAACACAGTGCAATTAAAACTGAGAGATTTAATTTTTCAATGAGATAGTAATAGGTTAGACTTGGCAAATTTTGATGAACATAAGTAGGCATCACTGAAGAATTATGCTCTTATCTCCTTAGTCAGCCATATTGAAAAAAGAATGGCTTTCTGGAAGGTTACCAAATGTTAATTTGTCACACTAGCCTATGTTACACCATTTATCAAGCCATCATTGCCATCTGTAATGTTTCAGGTTTAGTCTGACTATTGTTTTGCCCTCTTCAAAGGACTTTAATCGAAGTTTGCTTTTGGATGTTCGACCGTCATATTTTTTTTGTAGTTTGCCAAAAACAATAAGCTTCTCTGACTCATGAACACTTGTGTTATATCAGACTTTAGACATAAAAATGCAAATCATACACCTTTGAATCATTCATTAAAATTAAAAGCCTCACCTGAGGTCTTTTTTGTGTTGAACAAAATGTTGCAGTTAGTGTGAGCGTATATCATACACAGTACATTTAAACAGAATATTACTGATATAGCATTGTCGCCTCACAGCAAGAGGTGCTCCAGTTCAATCCTCAGTTGGGGTGCCTTCTGTGCTGAGTCTGCAGGTCCTCCCTGTGGTGTCATGGGTTTCCTCTGGGTCCTCTGGTTTCCTCTCACATCCCAAAGACATGCTGCAGGTGGATTGGACACTCTAAATTGGCCCTAGGTGTGATTGTGTGCATGTGTGCGTGTGTGTGTGTGTGTGTGTGTGTGTGTGTGTGTGTGTGTGTGTGTGTGTGTGTGTGTGTGTGTGTGTGTGTGCGTGCCTTCTGTGGAAGGTTGGGAGCTGGGCTGGCAACTCGACACTGTAAAAACTCCACTGCCAATCATGAGCAGACAGGTGACCCGCTGTGGTGACCCCTAACCGGGAAAAGCCAAAAGAAGAAGATTGCTGATATCAGAGAAACCAAGTGATGAAATGCATGAACAGTAAGACATGAAAGGAAGACAGTGAGGAAAAGCATTAACAGCAACTGAGAAGAAAAAGGGAGAAGCAAATATCTTTTGGTACTGAAAATGAAGCATATGTTTTGTCATTAAAAAAATGCGTCTGTATTAGAATTATATTTTGTCTGCCTGGGTGTACTGCAAATGATTGTTGTGGAAAGTCGAAAGTTAATGAGAAAGCTCAAATTACACCAGTAATCACTGTCAACTAAAGTCAAACAGGTTTCATCAGACTGTTGAATGTGTAAGAGATAATAAACAAATTAAAATAAATTAAACCACTTTAAAGTAACAAATGGAAATACTGTTTAAATAAAACAAGTCATTCTTAATACTAATAAAACTGATAAAATAGCAAGTGAAATTTATATATGAAAATGTATGCAAAATGTATAAAAAATTAAAATGTCATTTGTTAAGGGCATTTTTTCAAAACAACTTTAAAATGTGCATTTATATTTTTATTTGATGCTAATGTTTTGGCATTATTCATACCTTTTAACAGTTAAAAGAGCTTCTATGTTTCCAGTTCAGATTGTCAAAATTATACAGCTGAAGACATGAAACAAAGAGTTCATAAAACGTTTACATACACTTTGTTTGAATAGTGCATTAAAAGAAGTCCATAAACATATTGTATATTGAAGTTCATATATTCTGTGTGACAACTTCCTAGTTGTAATTTACTATATAGAAAGCATTACCTTG
Organism: Protopterus annectens; assembly: GCF_019279795.1. Classification (NCBI taxonomy): domain Eukaryota; kingdom Metazoa; phylum Chordata; order Ceratodontiformes; family Protopteridae; genus Protopterus; species Protopterus annectens. The sequence continues at coordinate 996,623,945 of NC_056729.1, forward strand.
TGTGTGTGTGTGTGTGTGTGTGTGTGTGTGTGTGTGTGTGTGTGTGTGTATACGTGTGTACAGCTAGCTAAATGTTGCACAGATATTTTACCCATATTTTACGCATATATTTTGCACGGGTCTACTTTGATTCACTGAAAACTCATTTCACTGAATTTCAAAACACTCACACCAAACCTCTGAAAGCTCAAATCACTGAAAACTCATTTCACTAAATCACATTTCACTGAATGTAGGTTGTGTTGGGCAAATAAAACATATATGCCCTTTTCCCCACTGCAATGTGATTCTGGATTTAGTATATATAGTTAGGGGCCTCCACCTACTTTTGTTTTTTACTGTTAGCTTTACATGAAATTAGAATAATAAATATAAAAGCTAATAAAACAAGAAAACAACACCAGAAAGTTGCTAGGACCACAGAGAAAAGAAACCACAATAGTGATTCACTCTCCATTATTAACTTAAGTGCTTTTTGTCCCGCTTAATTGCGGAAATTCTTCAGATAGAAAAACATTCTAAATCTAGATATATATAATGAGATTGCATAATCAATTGCTAACATCCACCAATGACATGTCTAACCTAATTAACTAATTATTTATTAACCACCCTTGTTGGCAAGCCAACTGTTTCCTTACTGTTAAAAAAATATCTATTATAAGAACACGTATTTTATAAAAATTCAAATCCATATAACCATGTATTAAAATATAAAAGATGCAAAAAATGCACTTATGTAAGAAAATCTCCACTGTAAAATGTTCCACATATGCGACTACTGTAAAATATTCAAAATATAACATAATACTATTGCCAAATCAACTTTCACAACATGCTAAAATAATAATAAATACATTATTAATAAAAATGAAAACTGAGAATATATACATAATTATAATCAAAAGAATGTATGTGAGCCATATATAAAATGTATATTGTATTGATTGTTGCTAGTGCTTAAAGTGCTGCTATCTCATTAGGCTTTTTAATTTTAATATACACATAATTGATAAACTTAATTTAAACCCAGGTATTGATATCCTTTGGTCAGTAATTGCCAAAGCAATTCCAGTCTTTCTAGTAATAAAGAATCCGGGCCCCCACTCACATCAGGAATTATACCATCAATTGCCCTGAATTTAAAAGCATGATCCGTATAGTCCTTAATGTGCCTGGCCAGAGCGTTCTCTTGCTTTGATTTTCTTATATGGTAAAGGTGTTCATAAACTCGCTCCCTTAACCTCCTGTCAGTTTTCCCTGTATAAAATGCTGGGCACTGTTGGCATCGGGCAACATACACAACAGATTTGGACTGACAATCTAATTTGTGTTTGATCTTATACTCACAACCTCTAATATTAAAACCCAAACCTGTCTCCATGTATGGGCAATAGTGACATATATTACATTTATACATGTCCACCCTGTTGTTAAAAAATAAATTCATATTTTTCCATTCCAACAACTTTTTCAAGTTTGGATCACGTTAAAAAACAATTCTGGGTGGGCCCTGAAACTTAAATCTGATAGTGGAGTCGTTCTTAATAAGGTCCCAATTGTTGTTAATAATCCCCAAAATGTCATTACTATCTATACTGAATGGTGTTATTAAACTCAACCAAGCAAACATATTCCCATCTTGGGTTGCACCAACCTGTTCGTCCACTCTGATCATGGGGCTGTCTTTACTACCCAGGATAGGTTTGTAGAACCCCTTTGATCTCTTATCCTGCACTTCAGTTAGTAAATTAGAAAGTAAGAAGCCCGGGTAACCCCTTTTAACAAACATCTCCTTCAATCTGTCACATTCGGTAATAAAGTCATTATCTCTGGACACCATACGTGCTGCCCTAACCAACTGACCCTTCACCACAGATCTTTTTTGGTGAAGGGGGTGGCAGCTACTAAAATGTAGGAAGGTGTTAGAATAGGTATCCTTCCTAAATATATTTGCTGTATAAAAGGCCTAATGAGATAGCAACATTGTAAGTACTATTTATTATTGTTTTAGTATGTTGTGAAAGTTGATTTGGCAATAGTATTATGTTATATTTTGAACATTTTACAGTAGTCACATATGTGGAACATTTTACAGTGGAGAATTTCTTACATAACTGCATTTTTTGCATATTTTATATTTTCATACATGGTTATATGGATTTGAATTTTTATAAAATACGTGTTCTTATAATAGATATTTTTTTAACAGCAAGGAACCAGTTGGCTTGCCAACAAGGGCGGTCAATAAATAATTATTTTATTAGGTTAGACATGTCATTGGTGGATGTGAGCATCTGATTATGTGTTCTCCTTATATATATCTGGTTTTAGAATGTTTTTTTATCTGAAGAAGTTCCGCAATTAAACGTGAAGAAAAGCACTTAAGTTAATAAAGGAGAGTGAATCACATTCGTAGTTTCTTTTCTGTGTGGACCTAGCAACTTTCTGGCGGTGTTTTTTTGTTTTATCAGTTTAGTACAATCGCACTACCTTTATCTGCCTCTTATTTAGTATTTCCTCACTCACTTCCTCCACTGTAAACTGGTTATCTAATTTCTTGACTGAAATGTCTCTCCTATTCTTAAGCTGGGATCCTTGTTTTTCTGAATGCATTTGCTGCTTTTTTCAACCTTAACTGGTATTGTTGTTCACTTTCCTTTTCTGTGCCTCCTTACTTTTTCTAAATGCTGTACCTTTTGTTTACTTGTGATGCAATCTTATTTGAGAACCAGAGTGACTTTTTCCTTATTCCATTTTTTTATTTTGCATACCAATTTTACAGAAATGTTTCATTTTTATTTGGCAGCAAGTATTATGCATCTCCAGTCTTCATATGTTTATTGGCTTTCCTGAGGAGTCCTCCTATTTTCTCAAAAACTGCTCTCATGGAATCTAGGACTCTCTATTATTTGACACGGCTCCACAATTAGTGAATGTGGCCTATACTGCTTGGTAATTACCTATAATCATCTACTGTCTCCTTATGGATCTGAGACTCTTCCCTCAAAGTCCAAAACTAGTCTCTTCTAAGTAAATTGTAATAGCAGCTCTATGTCATCTACACTTCAAAAAAACCTCAAAAATTTTGTTGTTCTTTGACGTCACAGCATCAAAGGTTGTCCTTTTAGAATTTGACATATTAAAGCCTCCTATTCTTAATACATATTCCTTTTCTGTCATTTTAATAGGTTCATAGGCACACAGATTGTTACTAGGCTGATGACTACTAGGACCCTTACAAGGGCTAGCCACACACCCAAAACAATTTGGGTCTGAATTGTCATATGGGGAAGGGGGCATTGTTAGTAGACAGGTAGCTAAGTATTTGTAGGAAGTGTTAGTTAAGGTAATAACTTTTCTTATTAATGGCCTCTGTCCATAAGGGACATGGGGGCTAAACCAGGGGTAAATTTATGATTTCCCATCCAATTGTCAAGGTTTTGCTTTCAATAGGGTCAGGAATGATGAGCCTATTCCATAGTGCGGGGATCCTTTGTGACACATATCTGTCTTTCCAGCATATTCTGCTTATGTCACAAGTAAAGTTCGTATCCTTGGATCTAATGTTCCTGGTGCTGTTTATTTTGCTCATGTACAAAAGATCTATCAGGGTTGGGTCTGACAAAGCCCTGTAATCCAGGCAAAGATCCCCTCTCGGCAGCCTGTAGGAGACTGAAAACAGAGAGATAGCCTTTAGGCAATCAGTGTAGGACAGGGTATTTATACCCTGAATTCTTCTTGTGAGAAACCCTAGTGGACATTCCAACTGTTGGAAGTGTCTGGTTAGATACATGCCATAGACAGCGTTGTATGAATGAAAGGTCTGATAAGGGCCAAGTTGACTGATACTATAACTTCCTTGGACCTGGATGCCATACCCTAACCTATATGTTGGGCAACATAGAATGATCTTATTATTATCTTAGCTACATGTTGGCCAAATGTCAGATTGCTGACTACACATGTTCCCAGATCTAATACTACTGGGTTGACTGTTAGGGGCATTTTATTGATGGAGTAATTAACTTGGGCTGAAAGTTTCCCAAAGGGCATTCTAATGCATTTTTTGGCATTGAATTTCTGGCCATGGCTTTGGCACTAGTTATTTGTCTGTGTTAAACCCACTTGCAAGATGTTTGTGACTTGGGAGGAAACAATAATAACTCTCAATTTACTGTCATTTGTGATCTTAGTGAGCCAGATGCCTTTAATGTTAGCCATGACTTCCGAGAAGTAGGTCCCAAACAGGAGGGGGTTGACTGGTGACCGGTCTCTTGATGGAGGGGGGTCTCACTGATTTTCACTTTTTAGGTGCTGTCTGTGAGCCAGCTGTCAATCCAGTGAGTCATGTAAGGGTTTAAACATAGCTCAGACAGCTTGTCAGCAATGCCTGTTTGGGGTATTCTATCAAATGCCTAATACAGGTCAAGATACACAGTATCACTGTTTTACCCTTGTCCATTGCCTTGGTGACCCTCTCAAAGAAGGCTAATAGTTTAAGTAGGCATGACCTTCCCTTAACAAAGCCAAATTGGGGTGAGGCCAGTGTGTGTGTGTAGGTTGCCAATGTACTTGTTTATTGTTTCTATGATAATTTGGTGCATGGCTTTGCATATTACGCTTGTTAGACTGATGAGTTTGTAATTCCATGGGTAGGTTGATGGTCCGACCTTGTGGAGAGAAATGCCTGTTGTGGTCCTCCATTCACTTGGAACATAGCCTATTTCAGGGTTGGATTTGAGTGCTTGACATGGTCTTGACAGGTCATGTCTTAGACTGTTCAGGAGGCAACCAGGGACGTTGTCAAGACCTATGTAGGTGGTGTTCTTGGCTTTAGTGAGACCTGCCAGCATCTGATCCCTGCTCTTGGCTGGGGGAAGTACTTCTGAGGGGATTTCACCTGTGGATCTGGAGGGGGTGAGGAAGTGCAGGGTAAAGTGTGACCTGAATTTATCAGGCAATGGATTTGCTATGTCAACCTGATCAGTGTAGGTGGTACCATTCACCACAGTTCAGCCCACTGTTGTGCATTACCTCTAAGGTTCCAGACATAGCTGAAATATGTCTTCTGATCATCCTTCATCTGCGATCTATCCAGACTTTATAGTTGACATTGATAGACTTAATTAGACCTCTTAGTTTCTTGTTTAGTTGTATAAGAGAGCACTTGTTTTAAAGGGACTTGCTTTTCCTGATTTTGGCCATGAGTTTTCTTCTTTTATTATATAACCTGTTTAGGTAGGGATTCCACCAGTGGGGTTTGTTTTTAGTGTTTGAGTTTATTTCTGGTAGGCTTTGCAGCCTCTATGCAGCCATTCACATATTTGTCTAATGACTCTGTGAATAATTCTGCTTAGATAGCTGTGGTCTTGGTATTGGGGGAGACTTGAATTTTCAGAAACTGTCACTTAATAGGACGTAGTTTGCCTTTGCACAGTTTCTAAATGTTACTGGTTTAGGTGAATTTTCTCTGTTGATTTTTCTTCAAATGAGACACTTTCGTGATCTGACCTCACTATTAAGGAAGTGATATTGGGTGTGGGGGGGGGGGGGTGCAACACTTTCCCATGTTGGTGAGTACCAGATCCAGTATATTTGATCCTCTAGTTATTCATACACTATCTGTTCCAGGGTGTTTTTGTTAATAAAGTCCAGAAAGAGTTGTGCTTGTGAGTTTGAGGCAGTGCACATTCCCAGTCTATACAGGCGTAGTTAAAGTCACCCATGAATAGTGTGGTCAGTTGAATGGTAAGGAACTCTAATTGGTTTAGGTAAGAGTTGTGAGAATCTAGAACCATTGATTATGAGGAACCTTACCTATGGAGATTTGCACATGGATGAGGTTGATGGTACCATCCTCTTTAACCAACCTGGATGTATGTTTGTTACTAACATAGATTGAGACACCTCAACTTTTGGCCCCAGTCTGTACTGTTGTTGGTCTAAATGTGTGGAAGGCACTGCAGCCTTGTACTTCTGGAGTGCATACTATGGATTTAAACCAAATCTCAGTCATTGCACAGATAACTACATTCTTCAGAGTGTGGAGTGCTTGAAGGGTATGGAACTTTTTGTTTACGTTCTGAGCATTGAGTAGTAACAACATAAGACTGCTTGCCGACTTCACTATGTTGGTATCTTGTCTTTTTGGTATTGCCTAAAAAAGACTATAAGTGGGTGGATAATGCTGTAGGCAAGATCCCAAATCGTAGAGGGGACATCTGCAACCCATCCCTGGTGATGGACCATATTCTCCCATGGTGATAGATATTTGATCACCCTGGAGTGACACCAGAAACTAAGCCAATTATTAAAATCAAACATTTTATGTTCATACTGTGGCATAATCTTTGGTGAAGATAGAATGTTGATCATTGCAAGTGTCATACCTATCTGTGGCACATATTGCAAGAGATCCATTGTGTCTCTTTTCATATAGTTTAGTGAGGTATGTGTCAGCTCATTTACACCCCCATAGACTATGAAAGAAGTATATTGATACCTGCGGTGCTGTAACTTGATTACATAAACCTTGTCACCACAATAAACAGAACATGCTGAAGGGATAGATTCCTGTCCCAGAGACTTCCCATACTCTGGAACAAACTACCTATCTATATCAAACAAAGCTCCTCATTAGCACTCTTCAAGAAAAATCTTGATCATTGGATGGGAGATAGGAAATTCACCCCGGGGATCACTTCTGTGGCTCTGCTCAACAGGGGCACAGGAAAATAATTTTCTTGGGTGGCGAAAGCCAGGGTATCTTTTTGGCTAAGCTTATATAGGCCCTAGGGCCAGTAGCCTAGTACCTACCTATAAACCTATGAACATGCATGATATTGTTGATCCTGGCTAAAGATAGGCAACTAACCATTATTTTCTCCTTGTCTAACCTCATGGGTGGCGCATCTGTGTTTGACACAACTGAGACCCGAATGATGATACTATTAGCTAAAGTGTACGCCTGCCTTATGGGTTTTGCATTTGAGGGAACATTAGATGTAGTTGTATGTGAGATGTTTGGTGTTGCTTTTGGAGTGGGCATTAGTGACTGGGGTGAGGCCAGTGTGTGTAGGTTACCAATGTACTTCTTTATTGTTTCCATGATAATTTGTTGCATGGCTTTGCATATTACACTTGTTAGACTGATGAGTCTGTAGTTCCCTGAGTAGGATGATGGTCCAACCTTGTGGAGAGAAATGACTGTTGTGGTCCTCCATTCACTTGGAACATAGCCTATTTCAGGGTTGGATTTGAATGCTTGATGTGGTCTTCACAGGTCATGTCTTAGACTGTTCAGGAGGCAACCATGGACGTTGTCAGGATCTATGTAGGTGGTTTTCTTGGCTTTAGTGAGAGCTGCCAGCACCTGATCCCTGCTCTTGGCTGGGGGAAGTACTTCTGAGGGGATTTCACCTGTAGAGCTGGAGAAGGTGAAGAAGTGCAGGGTAAAGTGTGACCTGAATTTATCAGGCAATGGATTTGCTATGTCAACCTGATCAGTGTAGGTGGTACCATTCACCATCAGTTCAGCACACTGTTGTGCATTACCTGTAAGGTTCCAGACATAGCTAAAATAGGTCTTCTAATCAGCCTTAGTCTGCGATCTATCCAGACTTTATAGTTGGCCTTGATGAACTTAATTAGACCTCTTAGTTTCTTGTTTAGTTGTATAAGAGTGCACTTGTTTTTAAGGGACTTGCTTTTCCTGATTTTAGCCATGAGTTTTTTTTCTTTTTTTATATAACCTGTTTAGGTAGGGATTCCACCAGTGGAGTTTGCTTTTAGTTTTTGTTTTGAGTTTATTTCTGGTAGGTGCTGCAGTCTCTATGTAGCCATTCACATGTTTGTATAATGACTCTGTGAATAATTCTGCTAAGATAGCTGTGGTCTTGGGATCGGGGGAGCCTTGAATTTTCAGAAACTGTCACTTAATAGAATGTAGTTTGCCTTTGCACAGTTCCTAAATGTTACTGGTTTAGGTAAATTTTCTGGGTTGATTTTTCTTCAAATGAGACGGCTTCGTGATCCGACCTCACTAGTAAGGAAGTGATACTGGGGGGGGGGTGCAACACTTTCCCATGTTGGTGAGTACCAGATCCAGTATATTTGATCCTCTAGCTATTTATACACTATCTGTTCCAGGGTGTTTTTATTAAAAAATTCCAGAAAGAGTTGTGCGTGTGAGTTTGAGGCAGTGCACATTCCCAGTCTATACAGGTTTAGTTAAAGTCACCCATGAATAGCGTGGCCAGTTCTATGGTGAGGAACTCTAATCGGTTTAGGTAAGAATTGTGAGACTCTTGGACCGTTGATTATGAGGGACCTTACCTATGGAGATTTGGACATGGATGAAGTCCATGGTACCATCCTCTTTAACCAACCTGGATGCATGTTTGTTACTAACATCGATTGAGACATCTCCACTTTTGTCCCCAGTCTGTACTGTTGTTGGTTTAAATGTGTAGAAGGCATTGCAGCCTTGCACTTCTGGAGTGCATACTATGAATTTAAACCAAATCTCAGTCATGGCACAGATATCTACATTCTCCAGAGTGAGGAGGGCTTGAAGGTTATTGAGTTTTTGTTTAGGCTCTGAGCATTGAGCAGTAGCAACTTAAGGCTGCTTGGAGGCTTTTTCACTATGTTGGTAGCTTGTCTTTTTGGCATTGCCTAAAAAAGGCTATAAGTGGGTGGATAATTCTGTAGGCAAGATTCAAAATCCTAGCGGAGACAGGTGCAACCCATCCTTGGCGATGAACCATATTCTCCCATGGTGATAGATATTAAATCACCCTGGAATGACACCAGAAACTAAGCCAATTTTTAAAATCAAACATTTTATGTTCATAATGTGGCATCATCATTGTTGAAGATAGAATGTTGCTCAATGCTAGGCTCATACCTATCTGTGGCACATATTCTAAGAGATTCATTGTGTTTCTTTTCATATAGTTCAGTTAGGTATGTGTCAGCTCATTTACACCCACATGGACTATGAAAGAATCATATTGATATCTGTGGTGGTGTAACTTGATTACATGCATGATATTGTTGATCCTGGCTAAAGATAAGCAACTAACCATTATTTTCTCCTTGTCAAGCCTGGTGAGTGGTGCATCTCTGTGTGACACAACTGAATCCCCATTGATGAGAGTATTAGCTAAAGTGTATGCCTGCCTTATGGGTTTTGTACTTGAGGGAACATTAGATGTAGGTGTATGTGAGATGTTTGGTGTTGCTTTTGGTGTATGCTTTAGTGATTGCTGAGGATCAGTAATGCCATTAGGTGGCTTTGAAGGTCTTTGAAATTTGGGAACATTTCTTTCAAGCATCTCAGCATAAGACAATCTGCGTGTGGTGAGCAGTTTGTGTGCAGGATGTAGTGCGGGTATTTCTGACGGGTCTATATTACATGAACGAATCATCAAAATGTCGAGTACAACATACTCGACACACTTTGATTGAACGTTCATGTAATCGGAGACTTCAAATGTCGAAATTTGGAGTTCCAAAATGTTTTGGTCAGCCTTGCTAGTGAGTGTAGCGGAACACTCTGCACTGTTCGGAATGGCTAGATAAGAGGCTGCTTTCTTTTATATGCCAACTCCGAGATCGCTGTATATTGAGGAAAGGGCAATTTCCCGGTAATCACTTGTGTAAGAAGTCGCTTTGTGATTACCGGGAAATTGCCCTTTCCCCAATGTACAGTGATTTTGGAGTTGGTATATTTAGTTGGGGGGGGGGCAAAGCCCCCCACTTTGTTTTAAAAGTAGATGTGTTTGTGTAGGTTTTAAGTGTTTGAATGGTGTAAGTGTTTAGGGGTTTGTATACATTAGTTGTATGTGTGTGTGTTGTATGTTAGTATAGGGAAGGTGTGGGACGAACAAAATCTTTCAATTTTGTATTTTTCAGGGTTTTAAGGTTTGCATTACATGAATGATCGATCAACATGTATCAATAATGTTGTACTCGACATTATAATTGTTCATTCATGTAAAATAGACCCTTTCTGACAACCCCTTTTGTATGTAAGATTTTTGCCTCCAAGGAAGTTTTGTAGTTACATCTCTTACATACCATGTTATTTTCCTTAATGTGCACCTCTGTTATACTGTGCTTTACAATGTCAACATTTACTTACATAATTCTTTTGAGAATTGTACTGCAAAGTTTTCAGCAAAACATGTCAAACTGGTGCATCTTTGCAGAAACCAGACTACAGTAAAATGATTTCTGACTTTTCCATATCTGATAAAAGAGCAGACCAGCACGCATATATTAATATCTACATACATACATGTGTGAAACATGAATATTAACATTTATGAATGTGTGCATGCAGATGGTAGAAGTAGACCAAAGTGTGTATCAGTCCCATTTTTTTTTATGTCGGTAGAATCCACAGCTCAGCCAGTCTTCTTCTTCCCATTCTGTAACTATTCCAAACTTTTCTAAAGTGTATACTAGTTTTGCACTACCCACTCTTATAGCACATTCCATTTATCAGCCGGTGTCAGGGAAGATTTGTTTCTTCATGTCTGTTCGATACATCAAATAATGAAACCTGTGTCCCCTACTACACTCTGCTCTTTCTCCCTACTTCATTTTTTCCTAATGATTTCATGGATACACATCATACATGTTCCACTTTCAATCTTTTGATATACTTTTAACTTTCTCCTGCATCCTCTCCAATATCATATTTCTTTCACTAATGATGTTTGAGCAGAAAACAGTTTTATAGATAACGCTTCGGTAATTCCAGATGTAGTAGTTTCAGTTTCTCATCTCTGGAGGGTATATAACCCGAGATATGCATTCAAAAATTCTACTGGTCTTAGCCATACACCTTCCAGAAGGTTCTTGGTGATTCAGACCTGCAGTCAAAACATTTTAGTTGGTGATGGAACTAAGTACTCTCTAGGCATCTCCTCCAAATTATGGATAGATCTCTGTTTGTAAAGGTTGTTAGCACTATAATTCATAAAAAAGAATAACTGCTAAACTTGATTTTTTCATGAGTGAGTAATATCCTCAAACAGAATGTGGAGCACATTTAACATATTTCACATTGAATTCCTTTCAGCTTGGTCACCTGAATCCCAACAAACTCCATATGTAGAGAGTTACATAATGTCTCAAGTCATGACCTGATTCAAGTAACTTCAGACTTCAGTGCTGATATTTCTCAGGATTTTATATGTTTGAGAACTAGATTAAACTGGATCAGCTCTGTCCAAATTATCATGCAGAAATGTTTGCTAAGAAGGCAGGTTCTTATTCACTGAGTTCCTGCTGTTGTGACTTGAAAAGTTTTGTATTTTTGGATTATGGCAAGATTAGTCTATCCTGAAACACAAATTGCCTAAAAATGTGAGGCAGCTTCTTGAGTTGTTGCTAAAGTATTTACAAGATCAGGCACAAACTTTTGATAGCTATACCCAGAGAGCTTTTTTGTGAATATTTTCTTACTGCTGTTGAGTAGAATTTCAACATATTAACTGTGTGGATACTACTATTCTGATTTTGTGAACCTACACATTAAAAAAAACAGAAGCATTAGGTTATATATCTAGCTATATATATATATATATATATATATATATATATATATATATATACACATATATGTATATACGTGTGTGTGTGGCATTTTCCTTTTCCACATCTGTGGAACATCTGGCTGCAAACCATTAATAACTTGATGCTGCCATCACTCAAACAAGTTTGTGAAAGGTTTATCTCTATAGGGCCTGACTCTCCCAGATACTTCTCCACTGTCCATATTTTTACAGAATGTACAGATTTTTGGATCCTATTTTTGGATTGTACCTCATTAAATTTGTGGTTTTGGGGTAAATCACTGAGGATTGAAATCATTAAATAATGATCATATATTTGAGATTCAGACATCATATCTTTCAGAAAATAAAATTCTAATGTAAAACCTAAACAACTTTTTAAGTTTATAAGAGGGATATTTGAAATGCGCCCCTGATTTTGATCCTTTGTCCCACAATTATTTTGGCTTGGTTCCGATTTCTTGCACTTAGAATTCGAGCGGTGTGCCCTCCCTTGGGTGGCTGACGTTATTAAATGCTTTTTATGCCGTCATCTCACCTTGTGTACATGCATGTGCATGCTGTTACATACAGCTTACGCTTAACTCAACTTTGCAATGCTAAGGACATGCTCTACGTCAATTCTCTAGTTGGTGTCAATAGAACTGTGAAATAGACCACCCCATTCCCTCCTTTAAGTAAGAGCTAGCTAGTCTCATCTTTGTTTCCTGACTGGTCAGTCATAATTAAATACAAAACAGTTAACATTCAAATTTTATAGTGGTGAAAAATATTCTTGATCTGAAGACACGTCCTATATTTTAAGTAAAATTATTTTTTGTGTTTAAACAACTGTAATGCTTGAATCATTCATTCTTTATTCAAAATATGAATGAATACAAACTGCATAACATGTTTATCCTATGTTTGCTATTGTATTCTGTCCATGTAAAATATAGGTTCATAGGTTCATAGGTTTATACTAGGCTATCTGCCCTAAGGCATTTATAAGCCTAGCCCAAAGTTTTGTGGCTTACGCCACCCCTTATATGAAAAAATACTGTGCCCATTAGTTTGTTGTGCCTCTGTCCAGCAGTGACACAGAGATGATTCCTGGGGTAAACCTACGATCTCCCATCCACAGGTCAAGATTTCTCTTGAACAGAGCCAGCGAGGTGCTTTGCCTCACATATAAGCTAAGTGAGATTATCTGTTCTGTGAACCATCATCAGTATTGATGTAAATTTATGGATTTATTAATTGGTTATCTTGGAGAGTGGACTGGTCATAACCATGCTCACAGTATGGTATAGCCATCGCTATACTTGCCACAGGGACCTTCTGCACGCAGACTGGGGACATACTGGGTATCTCACAGGCTTCTGCCTTGAGGACACTTCAGCAGTTCCTGGACGTACTCTTGCTATGTGTGGATCAGTGCATCTATTTTCTAGTGCCACCTCACTAAAAACATGCTTTTTATAGGGTTACATATTTCCTTGAGGTGCTTGAAGCAATAGACTGCACCCGTGTTGCAAGTAGGGTGCCTTCTAGTCCAAGATGTGGGATCAGTATCATAATAGGAATGGCTACCATTCCATTAATTGTCAGGTAGTGTGTGATACATAGGGATTCATTGCCAATGTCACTATCCAGCATACTCATAGTGCATAAAATTCCATTATCTGGTACACTGGTTCACTCTACCGCATCTTCGTGCATGGTAGGATGCCCACTGGGCAATTTGTCAGTAAGTGTTTTTTTTTTTTTTTTTGTTATCATGTAAGTACTTCCAGAACTATGGACCATGACATTCAAGCTAGTATTTCTTTTCTTTTATAAAACACATACAGCATGTATAATTGATGCATGTAGTGATATCTGTAGGTTCTGCTGTGTAGTGCATGGTCTGCTGTCACAGTTCATCAGACATTCCCGCATCTTTAAATAATTAAATTTTTTCACTGTCATTAATGGTATTAATGTTGATAAAAGTTATGCCTGACTGCACACTGACATTTCAGTAATGTTATAAGGTATCATGTAAGGAGTAATTTTTCACAAGAAATTATCTTGAGGTGGTGTACTTAACCATGTATGCTATGAATTTCCTGAAGTGGAACATTTAATAAGAATTACTGTGCAATAAGAGGTGCTACTTCAGTATATAATATATGTTCATACCTTGCAATTGAATGAAAAAATGTAGCACATTTCTTTCATATTATGCAATGTTTCTTCAATTGTATCTATTACATATCCTGCTAAGGTACTGCACATCAGATTATTTCATTTTTGTCATACACAATACTTTGTATCCTCAGAGACAAATATAATTTTGTATTTATTCAGTTTCTTTGTTATGTTCCACAGGGTCTCCACAAATATTTCTCCAAAATGTGTCTTTTTTTCTCTTTTATTGATAGTGTTTCTATTCCTTTTGCTGTGTTTCCCAGCTCTCTGTACAATTTTTGGGTTGTCAATGAACGGTGCTTATTTTGTACTTGTATAGTTTTCCTTTATATTTATTTGCATATCTTCTATGTTTTCCTGCCTGTGCTGATATCTTTAGTCTGTTATTTGCAATAGTGCATGTCTGATCCTGCTCTGTTCTGATACTGTGCATTGCCTTTATTACATCTATCTTTCTAAGCATTTTTGTTGAGCTCTTCCCTCTTCTATACTCTTCTAACAGTGACACTTCCTGTCTTAATTGCTTTATAATTTTGTCTATTTGATGCTTCCATGATGGCATTTTTTTATATCTTCCCTTCCTTTTCCTTATTGCTTTTTTATTTTTGTGGAAAGACTTTATCTGTTAATAGTTTGTCTGCACAGCAATACATGCTTACTTGTGTTATATCACGTGGATTTCTGTTACTAGTCCTAATTACTGTGTTCATCTGTTTTATCAGACTCTAACATTTTGGGTCTTATTTACTTTCTCTAATTTATTTCTGTCATTGATCTTAATATGTCTGTCCATCTTTAATAAATCAAGCAGTTCTTCCCTTAGATCATTTTCTTATAAATTAAATGTGCATTATTTGCTGTGGGCATTCTACAGAAAGTGCCAGAATGTTTTCCAGTGGCATATCCTCTTCAGCTGCATCCTACATAATCTGTTGCGCCTTCATATAGGAATTCATTGGTCCATCACTCCACAACATTGCCTGTGTCAAGCTGACACTGTTTCCTGCTCCCTTCCTTGCTACACAACTCTAAATTCACTTTTGTACTGGTTTTCTACTGAAGGCTCCAGAGCATCATCATATGGCAATTGATCAGATACTTCACATTCCACCTGTTTCTCTTTAATATGGGAAATCATTGTTATATTGTGTTGTGGTGTTACCTGAGTTTCTATACTGAATGTTTTACTTTGCAGGCAATCAATAACTTCAGTTTGTATTTCTTTACTTATCCATTACTAATCTTCTTCTCTTTTTACCCTATTTTATTTTCTTATTTCTGTATTGTAAACATTTCCATATCCATGTGCCTTTCCCTGTATTTCCCTTCATATATCTTTGCTGCTGTTTTCGTATTGCTTAGTTTTGCTTTCTTCTTTGTGTAAATATTGCACCATATGAAATCTCCTTTTCTTTCCCATGTCCATATTTCCTTCTTCACATGCCTCCCACTCTGCCCGTTTCTCCTTAATTTGGGGAGTCATTCCTGCACCATACTATGATATACCCGACTATGACATACCCGATGTTAGACTTTCTATACCAAATACTTCACTTTACAGGTACTTCATAACTCCAGTTTTTATTTATTTAAATTCTACCTTACTAATCTTCTGTTCTATGTTTTCCCTTTGTGTTCTTATTTATTTATTTTATTTTTTTGGCATTGTGAAATTTTCCATAATTGAGTACCTTTACCTGCATTTCTCTTCAAACATCTTTGGAGCTGCTTTTTTGTATTGATTAAGTTGGCCTTCTCCTATATATAAATATTGCACCATGTAAGATGTCTTTTTCTTTCCCATGTTCATATTCCTTTTATACACTCAAAAACCTCTGAGTTTTGTTCTTTATATTTTTGCATTTCCTCTGCCAACCTTTTTTCCAGGCAGACCAAAGTTTCTTTGTCTATGTAATGTTTTTCCATGGATCTGTTGTATCAGTGAATTCAAACTGCATTTAAATTTTTAGATAACCTTGTGGAGGTATTTTTCTTTCCTCTAATTTCTCTCTTAATCTTTTTGAGTATCTTCTGTCTTGCGGTTCTGGGCTTCTTGCATAATGGTAACAATACATATTTTTTCCTTATCCTCAGTAGTCCACATTATCATCTTTATGTTTTTTTTTCAGGTCTATCAGTTTTTGAGATTTTTGTGAATTACTACTTCTTTCTACAACAGAGGGGCCATCCTTCCCCAAGTTTTGCCTAACACCACTGTAGAAACATTTCTGTGTCTTGTGGATTCTACTCTGCCATTTTTTCCAGTCCTGCACCAGAGTGCACACCAGGACTGGGCACTTCTTTATCATGGGACATGTGCACCCAGCTGTCTTTTTAAATGTTTAACCTGGCTCTATCCTTAATATATGTTATATAAGATGCAGTCTATATATCACTGTTGTCTTGGTGAAATTTTGTGAAAACGGGATCAACCACATGAAGGTACTTCCCAAGACTTGAGGAAAATTTGAGGATGACTTCAGTTCCAGCAATACTACTGTCTTTTACTTGCTGACTTTAGCATCTCTCCATTTGGAATCTGTGTACAGCTTCTATACAGCTTGTCTTATTCACAGGAAAATAAAAGAGTGCTGCTTAGATCAAATTCACACGATGGTTGTTAAAACTGCAAGTAGAGTATTTAAAACATATTGTAAAGCAGAAACTACCAAAGATTTGTACAAACGTGATACATTAAATACCCATCCCTCAAACACACAAGCTTTACAAGGCATTTAAATGTAACAACTCGAAGTAATGCAGTTCTAGTAGTTTAACTTGCAATGGATAAGAAATACTGATTAGAACAGATGAGTTAGCTAGAATAAATGTATATGTTTCTGTGCTTTCCTATTTTCCTGCCTACTAACAGAAAAATATTAAGTAGTAATGATGGGCAGTCCGGTGTTGCAGTGGTTAGCATTGTCACTTCACAGCAAGAGGTTCTTTGGTTCAGGTTTTGGCTAGTGTGCCTTATGTGCTGGAATCTGCATTTCCTTCCTGTGTTTGTGTTGGTTTCCTATGGGTATTCAGGTTTCCCCCCACATTCCAAAGACATGCTTCTACAGGAATTGTCCCCAGGCCTCCACTGAAAATGGTCTCTGTCCCAGTCAGCTTTCCTGGTAAACAGATAATAAATAAATAATAAGAACACATCTTGAGCAAGCACAGGAATAACTTCAATGCCTTTCTAAATAGTAAAATTATTTGTGTAAAATATTATAAAACACACATCTGAGATAGTTAGACAGCCATAATTCATGTTCTAATGCAGCTGAAGATGAGATTATATATAACCATGGCCAGGAGAACACGAGACTTAAGCAACTAATTGAAGGTGCTCATGACTATGCAAAAAAAAAAAATGCATATGCATATATATATTTACTGGGAAAGTCCGAATGGGCAAGTTGCACATATTCAGTGGAGGCTTGGGAAGAAAAGCTCCATTTATTTTTAACAGTACAAAAATTATAAGTAAAACAGAAAGAAAAGAAATTACATTACAGAAAAACATACATACTGCATTCCAGTATTTATATAAATAATATATTACTGTAATATTCAAAACCATTGTTTACATTAGTTGAAGAGTGTGACGTAATACATCAATGTCAGATAATTCTATAGGTTAAGTTGGCATTAGTTAGAAGGATTATATAATACACTGATTGCAGTTCAGTGGTTACATTATTGATAGTTATGTACAGTTCATTAAGATACAATCAGACAGACCAATGTCATTGTAAGTATAGTGTGTTGAGATTCAATCACATAGACCAATGACATTGTTTAAACTTTTGGGATGAAGAGAGACAAAGAGTACTTATGGGATAGAAGGATTTGTATATGTTAAATGAAAAGTTTAGCCTTGGTTTGAACAGATGCATATCCATGATCTCATTAAGTGGCATTGGAGAAGGTAATTGAAGTTGGCTTTGTTGGTTTGAGTTCTGATGTTAAGTGGTATAGTATACATATTATTATACATTATTATTACACTATTGGTATTGTATACATATGTATACAGATTGTTGCAATACAGTTGTAGTATACAGAGTCTCCTGAGCTAATTTTACTTCTAGAAACATCCATTAGAGATGTGTTGCTTGGTTGTATTAAGCATTTGCTTAAGTATTGGATTAAAAAACCTTATAAAGCTGTTTTTTTCAGGTTGGTAAAATATTTGATGGGCTATAGTAAGTTGGTTAAGAGTGAGCAGGTTTGGTAGTTCTAGCCAAGATAGTGGTTTAAGGGCCAGACAGTGATGAGACCTAAAGTCTGAGTCGGTAGCAAGCTTTGTTGTTTTGTTGCAGCAAGTGTCTAGTTTGGCTAGGTCAGATTTGTTGAGATTAGTGAGTATAAAGGATGCATAGGAAGTGTGGAGACTAGGTGGGTTCAGGCAATAATAGTTTTCATATTGCTGGAAAGGTATTTTCTGCTTCTGTATATAGTACCATGTTTTTGTGAACTTTGTTATTGTTTGGCTAATATGCAGGTCAAACTTTATGTTTTGCTCTGTTATAACACTCAGAAATTTGGTATGGGGAACTGATGCATTAGGGGTATTGTTGCTAGAAGTTATTTTGAACATTGGGATTGGAACTGGGGCTTTGGTGGGATGGAATAGCATCAGCTTGGTTTTGTTTGGATTAAGTATGAGTTGTGTATCTGATAGCCATGTTTCAACTGATGTGAAGGAATCTTGCATTATTTTTAGAAGTTTTGGGAGTGCTGGAGCAGAGAGGATTAGGCTTGAGTCATCTGTATATCGGACTACTGTAGCATGTAGGGTGGCAGTATGAAGGCGGTGATTTTGCCATTGTACAGCTTGTCTGCAATTGGATAAGTAGTCCTGAAACCATGTAAGAGTAGAGTAGCTTAGTTTGAGATTAGATAGTACAGTCAAGAGTTTATTATGGGAGACAGAACTGAAAGCTTTTGAGAGGTCAAGAAAGATAGAAGATACAAAGTTACCTTCATTCTGATTTTGGTTAATTGTGTTAGAAAAGCTAATAAGGGATGTGGTAGTGCTGTGATAAGGTTGAAATCCATGCTGTGTATTTGATGGAAGTTTATACGATAAGAGATGGTTTAGGATTTGAGTATGTATGCACCATTCAAGGATTTTTGATAATGGTGACAGGATGGCAATAGGCTGATAATTTGTTAGTTCACCTGAGTTTCCACCTTTGTATAATGGTATTGTATGTGCTATTTTCCAGAGAGATGGGGTGTGTTTTTCAGAGATGGAGCAGTTAGTAAGGACACTGGGTATGTTATGGCTTCAGCTGTGATTTTAAGGTATTCATCTGGCATATAAATGTAAAAGTAATTCATACACAAAGACAGTAGAAGTAGAGTTTCTTCAGAACACAACTGCAGCACAACTCATACCATCCCAAAATCGCAAGTGTATTATCACTTTTAATGTTACAGCAGCATATGTCATTAGTATGATTACACTGTAAATGTAAACATTGCCACCACTTAATAGCACTACACTGATTGTTCCCTTGTTTCCATAAGTATTTCTATGGATTTAGTTTTATTTGAATGAAGTTTTCATAAAAAATAATAGTAACTGTTAACAAAGATTTCCCTGATGTATTACAAGTGAATTTATTATCATAACTGCTTGTTTGTCTCTCTACCATCCCTCTCTGTTCTTCTTATTTTAATTATATATTTCTTTGTCTTTCTTCATTTACATTCTCTCCCATTTATGTTCATTTTTATACAGGTCCAGAATCCTTAGGAGCAGTCTACCCATGTTCCTCCGAGTTCAGGGAGCGTTGAACCTCTGCCCATCCAGTGCTGTGGTCTTGTAGATACCCTGGCACATGGCAGGTTAGCAAGCCTCACTGACCATGGGCTTTGGGACTTGGATGAGGATGTAGTGGAGTAGGCAGTGAAGAGATGCCTTCAGCCAGTCCAGGATACTCTTCCACGGATTGATGACTAACTGCCCTAGCCATTGCTAACCACCACAGTAACACAGGCCCCTGCTCCCTCAACTCAGAGGTCCTTTCCTACATCACCATCAGGAAGTGGAAATGTTTGAGGTTCTGTCTTCCTGATCACAACTCCTCTTCATCTACCTCTTTACCTGACCCTCTCTGCTACAGCATCTTACCTACATCCTACCCAATGTACCCACCTATATTAAAGAATTGTAAAAAATAAGGGGTCTATCCCTTGCCAAAAATATAGCACTCCTCCTCTCCTACCTACTGCAGCACAACCATCTGGATGTGTTCTTTCTGTGTTTCCCTCTTTGTCATGTCTCCCCATTTCAATCTTTCCTATCTTTTCCTTTCCAATCTTAAATGAAACCAACGAGGTGTCCCTATAAGGATGCTTATGAATAAAATATATAACCCCCACTTTTTAATAACTTCATGATAACACCTGTGTTGTGCAATGCTTGCCTTAAATAATTCAAGCTTTCCTGCCCATAGTCATGTTCATCCACAATATCCAAAAACGAATGAAAGCATACAAATACTACTGTGTTTATGTAGGAAATCACAAATAATTAATGATTAAATTATGCTACTTTACACTTTTGCCACAAGTGCTCATTTCTTAAAGGCCTTCTCATTTCCCTATTCACTGCCAACAAACTGCGAATATTGTCTTTGCATTTAGGTGTAGTGGTGCTCTTCATGAATAACAGCTTCATGTGAAACTAAGGATTATGAATCCCACCCTATATCTCTAGTCAGTCTTTATGTGGTATGTGACTATATTACCAGGACAACTATCTAACCACAAAAACATTCTTGCATTATTAGTGAATACCTGTTTATTATATATGCATAGTACAGACATAGCAATGATGCTTACATACCTGACAGTTTTGTACTTTTAATGCGACTATCATTGGCATTCATGCAATCTTCTAGTACACTCTATATTTACCTTGTGCAAAAGATATTGTGTAGTCTAGAATAGACATACTAGTATAGTCTGTGTGTTTCTGTTGTGGCTGGATGATTCAAGTCTGTTGCACTGACTATAAGTACCATTAAAATGATTTTTGTTTCTTACCTGATTTGAGATAAACTCAGTCTGTTGTGCACTGGAAATAAGATAACTGGATTTAATTGTCTAACTAGGTCTGCAAAGATGTCATAGATAACTGTGATCAAACAGTGTGTGACTAATACTTATGGGTAGCAGATGTTTATTACAGCAAATAGTCAATTACACCGGCACTGATGCCAAAGCAAGGGCAGCAGAGATCTTGCAACAAGCAGTGCTGGCATTACATTACAATTTGTTTACCACCTGCTATTACATCCATTACTATGAATCTAAACTTTAAGTAGATCTATATAATGAATAGATATGTATGTTATTTATTCATTTCTTGCTGTATGCAAAGCACCTGTCCTCTTCTATTTTAAGTTTGTTTTTTTATTGCTTTTCTCTCAATTTATATATATATATATATATATATATATTTTTCCCCTTTATTGTTTATATGTATCTTTTTACATTCATTGTCCATGTTTCTGATAGGCCTGCATGTAGAAGTCACCAGCAGTGTTATGTATTCTTTCACTATAGCTCTTATTTCTTGCCTACAGAATATGCATGTTCTGGTTCTTAGTATCTAGTACCATCATGCTACTTTCTTGAAACATTTCTGCATCCCTGGGAAGACTCCATGAATATACTTGATCATTACATCCCAAGGATTTATTGTCAATCTTATGTGTTCTGAGAGTGCATTGCCATCTCTCTGTATTGTACTAGCCACTGCAGTTTGCAGCTCGTGTAACTATCACACAGGTAGTACTTACCTGTGGGGACGTGCTGCTCCATCTGCTTATCGGTGTTTGGCTCTACTCTTTGCCTCCTACGTGTGTTGGTTTCCTGCACACACCTATCATGACGTACTGAATAACCCCATATGTTCAGCAAGGTTTGGCACATTTGATCAGACATGACATCAGCTAAAACTATGTCGGCATTAATCCACAGTTGTTCCATATAAACCTACACTTATGATGTTGCAGTGAGTAGTGTGCTAAAGCACAATGGTTTTCTAGTCAAAATAGTTGTGATTGTTTATGATTCATGATTAAGAAAATCACCTGCACCCCGCTGCATTGCTGTATATCTGTCAGCTCTGTTGTGTTACAAGTATTTATGATAGCACAGAATAAAAATATGCTATAAAACATTAGATAATTGTCTTATACATAACACCATTTGTGAGTCAGAACACCTTTCACTACAAAGTTCATCAGAAACTGCAATTTTCAGAGTCCATTTATATCCCAGGTAGTTTCTCTGTATTTTACTGCCTTCCATTGTGGTTTAAGAACAGATGTTAACTGTAGCTTTATATATCTGCTGCTGTGCTCTGCTTTTTCTCTTATATGATCCAAATAAACTATCTGTTTCTGTTGCTTTTTTCATACTGTCTCTATTCATTTTCCCTCTGCCTTTATAGCTGTGTTTTTTGCTATTGTTAAGTAAAAAGCAAATTGTTATTTAACCAATCTGATTAATTGGTTGCAAGGTGACTTGTTTGGTATAAGTCATCCTTTCATGGGTGACCCGAGTATTTGTGGTCAACTGTCTTGATGACAGTTAAGTATTCAACAAATGGAGATGGAAGCGCTCTAACCAGCAGTAATGTAGAAAGCCCATTAGCAGTGTATTGACTTAAACCACTGTCCACACTGTCACACAAATCACAAAGTGACTCATTTGTTTTAATAATTATTAAAGTCACTTCCATACCTGTAATTATATTATTTGAAAATATAGCTGGAATTTTCTTATGCTGCTTCCCTGTTTCTTTTTTATTGGAATTACAAATCACTAACAAAGGGAACATGTGATCAGGGTGTGTTGTATTTCTGTGGATCCCTTTGCACTTCATTTATTTTACATGTATGTGTGGCTTGTTTCACATGTGCATATCCCTTTTGTGCATTACAGTATTTGCTGTTTTCTTGTCTCTGTTTGCCTTGCATAAGAGCCTTGCATAATTGCCATTGTTGAAAACATAATAAACAATTTTACATTATACTGCTGGGTTTATTTTCAAACACGGCTGTACATCCATTTCTTTTCTTTTCTCTCTTTCAGTGATTCCCATGCATACCTGTCAACCATTTAGAGAAAGATATCTGGACAAAGCCTTAAATAACGGGGAGGGTAAAGGCCAAAAAATATGAACACTTTTTAAATATTGCTATTACAAACATAGAAAGTTGATAGAATAACAGGTTTTGCATTAGCACAAATTTTTTGAACGGTATCATATCTGAAATTCAAATGACTGTCATTATTTTCTGACTTCAACCATCAACAAATTGTCAATAATTTGCCAAAAAAACGACACATTTATGAGAAACAGACCAAAAATATGATGCAAAAAAATGGACATTTTGTGAAAACCTGTACAGTCATGAAGTATGTTCTTGCGCTCCTACATAGCCATTACCATATTGCACATTATTTCTGCCTAATGCATCTTTCTTTCTGTGGCATGCAGAACTGTACACTGTACTTGAACTCGAGCTTTTGGGTTACCAGTGCCCAGTACCATTTTTACAGGCCACCTTATCATCTCTATAGCTACTCCTTTTGGCTATGCAATGCAGCAACCAATTACCTTTTGCCACTGTTGAAAACCTGAGAGAAGAGTGCATCTCAAACATTGATCTTGTCCTTTAACCTTCTTTTTTGCAAGGAGGCAAGCCCCTCAAGCTTATATATACCATCTGCAAGAATACAATACCGCAGAGAAAAGGGAATATCCTGAGAAATGGCCATCTTGGACACAGTATCTCTAAGTTCAATTTTTGGCCATTCAGCCTCTGTGTTTTAGGACTCTCTCTCTCTAGTGGGTTTTGACATTTCATCTGGTTAGCCATTTTTCATTAAATCCCAGCAACCAACTGTAACAAAAGGAACTGCTGCCAGCCCAACTATCTGGAATTTTGTAAATAATTATATGTCATTTGTGAATATTAATATGATTTATATAGAAGTCTGACAGAAGGAGATAATTAGATGGCCTACATAGAAGGATGTCCTAACTGCTTTGGAGATATGATTGTCAAAGGAGAGATCACTATCTACCTTAGTCCCCAGATCCCCCATTACCTCGACAGTATTAAAGTGGCTGCCACTTATGTGTTAATATGTGGGTGCTTAATATTCCACAATGGAATGACAATGCAGTTAGTGGCACTTAGCTGGAGGCCATGACTTTGACACCCTGTGTTGGTCTCTGTGAGGCCCCTTGAGGGATGTCTGTGTCAGCTGGACTGTCAGTTATGGCTCCCAGTTTGCAGTCATTGCCAAACATGGTCTGCCGTAGTCCACCTGTGTTTGCCTGTACCTCTGAGAATTATATGCTAAACAGTAGGGCTCCCAGGACTGAGTCCTGTGGGACACCAGTCATGACCGGTCAAGAGATGGACCTGGAGACCACTAATTGTACCATGTGGGTTCTGTGTGTAAACCCGTTGGCAACCCAATCTGTGGTATATGGGTGTATGTACAGGCTGGTGTGTTTATCAATAATACCTGAGTGGAGCATGGTGCCAAAAGCCTTGGCGAGGTCCAGATAGCATGTGTGAACCACCTCTCACCTCATCTAATGTCTTGGTGAGTGTATGTAAGACGTCAAACAGGTTCGGTAGGCATGAACTGCACTCAACCAAGCTGACCTGGGTTGGATCACGTGCTTGGAGGTTACCAATGTCTTTGTTAATGAGTGGCATGAGGATGTGCTCCATATCATTGCAGACCAGGCTAGTCAGGCTTATAGGTAGGTACCATGGTCAGTTGTGATTCCACCTTGATGGAGTGGAGTAATAGTTGCCACGTGCCATTGTATGGGCATGTAGCCTGTGGAGAGGCTGAGGTTGAAAAACTTACTTAGTTGGGGGTCAGGTTGTCTTGTACTGTTTGCAAGATGCAGTGTGGGACAACATCTGCCTCCACTGATGCTGTGTTCTGCTGTTAGAGAGGGCCATTTCCACCTGTGTGTCTCTGATGTGTGGGATACAGTACCTTTTGGGTAGTGTTGTGGGCTCTTTAGGGGGTGAAGTATGCACTGAATGTACCTGCAAGGATGCTGGTGATATCAGTAGGGTCAGCATATGTTGTGCTAAATTTCACCGGCACATTGCAAATCTGTGCGTCACTACTTAGATCCTTGACATAGCCAAAGAAGGCTTTGTGGTTAATCTTTTGAATCCTTGGGTACTTTTTTGTTGATGTTAGCCTTGGATGATTTTATGAGGGACCTACGTATTATATTAATAGTTTTCACAGATGTCTGCCCTTTGTGGGATTTGCTGCTTGTCTGAAACACTGTCCTACTTGTGTTGTATAGCCTGTTTTTTGCATGGGTCCACCAGACTGGTGTCCTTGTCTAGGAAGAGTGAGTCTTGGTTTACCAGTGATGACATGAGCCATACATCCATGTAGGTGCTTATTGAGTGCATTTGTAAATCTGTCTGTATCTTGAGCAGTGTTTCCCCTTAGCGTGGGGCTGCGAAACCCCACATCCATGTCTCTAGTAGTGTAAATTTTGCTGTAGGAAAGGTATACACTGTGGTTTCCGTGGGTGGGGGGAGATATTTGGGTGTGGAAACAGTGAATAGTTCATGGTCAGATCTAACCAGTGACCGGATAACCTCTGCTGTGGTGCACCTGTCGCTCATGTTGGTGATGACCACTTCTAGTATGTTTCCACCCCTCATAAGGGAGGTTACCACCCGACACAGGGCATATGAGGTCATAAATTCCAGGAAGCTCTGGGCCTGGAAACGAGTACTTGAGTAAGTTTCCCAGTTAATGGTAGGGTAGTTGACATCGACCAATGCTAAGGTGTGTGGTAGGATTGTCATGTTCTCCACTGTCTCCAGGTAGGTGGAGTGGTGGTTCTGGGTCATGGAGGGTGATCTGTAGCAGGCCACAGTTTACATTGCAGTTGTGACTGATGTTAGCTGCACATGGATGATCTCAGAGGTATCATGCTGCCCTATTAACCTGGAGGTGTGGGTATTCCTGATGAATATGGATACACCCCCTTCCATGTCTGTGTCAGTCCATGTTCTGTGGCCAAAATGTGTGGTGTGGGTTGTAGTCTGGTAGTGCTGGTTTGCTCTTAGGAGCCTTAAAACAGGTCTCAGTTACTGCACAGATGTTGACATTGTCCATCCTGAGGAGTGCTGTGAGCGCATGCATGTTGTGATCACAACCCCTGGTGTTGAGTAGTATAACCCTCATTGATTCTGCTATAGTGCTGTTTACGGAGCTGGTATTCACCTTTGAGACTCACCTAAAAAATGCGCCGTGGGGCCGCTGATAGCCTTGGCTAGTATTCCAAAGCCTAAGTCTGACACATAAGCCGGTATGGTATTGTTGCATGCATGTTTCCCATCTGTGCTTGTTTCTCATCTCTCTTGTAGGTAACCTACTGGTAAGCAACAGAAAGCCTTAAACTTTTACAAGTCTTCTAGCTTCCAAGATAGGCTTTTGGAGTGACTAAGTATCAGTGTTCTATATGTTCTTGCTGTACTTAACTGTTTCCTGACTACATGGTGATTTCTCACTGTATATTGTTGATCTAAAAGTCTGTTTATTCACATATTATGGCTGTGATGGCCTGCACTTTAGAGGTTCACAGATAGCCCACTTACCTATCTGCCCAAGAGCAATTAGAAGCATAGTTACAGTGTGTTGGCTTTCTCTGCACCATTGATGAAGTACCTGAGCCTCTGTCAAGCATAGCCAATGAAGCAATTCCAGGCAGAGTTGCCGGAAGCTGTTGAAGACTGGGGTGGTGGAGGGTGATAGGGGCACTTAGTGCCCTAAAGAGGGCATGTCAATGTGACAATTCAACACCATTCAATTTCCCCAACAGGTCTTGCAGATATCAAACTGGATGGACTCCCCCACCCCTGGCTGCCTGGTTATGGGACACATGATCCCAGGGGTGTATACTCTATTATCCATTCACACAACAAGGTTTCCCTTGAAGTGTGTCAGTGAGGGGCTATGCCTAATGTCGTTAGGAATGTAATTTATTGTCTCACATTACATTTGTTATATGTTGTTATTTCAAGAGTAAGTGAAGCTCAGTGGGTTTGGGTGCCTCCGCCCTTTGCTTAGCCTAGCTTACACACAGAAATCATCTAAATAGGAAATAGGCGGAAGCAATGTTAATGTCAATAGTGTAATGGTTACAGCATCTGCATAGTATCTGTGCATTCCAGGTCCCAATCCCAATAAAGTCAGGGATGTTTATCATGTTAAAAAGTATACCTTAACCACAGCTTGCATATATAGGTAGTAATCGTCTGTATAATAAACATTCGAA
>NC_056729.1:996653573-996798573 GCF_019279795.1 Protopterus annectens
GCTGATGTTACAGGGTTTGTATGAACTAATCCCGTTTCATGGGGTTCAAAGGTTCGTACACCAGGAAGTGTTACCGAGTACTGATTATCAGCACAGTATGATACACATTAACACCAAACTAAATATGTCTGGTAAGCACACTGTAAACCCCCTAACATTATATGCATAGCTATGCAGCCTTGAGCTGGTCAAATAACCTGGCCAGACTGAAACATATTCAGACGTATTAGGTACAGACAAACCCTGCACAAGTAGCAATGTTCAGAAATATAACAGCAGTACTCACATTTAGACCAAATCCTTTAGGCATTACACACAATATATTATTGTTCGTCTCCATACAGCTGTTGCAATAGATTTCAAACAACACTTTCAGGCTGTATTCCTCACAAGTAAGGCAAAGGGACAATGCCCAAGTGGGGTACTCAGTTATACTCTACTGTAGCCATGGTATTGGCTAAGGCAGTAGCAGCGCAGCTGATGTGCATGTAATTAGCTACTTAGGAACACCAATTGGTTATTGGGACAGCACATATTACTGATCTGTAACTATAAAAGCTTGCCTTGTCACTCATTCAGACCATCTGTATCTACCTGTAGAACAGTACAAAACACTGAAAAACAAACTGAAAACAAGTATTATACTAGTCAATAACCCCTCCAGTTACTAAGAAGGTATGTCTAACATTTAGTATGTCTGTGTATGTAGTACCTGTTTGTAATAATTACAGTATAATCAATGCATATAGTGAAAATAGATATCTTGTAGTGATGTATTGTTGAGCAGTAGTAATGCTTGTAGTATTCTATGTGTGTACTGCTGTAGGTCACAAGGCAAACTCCTCATTCCCCGCAAGGGATGATATGGGCTTGGAACTCATCAATTTGCTTCCAGCCACTGTCAGTGTCAGGGTTGGTCCAACAAGTATGTGCTATAGCAGGGAATTGTATATTTCGATATATTGTAACAGTCGACATATGCATGGGTGTATAAGTAAGATGAACATGTCAAAGGTGGGCTTACTGTGCAAATATGGT
Organism: Protopterus annectens; assembly: GCF_019279795.1. Classification (NCBI taxonomy): domain Eukaryota; kingdom Metazoa; phylum Chordata; order Ceratodontiformes; family Protopteridae; genus Protopterus; species Protopterus annectens. Next base: position 996,654,612 of record NC_056729.1, read on the forward strand.
TTGCATTGTGGGATAATGTGCCAATAACTGTGTAACGTACAGTATTTTAGGCAGATCTGTATTCCATTCTACATAGCATATCTGTTATGTTATTCAAACAGTAGTTATGTCTATTGGCAATTACAATACTCAATAACAGGATACATATCACTTGTATTCATCTGACAGTTTAGCAGCATGACAGCAAAGATAATTGGAAGAGCTAGGTAACTATCCATGCACATAACACATGTAATATCCACCTCTCTAGTATCGTTTGCAAGCAATAACAGCTGTGCATGTGTACATATTATGTAAATGTGTAGTGACCCTTGTTTCAGGGCTGGACCTTTCTAGTATTGTTTGCAAGCAATAACAGCTGTGCATGTGTACATGTTATGCAAATGTGTAGTGACCTTTGTTACAGGACTGGGCCAAATGGCTATGTGCACACCTACATAGAGTGGATATTGAGAGTAGAGACACACTGGTTGAACTACCAGGTTTGTGTAGCCTAACCTCTCATTGCCAACCTAACAGCCACTTGCACATACTGTATGTAAGGTTGTGCACAGTACTGGTAATGAAACAGGTTGCATATCATCTTTAACTCCAGTGTAACATCTGCAGTAGGAGTGTAAGATGTAGGAGACTGCTGCCCATGTGTAATAGCCAGTTCATAGGTGATGGCTTTCACTATCTAATTATATCCTGATCATGTTGATAGTGGCATCAGAGTCTATTGATACATGACTCTGGGGAGTGGGTGTCTGTGCCAAACAGAGCTCATGGTCCTGGTGGATATTTGTATATACCCTGAAAAGGAAACAGACCTGTAGACACTTGCATCATCTGTAATCAACTATCAGGATGTGATGTGCTCCTCAGAGGAGGATCGCTGCTAAAGGTAGCTACAATGTTTCCGTAATAGCCATTGTTGTCATGTTCATAACACAAATATTTACATGTGAGCATCACTGTCTAAAACATCTTCATAAGCAATAAGTAAACTAAATACAGTACTTGGTACTTGTAGTACTCAATGCTCATACAGGCATGTCCACTAGACAGATGCTGGTGTTTACTAATGACAGCTTTGTGTATGTGGCCATCCTGGGGGAATGTAATCTCTATGCCATGTACACTGCCAAACACACCTAACACCACATCCCACACATTGTCTGGGATGCAGCTACAGGGGTAAGCTGGAAGGCAGTCCAGTCTACAACCATGACTGAACTGGACAGTCATGAGGTTTAGGTTAACACATGCATCTCATCATCACAACCAACACATACCCTTACCAGAACACAGTAAGGACACCCACACACACTACCAGAAATCACACACATTCACAGATGCTTCTAAAGTATCTGGACAAACAAGTGACCTCCCAAGCTGAAATAGACAGATAACGAAATACACAAACTGTATGATATAGTTTGCATAATTGTGCCACACCTCAGAACACGTTACCGGAAACATGCTCAACAGTACTCATTTGTGAATGCAAACTCTTGCAGTATGCTATACACCAAATTATACAAAGGCATACATACTGTCAGCTGCCTGTCTGTCATGATTAGCCACATACTCATACACTCAGACCACATTTTGAACTATACACATAGCTATGGCATATTCCATGTTGTTGTGCAGGACCTGTGATGCAGTAGCCTCGACAGCATGGAAACACATATAGGAACTGTCAGGTCTAGTAGCCTATGCAGATATGTCCCAAGGCCTGGGTAGCATTCTGCCATTGGCCAGAATGATACTGCAGTACAGGGACAAAAGGATTGTATTCCAGAATTGTCTAATGTAGTGGTGCAAGTCAAAGGGTATCCAGTATCTGTCTGCTTGGGATAACATGGTTGACAGACCATGATGCTTTGCCAAACAGGGCCTGCACCTGTCACACCTGGGAATCTGAATACTGGCTAAGGCTCATGCTTCCCCTATAGTGCCTTCATCATGCACAGTTCAAGTGAAGGTCCATTGCTGTTACAGGGACAGCCAAGCAATAAACTGCGGGTCTCACTACTCAATGATACATGTCAGAAACACTATATGAACTCACATATGTCAATCCCTAACATGGAGAACATATCTGTGCAGTGGCTGAGACATGTTTCGATGCTCAAAAGAGCACACTTGCATGACCATGTTATAACACATACCTCACCTCTTGCCCATTATCCTTTATGGGCCGCAGGTGTGTCCATATTCCTGAAGGATATGTACACCCCCACACTAGCTGCAATTGCATAACTTCAGATGCATTATGCTGAGAAACTACATTTGTGCCAAAGTGGAATTAAAATTGCACCTTAAGACAGATCACACACCATGCCACAGATTTCTCAACTGTCATAAAGTGCTGTAATGGAGAAGATTAGGTTTGAGACAGAAAACTATAATAATAGCTACTCTCAACTATTCCATTATGAATTGGGAAGACTCCTCATGTACCAACACCTGCGATCAATGCTTGTTGGGTTCCATCAACCCCAATGACCTGGATCACAATAGTCACACAAACAGGGCTAACAGTATGCTACACATAGTCAGTCTCCAAAGCCAATGTTATGCTTCCTAAGAGCAAAGTGGTGACTGTCATGGCACCCACGCAGATGGACAATGCATGTGCAAATGCTGAATCCTATACAGATGAACCTTAAGTGGTCACATCAGTGCAGTGATTGTGCCATTGAAACAGAACCAAGATTCAACCAAACACAAACAAGAAGGCAAACTGGTGGTACCATGCTTTGAACTGTACCACAGAAGGTAGTAACTGTTGCAAGAGTGAACACACATGAGTGTAGGTGATCCCTGGTCAGCCTCAGTAAGATACAGATACACCATATAAAACCACACAAAGCTACTGTGAAACTAATCAGTCACATATTATGAGGCCACGCACAGAGCATTCTATAACTGTGTCATTGATCGTAATGGCAACGACAAGACCTGCCGTGCTGCACAGCACTATGGCATGGGAAGTACTGCACCTACAGAAATAGCACCTGTTCATCCAGATAGGGTCTTGGAGAACCTAAACCCACTCCCACCTCCCCCTTAACAGGTACACATAGTATATATCCATGTACACTACAGAGCCCCTGTAATAACAACTATGCATGTACAAGCTGCACTCTCTAAAGCCATACATACAGCTTTCATGGGACCTGTCAACATCCCAGGGTGTATCCTACACAAATGTAAGAACATTCAGCTAACCACATACACATCATGTTCAATCATAGCTCCATGTCAGGCTGTGTACACACTGAATGGTGCGCAGCAACAGTTATTACACCCCACAAAGGGGGAGACACCATTGATATTGGGAAATAGTGCACTACTACCCTGATGAATTTGGTCTGTAAAGCCATGAACCATGATCAACTTATTTGATGAACTTTGTACAGATGTAGATGACAGTAAGGTTAATTCACACAGCATATCATGACCTTGCCAGGTCTTAGGACACCATCACCCATACTGTGTTCCGCTACACTCAGTAAACTAGGTGTATATTCCTATGTCACAGGAGTGGTTGGCAACTGGACTGCTGGCAGAACCAACACTGCAGATGGTGTCTGACTAATACATGCACATCAAACCAGTGCCAACCACAGTAATACAGGGTTCATTCCTGGTACTCCCCCTCTTTGTTATCTATACCACACAGACTAACACAGAGGGCATATGCCTACTGATGTTTGCAAATGACTATGAACTAGGAGCAATAGATGACTCAATGCGTGCTGCATTCAACATACAGAAGGGCCTTTGTGTGTTAGATGCGTGATGTGTGACGTATGGCCACAATCTGACAGCTAAGTATTGCATTGTCATCCCCATGTTAAAAACCATGTACCCACAAACTACCACCTAGGCAGCGGTCAACGTAATGGCAACTGTGTGTGTGTATGGGATGCAGCTGGACAGTAGTCTTTCCTTTGATAGTTACTTCACCACACCAGTCAGGTAGTCATATGTGGCACCCCTAATCAAGACAGGGTGCCAAACATGAATATAGAGATAATTGTTCAGACATACTCAACACTCAAAACCCATAACAGATCACATATTTCCTTTAAGGGTTATTTCCCATGTGTAGATGGCCTACACTGCCCTTCCCAATCCCTAGCTCCACCATGTAGCATGATGCCTACCCTGAATAAAGCCATGTCCAACCCAGAGGTGTTGAACATGCTACACTTAACACATCCTGATTCCAAATAAATGCATACTTCATGAACATCCAACTTTCTAGTACAAGGATCACAACATGCCTGACAGATCTCTGTCCCATACACTTTACATACTTCTGCCATACTATGCATCCCTGTCCAGCGAAGCTGCACATCGCTCCTCTCTGTGACATAGTGTGATGACCACATGCCAAAAATATCAATAACCCTGTGGATCAGTTCTGTGGCACTGCTTGAACTGGCCACTGAAACTTACCTGTCTGTTGGCTACAGCTAGGTAACCTTACTGCCTAGGCTCATAAATGGCCAGGGCATATAGCCTACTAGTTCACTATGACCATACATGCTATAGTTGATATCCAACACTGGAAATACCATCAAGCTAGCTATTTTCCTATGTGTTTCATATGGGCAACACAGGCAATACATGGCAGGATGCTATACAGCTGTACAGTGCCATGTAGATGTATATGGCAAAATACATACAAGTAAAACATTCTGTGAGCAAGTCTGCAGGGTCACAGATCCCTAAAGGCTGTGTATGACTATATATGTGACATATACACAGCATTAAGGTCTATTGCATTAATGTGAACACATCCAGGCATGTGCTGATAGGTAAAGACACCAGCACAGGCAAACAGACATGCCCACGTCAAGACAACATCCACATGGAGTATGAGCAATGTTGTCACATGACACACATGTATATGGTGATAACATTGCATCAAATGTGTCAAATGTGTGTGAATTAAACATTCAGTGGTGTTAGTGTCATGTAGATTTTCAAAGACACTTTTGTAATCTTAATAAATGTGATACACATGTATGTTCAGCTGTACTTCTGTACTTCTCCGTGAGTTGCTTTAACCTGTCTCCATCATTATGTCTTTCAGGTATGCCGAGTGGCAGGCTGCCAGCATACACCTGCTTAGAGGATGAGGTCCTCAACCCATACCTCCTCGACAACCATATAACACTCTTCAGCCATGTGCCACAGGATGCACAGCAGCAGGATGCCCTGTGGGAGGAACTCCGTAGGAGGGTAAATGATGTTGGCGGACACAATCGCACCTATCAGCAGGTGCGCTGACACTGCACTGACCTCATAAGATGGGCAAAACAGCATGCTAATGCAATTGCCAGGGAACAAGGTGCAACAGGTGGGGGGGCACTCACCCAGCCCCCACTCACACGTACCGAGGAGCTACTGGCCAACCTGGGGACACCTGCAGACCTCCATCCACAAGCTTTAGCTGGTATTGTGGAGGTGGGTGTCTCTCAACCACTGAGCCTGGAGTTGCCTGGTAAGTCAGTACTGCACATATAACACAACTATATTTCACATAGTTACATGTGTTACTGTACAATATGTAATGCAACATCATATGCAAGGCATGTATGTACACATGTCACATACTATAATCTGTTACTCTATGTATGCACAGATGTGCATACTCCAACGTATAGTGTATTGTACTGGCTTATGTGCTGACATGGACATTGCATCCTGTAGCTATCACACAGGTGTGGATAATGATCTTACTGCTGTGACACTCCTGTTTTGGCACCTCTGGTATTTTGCAGCGACAGCAGCCTGTTTTAGGTGAGATTGTTATTATTTACCAGGCTTGATAATGCACAGATCATATTAATTGCATGCTATCTGCCATAACACACATACATTTAATGTTTGGTGGTCCTGTTAATAGACACTGGTCAGACCTGCAATGCATCACAGTGGTTACCCATGTGAAACAATTGAAGACTATATGAAACACCTACACTAAACCTTCCAAACTGTTATTGCCATATGTGTGGACAACTGTGAATACAATGGTGGAGGTGTGGTTCACTGTAGGGACAGGTACTACAGATCAGCATTACACATGTTGGGAATACAAACAGTACTGTACAGAGAGCATATGTGTGCACACACTCTAAATGTGTTGGAGATGGAGTATGACCAGCCCACAGGATACACCCTTGAGGATGATACCCTTGCTATGAATGTCACACAATGTCATGTGCTAATTGACATGCAGTGGGCTGACTGCAACACTGCTCAACTATTCTGCAAAACATGATATCTCACATCGGATACATTCCACTCTTTGTCTGCATAACCCTGTCCTCAGTGGAGCATATGACATCTATTGGTGTATGTCATATGGGATAACACTGACATGTGAAATAAATGGCCATCACAACCATTGGACAGAACATGTGTACACATGGCCATAGAGGATGGCCAGAAACATGAAGCAACACACACAGTAGAAGTGATGTACATGTATGTACACCCTGTTGTACATTGGCTCGACACAATACAACTATGGCCTTTGTGTAATGGTGATATTGTAGATGTGAAACACTAAACATCATACAGGCCTGTGCACTGCTTGTGTAGGCATAACATGTAACCACCACATAACATGTCTTGAACATCTTGAGTGTGTCACGACATGAAAGCATTCACCTAAACAGTATCCAAATACATACATGTGTTGCACAACATACACATACAACCACATCAGGTCACAGATACAGTACATTCACCTTGCTGGTGTCAGACATCACTGTCATGCCTGCTACTCATGTGTGTGAGGTACACAGATGGCTTGTGGGACATTGAGTACTGCTAAGTTAGCCATGTGTGGGCATAGTTGCCAGGCATCAGTAATATGGTTGCAGATGTGCAGGGGTATCATCTTTATACCCTACTGTGACCTGTGTCACACATTGCACATTAGGGTTTAGTGTGTATACACCTCAGTGACATGGGTCAAATTCCACATTCGATATGTATTGAATGTGAACACAGTCACGGCTATGAACTGTGTCAGTAACACACACTGCATAGCAATAGTGAAGCCACATGATGCCCTGCAATGGCTATGCATATCAGCTCAATTTGCAGTATGTCACTGCATATTTGTAGGGTGGACAGACAACATTGCTTCAGCTGAAGGCCCATGTTAGTATAACACATCCCTGCATTGGGACACCATTACCGTACTGTAGATTGGAAAGGACACCATTGTGTTATACATGTATGCATGTCATTCAACATGTCAGTAGAATACATGTCATACTACATGTGATTGGCAAGGTCATTCGCCACACATCAGGCTGGTGTACTGTAAACCTGTTCTGGTCTGTGGCACCATTGCAAAGTAGGGACAGCCATGTTAAACATGTGTGTACAGCCACATGCACAATGCTTGTAGACTCAGCTCAGAGGTAGGCAGAATAATGTTGAACAGACATGCACTGCCTTTTGGGGAGATATGCAAGCTAGAGCTCAGGCAAACATAGTATTCAGTCAACATACCCTTCTGCTCATGTCCTCACACATAGAGGAAGTGGCTAACACAAAGTATCAGTGGCACATGTAAAAAGGTCAGTGATGGTCTGTTAACATGTGATGTATGTTGCACACACCATGGCAGTGCAGTGCAATGGTGCATAGTGCATGCATTGTGTTGCAGGTATGGGGCATAAGCTACTAACATAAATGGTGCAATACAGGTATGTATGCTAACCACCACTATAATGGTGTAAGGTGCATGCCATCTGCTTTAACACATGCATACTGCTGTGTGCAACTCAAGGACGTATGATAACAACTACTATAATTGTCTAAGCTGAATGCCATCTGCCATATCACCTGCATGTTGCATGCCATTGGGTGCCATAGGCATGTGTCTGTGTGTCTGTGTTTTATACCTTGTAATGTACAGTTCTTGTCTGCCCCTCACATGTGTTGATGTGGGTTCTTTGCTATCCTGCGGTCCACCTGATGTTAGTCTCCCAACAGCCTCTAGCAGTGATGATGAAAGTATGATTGAGGCACAGGCAGGGTTGTCAGGGGCTGAATCTGTGCCATTTGTTGCCATTCCACCTGTATCCCCCTCATCCTCACACACAGTTCCCCTGCCTACAATACCCCATCACCATTGGCCATAGAGGAAGGACAGTTGGTAGGTGATAGCATGGAACAGGGAAGTGTGCAGACTATGGAAGGTGTGCCTGCACACCATGATCCCAGTCAACTGACTGGTTATGTCCCACACAAGCATGTGCTCAGTGTGGCTTGTAGGAGGACATCTGGCCAACATGCCCCTGCAAATGAAAGCACATCAGCTGGAGTCACCAGACACATCTTTCAGGCTGTAATGGAGGCACAGGCACGTGCTGAATGGCATAACAGAGAAGGTCTGAGGCTTCAGAGGTCTGCTGTCCATTCATTAACTGACAACATCCAGGCAATTGCAAATGCTCACCATCATCTTGCAAATGTTTTGGATAGATGATTGGGTGACATGGTGGGAGTCCTTAACTGTTGCATGTCAATCCTTGAGCATGGAATTTCTGTTCTGGAACATCTGGTGGGAGTGAGGCATCGGGTAAGTGGACATAGGTCAGCTACATCACCTGTTGAAGGTCTACGTGAACATGCTACTGCACATGCCCACTCCCATGGTGGCGGTAGCAGCAGCAGTGCAGCTGGTGCTGTGCAGTCCACACCAGGACACAGCAGGACACGTGCACATGGTCCTGAATGGTCCCAACAGGGACATGGTTCCAGTGGACATGTGTCATCAGACAGTACCCAATCTGGACCTCTGCCTGGTAGTGCCCGTGCAACCCGTGGCAGGTGCTGGTCACATGGCTGTGGCTGGACATCGTGAACTGTGGAATCTGCATTGTACAGACTGCAGCTGTCAATAATAGCCCTGTGTGGGCCAGCCACATGCCAGACCTGTGTGCATGCATACACAAATACACAACAGAAACAAATGTAGGTCACCTCAACACACACACGCATAACATCCACACACACCCAGTGATATCACAGACCCTAACACACACACATGATATCATCCAATGGTGCAGCCTAGGCCTCTGGCAAGCATTATCACCCTGTGCATATGATGATGTGTGTTCTCCATCCCTGTCATCCACACCATCAGTGCAGGGACATGCTCATATGGTCTGATGCACAGGGTGAACATACTATGTAGACAATTGTAGAATAATATTTTTGAGTAGTGTTGACAGGCAGCAGACATACCATGTATTACAGTTTTAAAATGCATTTTGTAAGTTTGACATTATGTATCATGTGTAACAACATTAACAGCATGGTGATCTTGATGTTCTGCTTTCATCTTTCAGGTGTAATTGCATGTGCCGGGAGATGTCAGTGTTTCCAGTTAGTATCCCATATGTACATGTTGACTACTCACAGGTCTATATGACAATACCTGCATGCACTTCGTAGCTTCCACATCACAGTTATAATCTCCCATGTTTCAATTATGTTTACTGATCTAATGATCCAAGAGCATGATAGCTGTGTAGTAATCTACTGTGTTCAGAGCCGTCACATCCATGTTGGGTGGCATCACAGGTATAGTTACCTAGAGCGGGGAGGATGTAAAAGAGTGGTGTAGTGGATGACAAGGTTAAAGGTTACCCCCATAGTGCCTTTTTTAGGCAAGGCTCAAAAGACAAACCCACCTCCATAGCTATCACAAGGGATAAGAAACTAAGAGTAATGCTACTCAACGCCAGAAGTCTAAACATCAAGATGCATGCACTCGAAACTCTCCTTAGCATGGAGAACATCGATATCTGTGCAGTAACAGAAACCTGGTTCAAGGCTCCCAAGATCACCCCAGTACTACCAGGTTATACCTCATACCATGCTTTTCGGCCCCAAAACTTGGACCGAACCACAAAAGGAGGGGGAGTATCAATATTCGTCAAAGATACCCACACCTCCAGGTTGGTGGCACAGCATGAAGCATCAGAGACTATCCATGTGCATCTAACAGTGGGTAAAACTGCCTTTCAGTTTATAGCCTGCTACAGACCACCCTCCCAAACCCAGGAACTCCACTCGGCCTTCCTGAGAACACTGGAAAATATGAAGGTCTCTCCAAACACCATTATATTGGGCGACTTCAACTATCCAAACATAGACTGGGAACATTACTCTAGCTCCAACAACCTAGCCCAAAGGTTCCTAGAATTTATAAACTCAAATGCTATGGAACAACTTGTTACCACTCCCACAAGAGGGGAAAACATACTGGACCTGATCATCACCAACATGGGGACTTTATGCTCCAGAACAGAAGTGTATCCCTCACTGGTAAGATCAGACCATAAACTAATCTCACTGGATATTCACATCCCGACCCCACCACCTGCCAAGAAAACCACAGTGAAAAACTTCTCTAAAGCAAATTTCACACTCCTCAAAACTGAGGTGGAGTCCTTCAAAGCCCCCAGGCCTGAGGAAAATACGGCCCAGACCGCAGAATCCTTTATAAATGCATTCTATGAACACCTTCAGGAATGCATGGATCATACAATCCCAAATAAAACCAAGACCCAATCCTCCAAAGGCAGACATCCTGTCTGGTGGACCCCAGCCATAAACAAACTATACAATAGAAGGAGGAAGCTACTACATGATAGAGCAAAATCCCAAAAAGGGAAGGCATCTCTGATCAGTATTAGCAAAACACTACGGGCACTAATAAAATCGTCTAAGGCCAGCTTTGAGAGAAAAATTACACAGGACACTAAGGATAATCACAAGGCTTTCTTTAGTTATGTTAGTAACCTGGGTGGGAATTCCCAGATATGCTCAGAATTAGTCCAAAATGACAAAAAATACACCGAACCCACAGACATTGCCAACATGCTAGCTGACAGGTTCAGCACAAACTTCTCCCCCCCTCCCCACCAAAAGGGCAAATATCTATCCCAGCAGAGTGCTGCCCCCCTGACATCTCAGATGCTCAGGTAAGAATAATAATACCAACACTGCCTCCTGACTCAGTAGTATGGTAGTAAGCACCAGCACGACACCAAAAGATTCCAATGTACAAAAAGTTTAATCCAATAGTTTTTAACTGTTAAGCGCTTTCATCCACTAGAGACTTCATCAGAACACATAATAAAATGACTATTACTTGCTTAAATACATTATAATTCATCACATGACACACATTCATTAGTGTTTTAAAGTGCTAGTGCTAAAACTAAAAAACAGATGCCTTCCATTGTTACATTCAATGGCAAAACTGCTATATACTATATAAAAACATTTAAATTCAGTCCCTTAAATGTTAAAAACTCCAAAACTTATTGTAATTCATTTAAAATGCATTTGAAATAACAAAACAGTGCAACCTTTTACCTACAGTTGTCTAAAATGGGTTTGATGGAGACATGCTCATTAATTCCAGGGTATATGGAAGCATTTAGTTTGACCTGCCATCTAACTTCCTTATCACTTACCATTTTTTTAATGTCCCCACCCCTTACATTACAACTAACAACCTCCAAAATCCCAAATGTAAAATTAGTACAATCCTTACTGAATTTGATATGTTTCCATAAAGCATTATTCTCATCCTGTTGTTTAATGCTGTATTGATGGTCATAAATCCTATTACGTAAGCACCTGATGGTTTTTCCTATGTAAAAACAGGAACAATGGGTGCAAACAGCCAAATAAATCAAATTCTTGGACCTACAGTTCCCCTTTTGAAAAGTTATTCTTGATTTGTTATAGTTCTGTAAGGTCACTTCTTGTACTCCAGTTATATGTTGGCACTGTTGACAAGTGCCACATTTAGTTGTGCCCCTACTTTTACTCCCCTCATTCGACTTAATGTATTTCTTCTCTAATAAAAACTTCATATTGGGCCCATTTCTGTGTACAAACTGTGGCTCATTCCCCACAATATTCCATATCCTTTTGTCTGCTTTGAATACATTCCAATTTCTCTGAATAATACTTTTTATATATCTACTGTGAAACTGTTACCGCGAATGACAGACCAGCAGGTACTGTGAAACAGTATGTATCGCATAGTGTTACAAATGATAAAAGGTGTTACAATTTTAACACGTTTTTGGATGGGCAATTTGATTTCAACAACGACTGTGCGAACCGCCCTGATCGGAAGGCTAGTACTGAAGCCAATAGCGGACATAATTTAAGAGACTCTATCATTTTGTTTGGTAACAAACTTAAAACATTGAAAGGTATTCAGATGGACAACAATTACCTGAAAAACTGTTTAGATAAAGGAGTTGTCCCTATGGGACTACGTTTTTTTAAAGTACCGATGGGGGTTGTGTTAGATGAAAATTGTAAAAGGGAATGTAACAAATTGTTTGACGGGTTTGGGTTCTCTTTTATGAGATTTATTATGGAATCTAACGACAGTCGAATATGTAAACTTTTAGCTGAATTAGATGATTTAAACAGCTGTATCACCACTGACTTGTTGTTTAATGATTACGAGACACTGTATGAATCTCAATACAATTGGGTGTCAGGAGTGATGACCAAGCAATTTGAACGCAAATGTAACAAACTTAAAAGGGATTTGGAGCAGTACAAGAAGGGTGAGGCCTACAGATGGGAAAAGAGGGATAGTAACAACAGCAAATTTAAAACTAATAGAAAGACACAGGCTTCTGATCATTATAGAAACAATCAAAGAGTAAGGGGCGACAACAACCAGGGTAATTCTTACCACAATCACAGGAACAAATCAACCTATCATGATTTTTTATGGGGAGAGGAGGAATGGGAAGAAAATCTGAGAGACCATCAAAATGGAAAGGGGGAATTCCTAGGAGGGAGGGCGACGAGGTAGAGACTCGTAGTGTACATGCCCCTAAGGAGAACGAAAAGGAAATTATTAGGATCAACGATGTAACAAGTTCTTACGACAACTTTTACATCTATAATTATACAGATGAGACAATTACAAAGGAACATTTCACCCTGTTGTCCAAAGGGATGAAATTCATTCCACATAGTGGATTGAATGTAGTTGAAAACATTTTGGACGTAAAAAAATACATTAGGAAACTTAATTTATGTGTCAAATTTGATGGCTCTCAGTTCAAAAATGACAAAGAATTTAAAATAAAAAGTTCTTACACCCCTCCGTTGAATTCCTTACTTGACACTTATGAGAAACTAGTGATTGGTGATATATACAGGTATATTAAATGTAATGGACCTAATAATTACAATTTCGAACATAACCTTTCCAGGGACGAGTACAAAGTGTTAAAAAGTTTGCAAGGGGATTCCAGTATCCGGATCATGAAACCGGATAAGGGAGGGGGGGTGGTATTGTACTCCTCCCAAGAATATACCAACAAGATGAACAGTATATTACTTAATTCAGGAAAATATGAGGCATCCTCTGTAAATGAAGTGAACAGAGGATATCGTAAAGTGGATTTATTGTTGAATGACCTCCTATTAGAAGGAAGTATTGATCTTGATTTGTTCCGGTTTTTGAAAGTGGAGCAGCCTATTATAGGGACTATTGTGGGTATACCTAAGGTCCATAAGGACCATGTTGATCCCCCTTTCAGACCTATAATATCAGGGAGTTTTTCCAAAACATTTCCATTTGGGAAAGTTGTTGACAAATGGTTAAAATCCAGTCTTGGGAAAATTACCCATTTAGTCTTTGATTCATGGGATTTTTTGGGTAGGTTGGTACCCCACATATCTGAGGGAGCAGAATGGTTGGTTACCATTGACGTAATTGATCTCTTTTCCAGCATACCCCAAGAGGAAGGTATGAGAAGGTTTCAGGAAAGTATACGGGAGCTAGGACAGGTGTCCTGGGACAGGACATTACTTATAATGGATTTTATGGAGGTAGTACTGACCCATAATTACATCTATTATGAGGGAGAATACTACAGACAATCTAAAGGGGTAGCGATGGGGGCAGCTTGTGCCCCCATATATGCAAACCTTGTATTATTTAATTGGGAAAAAGAGTATATCCTTGGTTCCCAGTGGATGGACCACATAGCCTGCTACTACCGCTTTTTAGACGACATCTTTCTTGTTTGGAAGGGAAGCAGGGGGGAATTAGACCATTTTTTTAGTTACATTAATTCTTGTAGTGAGCATTTGAAATTCACTATTAACATGGATAAAAAAACTATTTCCTTCCTAGATGTGCTGATTACACTACAGGATGGGAAATTTAAGTCAAACATTTTTAGGAAACCTACCTTCAGCAATTCCTATTTACATTTTACCAGTAGTCATCCTTGGGCCCAGAAAAGGAACATAGTGAAAGGGCAGTTTATTAGAGCAGCCAGGATGACCTCGGACATAAACGATTTGGATATGGAACTTGAAAAAATAGGTTCATTTTTTGCTGAAAGAGGATACCCTATTGGTATGATCGACGACCTTAGGACTTATGTCCGGGAACAATGGGGCATAAGGTTTAAACCTCTCCTAGGTGGGGGGTTTGCAACTGGTGCAACACAGAGGAAGATAACAAGTTGTGATACTGATACTGTGAACAAATATGGGAAGGCCTGTATACTACAACATGGACCTCACAGTAGATATATAAAAAGTATTATTCAGAGAAATTGGAATGTATTCAAAGCAGACAAAAGGATATGGAATATTGTGGGGAATGAGCCACAGTTTGTACACAGAAATGGGCCCAATATGAAGTTTTTATTAGAGAAGAAATACATTAAGTCGAATGAGGGGAGTAAAAGTAGGGGCACAACTAAATGTGGCACTTGTCAACAGTGCCAACATATAACTGGAGTACAAGAAGTGACCTTACAGAACTACAACAAATCAAGAATAACTTTTCAAAAGGGGAACTGTAGGTCCAAGAATTTGATTTATTTGGCTGTTTGCACCCATTGTTCCTGGTTTTACGTAGAAAAAACCATCAGGTGCTTACGTAATAGGATTTATGACCATCAATACAGCATTAAACAACAGGATGAGAATAATGCTTTATGGAAACATATCAAATTCAGTAAGGATTGTACTAATTTTACATTTGGGATTTTGGAGGTTGTTAGTTGTAATGTAAGGAGTGGGGACATTAAAAAATGGTAAGTGATAAGGAAGTTAGATGGCAGGTCAAACTAAATGCTTCCATATACCCTGGAATTAATGAGCATGTCTCCATCAAACCCATTTTAGACAATTGTAGGTAAAAGGTTGCACTGTTTTGTTATTTCAAATGCATTTTAAATGAATTACAATAAGTTTTGGAGTTTTTAACATTTAAGGGACTGAATTTAAATGTTTTTATATAGTATATAGCAGTTTTGCCATTGAATGTAACAATGGAAGGCATCTGTTTTTTAGTTTTAGCACTAGCACTTTAAAACACTAATGAATGTGTGTCATGTGATGAATTATAATGTATTTAAGCAAGTAATAGTCATTTTATTATGTGTTCTGATGAAGTCTCTAGTGGATGAAAGCGCTTAACAGTTAAAAACTATTGGATTAAACTTTTTGTACATTGGAATCTTTTGGTGTTGTGCTGGTGCTTACTACCATACTACTGAGTCAGGAGGCAGTGTTGGTATTATTATTTGGTGGACTGTTCTCAGTTTTTTATTTACTTCATGCTCAGGTAAGAGCCGCCCTCTCCAAAGCAAAAAACACAACATCAATGGGACCAGACGGTGTCCCAGGCTGCGTCCTACATGAACTCCAAGAAGAGACTACTGTTCAATCTCAGCCTTACTACAGGATATGTACCCAAAGAGTGGCGTACAGCAACAGTGGTCCTTCTCCACAAAGGTGGTGCCTCAATGGATCCTGGAAACTATCGCCCCATAAGCCTGACTAGCTTGGTCTGCAAAGCTATGGAAAGGATCATCATGGACCTCATAAATAAAGATATTGGGGACCTACAGACACTAGATCCTACCCAGTTCGGCTTTGTTAAGGGCAGATCCTGCCTCTTAAACTTGGTCGACTTCTTTGAAACAGTCACCAAGGCCATTGACGAGGGGAAGGTGGTCCACACAGCCTACCTGGACCTCGCAAAAGCCTTCAATACAATACCCCACTCGGGCATTATAGATAAGCTCACCAGCTTAAATATAACCCCCTATGTCACTAGATGGGTTGCAAACTGGCTCATGGACAGAACCCACATGGTTAGAATTGCTGGAGCCATGTCAGACTCCAAACCAGTTACAAGTGGCGTCCCACAAGGCTCAGTTCTGGGACCTCTCTTGTTCGGTATATATTTCTCAGAGGTACAGGCCAACACGGAAGGACTGTGGCTGACCAAGTTCCCAGATGACTGCAAACTGGGCGCCATAATCGACTCTCCAGCTGATACAAGCATCCTCCAAAAGGGCCTCATAGAAACAGACAATTGGTGCCAGAGCCATGGCCTCAAGGTAAACGCCAAAAAGTGTATAGTCATCCCCTTTGGCAAAAATAAAGTGCCCACAAATTACCACATAGGTGGTAATCCATTAAGTACAGAAGAAGTAATTAGGGACATGGGGACCCAAGTTGATAGCAATCTCTCATTTGACAACCACGTGGCCAAAGTGGTTAGAAAAACATTTTATATAGCCCACCTAATTATGAAGGGATTCACATCTAGATCAGGTGAGGTCATTGTGCCTCTTTACTCATCCCTCATCAGGCCCATAATTGAGTACAATGCCCCTTTTGGGATGTACCTTACCAGACACTTGCAGCAACTGGAAAGACCCCAAAAGTACCTCACCAAGAGGATCAAAGGGCTCAAACAGATGCCATATGCTGCCCGGTTAAAGAAACTCCAGCTCTACTCAGTGGCTTACTGCCTGCTCAGAGGCGATCTTTGCCTGACGTATAAAGCCATGTCCAAACCGGAATTAATGGACATGCTGCACCTCAGAAAATCCAAATCCTATAGAGCCACGCGCTCGAGAGACTTGAACCTCAGCACTGAAATAAATAGGACATGCTGGAGGGACAGATTCATAACCCAGAGGCTCCCATCACTCTGGAATAAAATCCCAGTCCAGGTTAGGCAGAGTCCCTCATTGACTCTCTTCAAGAGGAATCTTGATGAGTGGATGGGAGATCGTAGGTTTACCCCAGGTATCACTTTTGTGTCACTGTTAGACAGAGGCACAGTATACTAACCTCGAAAAAGGGCATAGCAAAATTAATTTAAAATGTGTGGCGAAAGCCAAACACACTCTGGCTAGGCTTATAAATGCCCTAGGGCAGATAGCCTAGAATGAACCTATGAACCTATGAACCTATAAAGGCCAGTGGAAATAGTGGCTTCTCATTGGAAAGCAGTAGCACCCGCTGCCATGATAGGATGCAAACACAGACACACCCACACACTCCAGGATTCACAGACACAGTAACACACACTCTGACACACACACACACACACACACACACACACACACACACACACACACACACACACACACACACACACACACACACACACACAGTTGCCAGTGTTGGGATGAGAACCCCTGCCTATGTGCAAATCATCATTATAGTACTACACAATTACAAGATGCGTCACAGCGATTACACACGTACAGGTAGTCAGAATGGCCTAAGATTGAGGACATCGACAGGGATACTACAGTGCAGTGACAGTATGTGGGGAGGGGGGGTTCATCAGTAGGCTATGTAACAACAAGCCACACCCCAGGGTGTACATGTTAACAGGCGGTTAGAATGTCCATCTAAGATTGATGATACCAACAGGGATACTAGATTGCATTGAGTGGATGGGGGAGGGGCATTAACATTTCACTATGGTAAAATACAGCCTCACTCCAGGGACCGGACAGCCATATACACGGACAGCCATACACACACACACACACACACACACACACACACACACACACACACACACATACACACACACACACAGACACACACTGTGGCATTCACAAAAATATACACCTATGTCACACACATACAGACCCTTAACATGTGTGAGGTTCAACCACCTGCCTATGCCTTTCTTTCTACACTTCACTCTGTACTGATGTCAACAACAGTGTTCAGGAGAGTGAAAAACATGTGGGATGTATTCCCAACCATACGTGACATATATGGACACACACACACACCCACATGTACCAGTGCTGTGAATCAAACACCTGCCAATCTCATGATAGGTATTACAGAGGTACAGCACTATCGCATTAACTATAAAATGTACTGACTCTTTCCTTTGCCAACTGTGCTGATATATGTACAATATATGCACAGATGAGGTAGTAATGTTACAGGTGTCAAGAGGTTTGCCTTCAATGTCACCCTTACTGCATTCTACATTGTCTGTCTTCCACTTCAATTAACAAAACCCGACCTTGGCAGTTACCCATGTTATTGTAGGAATGGTTGTGACACACCTGTGAGCTGTCCTCAGTAATCATTCATCTGCAAAGTAGCCCCACCACTTAGTAGTCATGTCCAAACATCTGTCCATACCTCATGTACAGCTTACTGTACTTTGAACATATCATCATATACAGTTGGCAATGTTGAGGCTGCATTACAACAGCATGATGTACTAAGACAATAGTCACCTTCAAACATCAGACACTGCACATGCATGGAATCTAAACAAACATCAATACATGTACACATATGCGGTCCACATCAGTAAGTGGATTAGCAGGTCAAGAGGATGCATTCCACACCTTTCCCACGCCATGTGTGAAACATAGCTGACATTACACCATAATGAATGTTGTATTCCTGTACTGGTAGGACACAACCACCTTCACTGAGTAGCCAAGTGTACATCTATGACAACAGTACATATCAGCAAGACACACACAGCATTATTCCATGTAATGCTCCTACAAACTGTTACTTGACAGTTGCATGGTGAAGCCAGGGCACTGTAATGGTCAACAGTGAGCACATCATATTTGCCACACACACCTCATGTTTACTGGAAGAGTGCCAGCAATGTGCTCTGTTAGAGCTAGGCAGTACACTCATTCAAGCATGCGCAAGGTCCGACTTGTAAACATCTCACCCCAGCACATACTGGCTATTGTGGTACTAAGGCTAATGTCTAGACAGCACACAGCATGCATGGCTTGCAATTGTTGACATGGGGTATATGTAGGTGCTTTGGGCACACATGGCTGTACATGCCATGGACATATCACCTGTGACTACTAAGGAACATACAGAGCAGAGCTGGATTTCCCTAAGTCTGTCAATACAGGCCTTGTGTAGGTCCTATGATCCTGTTATTTGGTTATGTTTGTAGACATTGCATTAGGTTAACATGTCTAATGACATACATGCCACATAAGCTGTTGTATGATGTGACAGGTGTCATGGGTGACCAGCAGAGAGGGAATATTACCTCTGTTAACATAGATATCAAACCTTATGTACTGTTAGCATGCTATCTGTCATGTGCATGTGTGTAATGAATGTAGCCACCTGTATGTAGAAAGGATAACGAAAGCTATGGTAATATCATTTTATGTTGTATGAGTGTGGGATGTACATATCCAGGGCAGGTACAGTTAGGTCATATCCAACCATGAGGTTGTTATTTACTGGTGTACAACAACAGTCGACTGTGTTAATGCTGACAACATCCAAGGGACCCTGGTATGTGTGCAGCTGTCCTGGTTACAAACAGTGGTATTATTGCATTGCATAAGACATTATGCAGCTGTGTCAGTACATGGGTACTTTGCACAGCTGATGTAGGCTTAGGTACATTCCACCAATCAAAGGTTATCTGGTGGTCTACCATACTATGTCATACATATGGCTGTGTGTTGGTAGTCTGGGGACAAGGTGGTGGATGTACATGAGAATACAACCTACAATGCAGTGTTTGCCACTGTCACCTGTACCTATCTCATCTGTGATGAGTTATGTGGGAGTAGTGGTCTTTACGTGTGAGTAGCCTTTATGAATATGTGGACACCACCACCTGGAATGGTCTGCACCAGTGTTATTGCCCACATAACTGGATCTGAGTTATATGGACTTAGTGCAATTGTGCACTACAGAGCCTTCAGCCAGGTGTTCCTCACTGCACAGATGTCAGTATTCCCCATTGTAGGTTCTACATTGAGCAAATGGATTATGAATGCCACACATTTAGCATTGGTTAGCATAAGCATCCAATGCAATTGTCTTGTAGGTGTCAGGGTGTTACTTCTGTGTGTAGGACTTTTGCCTTGGAATGCGACTATATGGGTAAATGCGACTTAGGTATTATCCACACTCACTTCAAACATGGATGTATGTGCTCTGTGTCGAAGGCTTGTCATTCAGTCATGACAGCCTGGAGTAACAGATGCTGGACAACTCATAATAACAGCAGGACATTGGCTCATTGTTTTGGTCTAGCAGTTGCCACTCATACCATGACATCACTGCGCATGGCAGTGATGTTCTTGGTAGCAAATGCCACATCTAAGGTGACGGACAGCAGAAGACATTGTGTATATGACCAATGTGAGATATACTTAGTGTAGCAGTCCTGCTAATAATGACAACTACTAACACAGCAGGGAGAGGTCATCTTGACATCTGCACCTCAATACCATTACACAATTGGGCTCACACATTAAGCTTGCACATGCCACTGTTCCAAGTATAATGCTACTGTCCACAACCTGCTATCAATGTATGCCTTTCAGGGCAGCAAGGTGTGTGACACATGCTGTAGGTAGCATCCATCTGTGTGTCCCAGTTAACCTATTGTCTGTCATGTCCACACATGCATGATTGTATATACTTTACATATTTATGTCAGTACTTCATGTACATGTATGCATGTGTATCACACAGCACAGCCACAGATATATCGTTTACAGGCCACTTACAAGTATCTGGTAGCAAACCAGTATGATGTGCATATATACTGACAGGTAAGATGTACATAGCTGTAAACCTGTGTGTTTACAATAGGAGTCCATTACAACGTGTTTTGTACATGTAAGTGTATGAGCATGCACACTGTGGCCTTTTGTGGTTAGAATCGGAGTGCATCCCAAACAGCCCTTTGCTACTAAGTGTATGAACATACCTACTGCCACCTTGTGTAATTTGACTCAGTGCATCCAAACAAGCCCTTTGTTTCTAAGTGTATGAGCATGCCCAGTATAAACTTGTGTAGTTGTAGTCATAGTGCATCCCAAACAGCCCTGTGCTACTAAGTGTATGAGCATGCCCACTGTCACCTTATGTAATTGGAGTCAGTGCATCCAAACAAGTTCTGTGATTCTATGTGTATAAGCATGACCACTGTAACCCTGTATAGTGATAGTAGTTGTCCATTACACAGATGGGCATACTCCAGTTCAGGGCTTGTCGTGCTACAACTATACCTCTCAGGCCTACATATGTCTTACCTGCATATGATGTGTCTTGTTTGTGCATACAGGTTGTAATGGACTCCTACTTTAAACACACAGGTTTACAGCTATGTACATCTTGACTGCCAGTATCCCTGTTGTTGTCCTCAATCTTAGAAGGGAATTCTGACTCCTTTGGAATGTGTAATCTCTGTAGTGTGCCTTGTAACTGCATAGTATTGTAATAATGATCTGTAGAGAGGCAGGAGTTCTGATTCCACCACTGGCAACTGTGTGTGAGCGTGTCAGCAAATGGTTGAGTGTGGTTTTGTGTGTGTGTATTTGTGTCTGCATCCTTTCATGAGAGCTGGTTTTGCTGCATTCCAAAGAGATACCACCTTTTGCACTGGCCTTTATCCTTGTTAGCTGCTAAACCTCTTTTTTCCCCCTCCCCCCTCCCCACTGAAAGTAATCAGTCCTGTGAACTCACCCAGCTCAGAAGTGGAATCAGAGTAAGTGTAATTGTATGTGTTATGTGGCACATACCCCAACTGCATACCACTGTACTAGTTACCTTTACATAGGCAAGACGTGTATGTACAATACTGGCAAGTGTGTGTGTTTGTGTGTGTGACTACCCTGTAGCCAGGCATACACATGTGTAATGTCTTTTAACATGCTGCACACCATGGTAGCCATCTGTGGTGACTGGAGTCTACAAAGTATTACATAGTTAGAAATAGAAAAGAATACACAGTCAAGAACGACTACAGTTGGGTATGTTATTTTCCTGTGCCACTGTCGAGCAGTGACACAGAAGTGGTCGCTGGGGTGTAAGCCCATACCCATCATTCCCCCACTCAAACTCCACAATCCCCGGGGAAGATTACATTAGCCATCATTCCCCACCCCAATCTCCACATACATGTGCACATGTCAACTCCTTTGGAACCCTTCTGTGTCACAAAGTCACAAAGGGTGTTCAGACATGTGTATGTATGTATATATATATATATATATATATATATATATATATATATATATATATATATTTATGGCTATAGCTGTGTCTGTGTATATGTATATATATGTATGTGTGTGTGTGTGTGTGTGTGTGTGTGTGTGTGTGTGTGTGTGTGCACATCCCGTAGGTGCATATATATATATATATATATATATATATTTATATATATATATATGTATATATATATATATATATGTATATATATATATATATATATATATATATATATATATATATATATATATATTTAGTTATGACATTTGTACAGATGTAGACATATCTATGTTGTTTCACAGAGTACAGTACATTCAAGGGTACTGTACATATGTACACAAAGTGACTGTCCCATTTGTTTTCAGTACTGTGGAATACCTGTAGTAAGATGTGCATTATAAAATCCATGAAACATGTATACAACCCACATGGTTTATTGGTAAGTCCAGTGACCTCAGTGTGCATGGTCTAGGGTTCTAGACCTGCAAGGCTTGTTGATACTGTCTATTAGGATTGAATATGGCAGGTATAAATGTGTTTTTGAGACAGTAGGCAGTGGGTACACACAGGTAACAGACATGTACAGCTTGCAGTACACTTGAAATGTCCTTCTTTGGCAATCCTGCTGATGTCACCCACCTATGAATACACCTCTGAGACTGTGGTAACTTAGCAATCTCTGTAGCATGTGCTGTAACTGTGTAATGCTGTAGTATGAACTAGTTTGGTAGGTGTTCTAATCCCACACAGGCCAACTGTGTGTGTGTCTGTCTGAGAAAGGAACAATGCTGTTTAGGGTATGCACTCTTTACAATTCACATACACACCTTTGGCAATCCTGCTGATGTCACCCACATAGAAATACATCTCTGGGACTACTGTAACCCAGTAATCTCCATAACACATGCTGTAGTGTAATAAACTAGTTAGGTTGGAGTTCTATTCCAAAACATGTCAGGTGTGTGTGTTTGACAGTCAGAACCTATGTGGAGGTGGCTGTGAGTGTCTAACTACTGGACATGTTGGGCAGCGGTTTTTGTAGTTTTCCTATGTGGTGTCCATATTATATGTCACAATGTCCACCTCACAAGGAGTACAGATGTCAATCAGCCAAGGGACTGGGTTGGCAAGCCATACCCCTACATCTGGCAAAAGGCCTGGTGAACAAAGTATGCAACCCTACTATTACCTGCAATACGTTTTGAATCCATGTGTCATACACAAACACACTTGCCTAGAATATCCCGCTATGTTGCTAGTACCCTGCACATTGATGACAGATAGTAGGCATGGTGTGATTGCAGTGGGATGCAGAGGGCATGGCACCCTGTCCAACTGTACAATAGCCACATAATTGTGGACAATGTGCCTTCACTATGTTCCCCACTGGATGCCTGCAACATATGTGGTGCCATCAAATGTGATCCACAAACGACATACAATGCCTTACACACATGCCCTGGATGGACAGATGCCACTGACACCAGGGAATACTTGTATCATGCTATCAATGCAGATGCAGGGTCAACCTGCTGTCTATTAGCAGGTCCTGCCACACCAGGTCAGTATTGGCATATCTGATGATAACGGTCTGTGTACACAACATGTGCTAGCCAAACCAGGTCCACTTGTAGATGTCACTGTACATTATTGTGGGAAGTGCACATCCCAGGCAATGTCCATGTCAAGAACTATCAAACACAGATATGGCATGCATTGCAAAGCAATGGCCATACACAATGATAACCAGGATGACAGGACAGTTCATACAATACCCATATGTGTGGGACATTGCAGACACTGCACCCCTGAACCACACTGCACACTATCATTGTGTGGCATGATGCCAAGGATTACCCCTCACCCAGCCTTGTACTGCCATCTTGCACAGCCAGCCACTACACACCCATGAAGTAATGCACACATGCATGTCAGTACTGGCAGCTTGTGCCTGTGTGTGGGGTATGATGCTCCCAACCACAGTCACACCCAGTATAACTCTCATTGGCATACCAACTGATGTCAGACACGTTCACATGCCCTAGCCCATAGAACCTCAGGATATCCACTGTGGTGCATGTAGTACCTGTGCATTACTGCAGTGTGGCAAAGTAGATAGGAAGTGTATTTGTGAGCCTTGCAAAGTGTAGCAATGTGTCTGAGTCCCTTAGAAAGCGTGGTTGTATTGACAATGACATTTGTTCATGTGGACAGCCATGTCTGCTACACCTAATGTATGTCTACTATATCTCTGTTGCAGATGTCACTCACCAGCACACATATATGTTCTTACAGCACACCAACATGTCAGCTATGTAGCACATGGAGTAACTGCATGTACTTGTAACAGCTAGTTAGTCAGGGGTGTGAACCCCTGTGCTGGTAGGTGTGACAGGCGATGCTTAGGTTTTAGTCTCCAGTCCCTTCTCTGATGTACTTTGCCTCTGTCTGTCCCTCCCACACACTTTCTGGTGGATATGGAGTTGTACACCTGCTCTGCAGCAGCTTGTGTTTTCTAAGTGATGGTCATGATCAGGTGATGGCCTTTGCACCTACTGCAGTCCTCCACTAGCTGATTGCATGTGGAACAGCTGTGGTGACATTCCCATAGCCAATTGCATGGAAACACAGTACAATATCTAGAAACATCATGTTGTTTTTTTGCCCATGACAGTCGCTGTGAGTGGAACCTTGATCTGGTGTTCGGTAATGAGCATCACAAATGATGTCTGGATATTCCTCAAACAACATACACAGTGGAAAATAGCCTAAAGACAGGTGGGTGATGTGCCAGACATGACTACAGCATGTAAGTGTAGCTATGCTTCATTGAGGCTACTGCCAGTTTAACAAGTTGCATGTGGTAATGGCTAATCTGCATGTTTTAAAACTGACATGACAGTGCTGTGTTTGTGAGGGAACCCCCATCTGTAGGGCCATCTGTATACTGGTCAGTGTGTGGAACCATTTGTTTCTTGTGTTACTCACTAAACACACATCTGTGAACTGCAGAAGAATAGTGTGAGGATTGCAGTCAGTACATGGTGATAGTGATCAGAGTTACTGCCATCGCATCCCTGAATGGACATATGTCACATGAAACAGTGGTATGACAGTCACTGTCTGAGGTTCTCACAGTGACATGCCAATAATGGGCCACTGTTCATAGCTGCAGTCACAAGTCTTCTACACTTTGTACAGATGTCATGCAGTATATATGCATGTGTTGTGCTCCCTCTGCATATGTATGCCATCTGTTGTGCTGGGTTGATGGTCATATCTATGCATGCTGTTATAAGTAATCCTTAATCTTGACTGTTGTTCACTATTACTAAGCCATATCTGTGTTAAACCTGCAACAACATAGGCTGTATGGGATTGGAGGTCCTGGCCGAACCTCCTGTCCCCCTTCAGCTGACCATGGCATCGGGCACCAGCATGTCTGGTGCCCAGTCTTGGACCTCCACCTCTGTTGGCTTTTCACCACCTTTTGGAGGAACCACAACTGAAAATGGGGCTTGTCCCCATGGGAGCAGGTCCAGACAGGAACTTGTCAGCCATCGTACAGTCCCAGACGTGGTGTATAGGGGGCTCAATAAGGGGTTTTGGGGCCAGATGCACCAGCTCGAGGGCAGAGTGTCACATTTAGAGGGTGAGCCTGCCCCTTTTAGACAGTCCCCAGCACAACCACCTTTGCAGCTGTTTTGGTGCAGTGGTGGCTGCCCATGGGTGGGGACCTCTGTCCCACTGTTTCCATCTGCGGCTCGTGGGCTTGTGACTGCCAAACACCCCTCCCTGACCAAGGTGTATCCCCCACATGTGTCATATACTGACCCTGTATGCTGTCTTGTCTGTCCTCCTACCCAACCTATCCTCCACGAGCATACC
The DNA here is from genome assembly GCF_019279795.1 of Protopterus annectens. Lineage (NCBI taxonomy): Eukaryota > Metazoa > Chordata > Ceratodontiformes > Protopteridae > Protopterus > Protopterus annectens. The sequence goes on from NC_056729.1 coordinate 996,680,901, forward strand.
TACTCTCCTTCACCAATATCCCACTCTCACCTTACGGACACAAAAGGCCAATCTGTTCCTAGAACAACATTTGTCCCATACATAGCTGTCCATTTCACATACGTGCCCACTGGAACATGTAACCTTTTTAATTTGCATCACAACAAATTACTGTTGTCCTCACCCCTTTCTCTCAGGCACACGATCCTGGTATGCACATGACTCCTAAAGGTTCCAGGTACACGTGATGCAGATGACCTCATTGTACACACGACACTAACGATCCCTCTATGGTTACCCCATTTACCTTTTTCATGATGATGATGTCGCACACAGCACCTTGCAAGAGTACTGTTCTCACATAATGATTGGATAGGAACTGTTGTGTTAATGTAAATAAAGTGCACAAAGTAATGTATTTGGCCAATGTACAAATGTTTGCTTGTATTAATGACACATGTCTGTCTGAGGGAGTCTTGATATTACATAGGACAACACCACTGCATAATACAGGAGTTGCTGGTGTTTCCCTTTTTATTCCTTTTTAATGCTTTGTTGTCACATGGGATGTTTTTGATATATCTCTGTATATGTATGTATCTATATCTGGACATAAACACACACACATACATCTACATGATGGAATACATTTCCTATACTGTTGAATGATTGTGTTGGATGATATGTTTGTGATAACATCCAAGGTCTGTATATCTGCCATGGCTTAGTGGTAAATCACATTAGCTGTGGGGTGCAGGGTCCTGGTTTTGAGCCTTACAGAGGCAGTTTATTTTGTTGCTGGGCAGAACAAGGACTGTTGGATACGGAGTGATTAAGGCACCTTTAAGCAGTTGTGAGTGGGTGTGTGCGGGTTTCCACGACTGTAAGCAGTGGTTATGTTTTGTTACAGTTCCTTACACTCAGTTGCCTTCTTGAATGCTTAACCTGTGTAGGCTGTGCTTACCCATGTGCAAACAGGCAGAAATCCGCTCACTGCTGCTTAAAAGTGCTTACTCTCGCTTACCCCCCTGCTAATTTCTTTAAAAGAAAAAAAAAAGGTTGATAGGAAAGTGGTGAAAAAGGGACACAAAGAGGGAAAGACAGTAGGGAAAATAGCTAGGGATATGCAGGAAGGATGTAGGGAAGGTCCATCGCTGTTCATTTCTTCTACAGCAACGGCTGTGCATATGCAATACATTTGGCAGGACATTTGGACACTCACAACCCTGAGAAAGGAGTGAGGACAACAATAGTATGTTGTGATGCCAATTAGAATCGTTTATGTGTGTCCAGTGGACATGTGTGTGAATTAGACAGCTATGTATGGGGCATGCTTTTTTTGCGGGAACAGATTGCCCTTCTTTTCTTTTCTTTTTAGGTGAGAGTGGGATGTTGGGGAAGGAGAGTAGGTATGATCAGGGAGGATAGGTTCGGTAGCATGACAGACAAGACAAACAAGACACATACAGAGGTGGTATTTGACACATGTGAGGGGGGGCACCTTGGATGGGGAGGGGTGTTTGGAAGTCGCAAGCCCATGAGCTCACCAATGGATGCAGTGGGACTGAGGTCCCCACACATGGGCAGTCATCATGGCACCTTCACAACCCAGGTGGCTGTGCTGAGGGCTGTGTAGGAAGGGCAGGCTCACCCTCTAGTTGTGCCACTTGGCCCTCAAGCTGGCATAAGGCGATCTCGAATCTCCCTGTCAAGCTCCTTACGCACCATGGCGCAGACCGTACCATGAGTGACAGGTTCCTGTCTGCTCCCGCTCCCAGGAGGGGCCGAACTCTATCCCCTGTGGCAGTTCCATGTGAAGGTGGTGCAGGGCCAATGGACGAGGAGGTCCCAGGGTGGGCCCCAGATGTGCTGGTGTCCGGTGTCATGGCCAGCTGAGGTGGGACAAGTGGGTAAGCTAGGATCGGCCTTCCCATACAAGCTATGTTGTTGTATGTTTAAGGCAGATATGGGTTAGTAATAGTCAACAACATTCACAATTAATTATAACAGCATGCATAGGTATTCCCATTACCCAGGACACCAGATATAACATAGTTGCAGAGCAGGCAGAACACATGCATGTATGGGTAAACAGTGGCCATTACAACAACATGCAGGTTTCATTGATGGCAACAGGCCACCAATATGGGTGTATTTTAACATGGCACATGCATAGAAACAGATGTGAATATTTATAAACCAATAGGACATATGGCCCAACAAAGTTTAGGAGTGTAGACATACCAAATGAGTTGTGTAAAATGGTTATGTTTGCACATATGGTAGGGGTGAGAGAGAGAGTGACTTCAATTAACAATTAACACATCCTTGTAGTTTTCACAACATTCAGTCACTGCAGTGGTCTGTCCCTTACATGCATTATTACACTACCCAATGGCGTTGTATTGTACAATGGTATGTTTGTAGATTACTATGTATGGGACCTATGTCTTATGTACAGGCTTGACAAGATGCAGGTGTTAATTCAACATGTTTGAGACTGCTCTTATACACTTTGGGTGAGATGCTGGGATGACAAGTATGTTTGCATGTACATTCTCTGACTATGTACAAGTCTGACTATCAGTTATATGTCATTAACAGCTGCCTACATTTCTTGGACCTTCACACTAATTTTTCAGTGGAACAGGGCATAAGGCAGGTCATGTGGGCCATTTATCAGGACATACTGGGCAGATTGGAACAGTTGAGGGTATGAATATGCACACCACTCTCTATTTAAGCATTCTAGCAAACTCTGTACAGCTGCTAAGTGTAAATATGCATACAGCTTTCTCTCTGAGCATTCTAACAGACTGTGTGCAGTTGAGTGGAATGATTATGCATACAACGTGCTAGCACTCCTGGGATACAAAGCCCTGTTGTGTGTGACAGAAACATTACAGTTAAGATCACTGTAGACTATGCTATCAGGCAACTGTTGTGAGGCTTTGCAATTTAATTTGTGTAATATGACTGACCTGTTTGCACTTCTGACATTGTTATACAGCGCTTCATACACATTGTATCTGCATACCACAGTGTGGGTAACACTGCTTACTACAACAGTACTATTCAATAACTGCAACAGTATAACAACATATGACTGCAAAGTAAACAGAAGCAATGCCGGGGTTACACCTTTATTCGCGGCATATTACACTATTCTGTATACTGGTACAACACTTTCTCAGGTTCTTACATTTATTTGTTATGACAGTACGTGCAGGCTATTTACTAACCCGCCTAATGACGCATTTTTTGCAGCCTAGCATCATAGGCTTGCTGGTTCGCAGCATGCTCATCTGCAGCTGTCAGGGAAGTACAGTGATATTTAGCCATACCTATCCATAGTATACACAAGCTAGGAAATTATTAACTATGTAGTGGAAGGAATACTTACTCAATTCTGGGGCATTCTGCATCTGCCTTGCTTCCTGGATCCACTGTTCCAGGACATCCCCCCTCTGCTGCTTCAGGTCTGCATGGTGGTGCCTGAACTGCTCACCAGTCCGGGGGATACCTGTGGCACTAGTGAGGTCACAGGTGAGACTGTCCCAGCCCTCCATTTTGTACTGCTAGCCGTGGTACTAGCCCTGCAGTAGTCTCCTGTCATGGTGTTTACCAGGAGCCATGCCATGAATTTGGACTCCTGGATGTCCCAGCGCTGCACTCTAAAGTGAGTGCCTTCTCCCACTCCAGTCATTTTGCCTGCAGGGGGATGTTACAATCAGTTATGAGCCATATTCCCACCTGTTCGGTTTAAGTAGGGCCGGATTCCTGCACTTTTCCATAATTGGCCAGTTTTGAATAGGCTAAGTTATGGGCATATATGCTTACTTCAGGTTGACACTGCTTAAAGAGGTGTACTTATGGGCATATTGTATTGGCTTCCCTACACATTGTTTAAAATTACTTCATTGGGCTGCACAGCGGTTAGCATTGCTAATTGGTTATCTAGCATTATATTTGACTTTTGTCAATGATGTCTTACTCATTACAGGCTATATATGTGTCTGGTATCCATCATTCATGTGTACATACACTGTATGGGGTCCTGGGGACTTCTGAACCTTATTACAGTGACACCTCAACTTTATGTTTACTGCAGTACTCCAATTCACATATTTATGGTCTATGGCAGGTTATAGAACATTACACTGTACATAGATTCAGTTCACATATTTGATTTGTTCTCCTGTTGTAAGGATTAGCTTGCTGATACCTCCTTTATATGTATTGCTATCATGGCATAGTGGTTTACTACTATAACTGTGATGTACGGGGTCCTGCATTCTAGCCTTGCAGAGGCTGGTTCTTTTGTTGCTGGCCAGAACACGAGCTGTTGCATACAGAGTGATTAAGTCACTTTAAAGCAGTTGTGAGCAGGTGTGCGTGGGATTTTGCGGAGCTAAGCAATACTAACCTCCGGTTACAGTTTCTTACACTCAGTTAGCCTCTACATTGCTTCACCAGTGTGATACTCGCATACCGGCGGCCAAACAGGCTTACACCCGCTTGCTCCCGCACTTGCAAATGCACTGCATTTGGTGTTTGCATCTGACACTCACACCGCTGGATGGGAGTGAGGACTACAATATTACCTCGTGATGCCTATTACATCGGATTACATGCTTACAGTATCATGAATGGCTGACCATTAGACATAAGCATGGCGTTCGACTGTACAGACTCAGCGGCCTGTCCAGAGTTTGATTCATATTACTGGTGTGTTCCTCTTACAATCTGCACCTGTCTGGCTAATACATGGGAACTGACACCATTCAATACAAACAAGTAATTGGGTTTTGGAACCCACATCCTTCAGCCGAGTCATGCTACTGCATACCTATTGTTCTATCATCTTTCTAAGGTTGTAAGTGGAATATGTGCTTTCTGTCCCTATCAGACCTCTCAAACAATTGGGGACAAATATCAACTGACTCAGGGACAAGTCATGACAACATCAGGGACAATCAGGGACAGATTTAAGATATTAGTGCTATTAACTTGACACACTGACAGACTCAAAGCATATGAATTAATACACTCTTAATTGTTGTAATTATTCATTACATGTAATTCACCACCTTTCCTCCAAAAGTCACTAGTTTTAGGAGGGATTAAGTGGGACAGAGTTAGAATTTGAGTCAAAATCAGGGACGTCCCTGGAAATCAGGGACAGTTGAGAGGTATGGTCCCTATTTGTTCCCCCAATGGTTTATGCCCTGTCCAGTGGATTTGCTCTTAGGGGTTGAGAGGTATGGGCGTAAGCTAAGCCCATTTCGGAATATTACTTACATCCCCGGGGCGGTCCTAATACAACTGCGTCAGCCAACACCTGCACGCCTAGGCTCATAATTGCATACCCATAGTTCCCCCACGTGCCCCTCCTCTACAGCACTCATCCTTACTGTGAGTGCAGGTGGGGTATAAACACACCACTACACACTGCTCACTCTCTGTGTGTCAGGACACATGTCGTACGTTGTGTCGACCCATGGGTTATCAGGCTTGCAAAACCTACTGGTCCATGTGCATCTACAGCCTGGTTTGATAAATCATTACAGGGACTGACTACGATGAACCGTAATTTTTGGGGTGTCCAACAAGGGACATTGATGTCTTTGTTTCAAGATTAGACCTGGCAGGTCTCTCCCACTGGTAGTATCCTGCCGGAAGTCTGGGAAGCAGTGGTGTGTTTACTTTTATTGTGTGTCTGTATGTCTCACCGGCCTAGCTGGGGGGGGGGCGGTTTTGCTTACACATTGGTTGATTGGACCCCTCACCCCATATGCATGGCCTGTGAACATATGTAATTCGTAACTGCTGTATCATATCCTAGATATATACATGTGTATATTTAGTCACACACACATATATATATATATATATATATATATATATATATATATATATATATATATATATATATATATATATATATATATATATATATATATACATATACATTACTACATACGGATATATCTGTATATGTATGCATTCATGTATATATTTATATATTGCTGTCTATATATATATATAACTACATATGGGTCTATGGGTGTCTGCATATGTATAATATGTATATATCTATATGTGGGTATGTATATGTATTCTGTCTCTGTATGTATACATTTGTACTACAGAGAGGGAGAGGTATATCTCTATGTCGCTATGGGTAGATATACACACACATACCACTACATATATACATCTACATCTGGTTATTCCGTTCCTTGCCATGTAGATTACACTTTGCTGCAGTGGGACTTGTAGCGGGTGTGGCTGTTCTTTGGGTGACGCCTCTGCCCAATGAACACTTTTGCTTACATCCCTGGGGCTGTCCATATAGACCCACATCAGCCAACACCTGCACACCTAGACCCATGACTAGCTACCCATAGTTCCCCCACCCGCACCTCCGCTACAGCACCCATCCTTACTCTGGGTCCTGGTCAGGTCTGAACACACCACTACACGCTGCCCACTCCCCACTACACGGGACCCATGTCATACATTGTCTTGACCCATGGGTCATAAGGCTTTCCCACCCTTGTATTCTGGGTATGTACACACCCCAGCCAAAATGATTGGCGTATCACCTTCTTTTGGTTATATGTCAATTTTTGGGGCATCCCGCAAAGGACGCTCCTGTCTGTGTTCCAAGATTAGATTTCATTGGTGCACTGTGTACCCCCCCTCGGTTGTATCCTGCCTGTGGTCCTTAAAGCAGTGGACTATTTACATTGTTTGCGGGTTTGTGTGTATGTTTCCTGTCTCCGGCTGGGGGGGGGGGGTGGAAGGTCATGCTACATGTTTCATGTTTCTTTCTTGGACCCCTCACTTCCATTGGCATAGCCTGTGAGCATATGTCATTCTTGTGTGCTGTTTCCTATCATAGCTGTATATCTGTGTATATCTACTCACACACACACACACACACACACACACACACACACACACACACACACACACACACACACACACACACACACACACACACACACACATATATATATATATATATATATATATATATATATATATATATATATATTATATTTATTTATTTTTTTTATTTTACATTTGTTGACTGGGCTAGTCTAGCTGGATACATGTCCTTTTTCAGTAGAGGCCCAGGGAGATAAGCTCCAAAGTTAAGTAAAATTTACATAAAAACAGTAGTTAAAAATACAATACATAAAACAAGTCTACAATAGTTAAAAGTTCAATACTTAAAAAGCATATTTCTATGAATTACTACACATGAGAGGATTAACAATATTTGGATAGAGAAAAGATATAAAAAATGAGACTTATGTTTAAGAAATAAGTATAGAGGCAAAGGAAAGTTTAGAATTGACACAAGTGTAGGAGAATACAAGGGTTCAGAGTTATAGAGACATATGGGGTAGAAAGAAGAAAGAGAATGAAGGGAATAGATGAAAGAAGAAAGAACAAACAAAGCACTGGCTAGTGTACAGGTGACTTCTGAGGAGTTTAGTTACAAAGAGGTCATAGCAGGGAAGATAGGGGTAGAGCAAGGAGAAGAAATAGGGGGATGAACTATGGTTCAGTCTGGTTTTGAACAGGGACAGAGCCAGAGTAGTTGCTGATGTTCTTTTAGGTGTTTCTTGAAGAGAGATGTTGATGAGTGAGATGTGAGTGTAATAGGAAGTTTATTCCAGATTTTGCCCACAATATTGGTAAATAGTGAGTCCCCCGCTTTATTGTTAGATTTGATATTAGAAATTAGTAGCTTGTTTGCAGAGCGAAGTGTTGAAAAATTTTTATATGGGGTGATCAGGTTAGTGAGGATTGGGGTGTTATTTGGGTGATGAAGAATTTTTTGTGTGATCACAAGTTGATTATACAGTAGTTGGTTTTGTAGCTCTGACCATCCTAGTTGTTTGAGGTTGTAGCAGTGGTGGGTTCTGAAAGGGTTCCCTGTGGCAAATCTGGCTATGTTGTTATAGCTAGTTTCCAGTTTGTTTATGTTGTATTTTGATAGGTTGGTGTATATAGCAGAAGCATAGAAAAGGGTAGAAATGAGGTGAGTTTGGGCAACAGAGGTTCTCGCTAGTGGTGTGAGGTAGGGTCTGAGTCTATACAGGGAGCCTAGTTTTTTATTAACAGTTTGGATGGTGTTATTGATATGGTCATCGTAGCTGAGTTTATTATCTATATATTATATATATATACATACATACATATATATATATATATATATATATATATATATATATATATATATATATATATATATATATATATATATATATATATATATATATATATATATATATATATATATATATATATATATATATATATATATATATATATACATATATATATATATATATATATATATATATATATGTATGGAATCACTACTTAATCCCGAAAGTACACAGTCCCGAAGCCCACAATACCGAGACTATAATCCCTAAACCCCACATTACCGACATGTTAAAAGCACGAAATTCAAAATCGCGAAAGTACTACATACATACAGCACACACAAAAACATATACAAAGCCTCTCCCCATAACCAAACAAACCACCCTACACTAAAGATAAGCAGGGGGGCTTCATCCCCCTGCACCCTCACACCCCCCAACTTTAATATTCCAACTCCGAGATCGCACAGACATGCACACAAGGCAAACTCACACCCACACATTATAGCCCCTCACACACACACACACACACACACACACACACACACACACACACACACACACACACACACACACACACACACACACACACACACACACACACACACACACACACACACACACACACACACACACACACACACACACACTAAAGCCCTCACAAACACACTTACACACATACTTACCTGAATTGCAACACCAGAGCGCTAACTCAAAATCCCTTACCATCGGGATTTTGAATTTCACTCTGGTCTTTCGTAATGTGTTTCGGCTACATGGTCTCGAGCTTTTGAAATTCGAGATTTCAAAAGTTCGAGATTTAGTAGTGTTCCCATATATATATATATATATATATATATATATATATATATATATATATATATAATATGTAAATATATATATATATATGTGTGTGTGTGTGTGTGTGTGTCTGTAAAGCAATGCATACCCTGTAGAAATGCACTTACACATGCTTACTGGTGTTTATATATGCTTAAACCTGCTGACTAGTGCCTTATTCATTATGACACTGACACTTCACTCCAGTTCATTTTTAATTGTTATTATGCAGGTTATTCAGCAGACAGATGTTGAAATATGTTCATATACAGATTACCGATGGAAAATGGTATGTGCTGCAGTGGGATTCGGAATGGGAATATCTGTTCGTTAGGTGGATGCTCTAACCAATACACTATTGCTGTGCTGCTTCATTTGCATATATACCCATATACCCATGACTCCTAGTTCCCTAAACACCCACCCCAACACTTCACTAACACAGCAGTCATCCATTCTCCAGTTGGATATGTGGTGTATCCACAACATTACACATTGGCTACTCCCTACTCCTGTAGACACATCCCATGGGTTGACTCACTCCATGTATCCTCAGGAATCCCATACTTTTAGTCCACAAACATTGGTGACATGAGCGCCCAGTAGGACACTATTCACAATTTTTGGGTTGTCCCACATGGGACACACATGTCTTTTTTTCAAGATTAGACTCTATACTTCATTACATCCTTACTCCCGTTAACATAACACTACAATAAATTAATAAGTATGACTATGTGATAATGTACACGTTACACATCAGAGCTAATTGTGTACGAGTTTGGTGTGATTATTTTACAAATAGACCGGTTTAGTGATTGACGTTGCCGTAGCAGTCAGATCACAGGAATGATTCCATGTGTGAGAAAGTCCTCACATTTGAATTTTTGAGCAAAGCACTGACTTTGGACATTGTACACACTTCTGCATATTAACAGTTTCGTCCCTTCCCTCTTATGCACAGCCTATTATTCTGTCTACTGTCGAGGTTTGTAAGAGCACTTTCATGTTATTTATGTCTGCAAAAGGAATGAATGTGTTACAGGGAATGTACTTCTACATATAGATGTATGCATGTGTGTATGCATATATATATATATAACGAACTCACTGACCTTCACGAGGTGGTACAATTAGAACCAGCCCTTCCAACCCTGACCTGCCTGGATCCATAATTTCATACCCATAGTTCCTCCACCCCTCCCGAGTTCGACATACACGCATACCATCCATTGTCCAGTTGCTATCGTAGCCATGAAACACCTCCACACATTGCTCTCTCCCAAGCGTTAGGGTCCCTACACATATGTTGTCCCAACCAATGTATTATCAGGATCTCCCACCATTTAGCCCTTGAGCATACCTGCACTTGCTTGTGTAATGGTCGGAGGTCCAATCATCCCATCAATTTTTGGGTAGTCCCACCAGGGACTACCCATTGATTGTTTGTAAAGTAGACTTAGCAGATCGACATTGTTACGCCCACTGGTAGTATCCTACCTGTGGCGTGAGTAGCAGTGCATTGCTCACTCCTGCCCAGCTTGATATGACATACGCTGACAGCACTATATAATACTGGGGTTGCTGTTGATTCCCTTCTCATTCCTTTTGTATGCTTTATTGTTACAATGTTCATTCTTTATATATATATATATATATATATATATATATATATATATATATATATATATATATATATATATATATATATATATATATATATATATATATATATATATAAAAATATATATTATATATCTGTACATACTTATATACATTTCCTATGCTGGGCACTGCTTACACCCATGCAAGTGCACTCATACTTGCTTACTGGTACTTATATATGTTTACTACTGCTTATTTGTGCTTACACCTGCTTACCAGTGCCTTATTTATTATGACAGTACAACTTTGAATGAAACTTTCATTAAACATTTCATGCAGTACTCCAGTTCACATTTAGATGTTATTATGTAGGGTTTAACAGCAAAACGACATTCATACCACATGGAAAATGATTTGTGCTATAGCTGGACTCAAACCGTGAATGTCTGTTCATGAGGCGGATGCTCTAACCACTACGCTATTGAAGTTAATGCTGATTCTGCATGTTTTTCTCTATTTGAATGATTTTGATGTGTAAGCTATGCTCATCAAGGGGCACCGACATGCAAACACACTGCGCTTCGATTGCACTTTTGATATTGAAGCAATACAAATTTAAAATAGGGTCACGGGGTATCTAATTGTGAAAGTTCTAGGGACCTGGGCTCACCATTCTGCTACATGCTTATGTGTTTACTACTTTGATTTTATTTCAGTGGTTGTGGACGCTCTTGTATGCTTAACATATAGTTCAGTATCCACGGACACTGAATTAATTGCTTACTATTAGAGGCGGGCTCTAACAGTAAGCATAGTGGGTTGCGCAACTGTGGGGGCATGTTCCAGGAAAACATAGAGCACTTGAACACACCCTCTGCGCTCGCACACATTTCCTGTGCACGTCAAGGGTGCGGCATCGCATCCTCATAAATATTCATATGGTGCTGCTGCACCATCTGTAATGGGGACACTCAGCGCAAGGCTAAAACCGTCCTTGCTCCGAGCTTCATGAATCCCGGGGGTTGTTTTAAATATTTCCTGTCATTTTGATCTCTAAAGTCACTGTGAATACATATTTAGTATTGTCTTGCTCTTTTAATATTTATTATTAAATATATTTAAACATTTTAATTGTGGCTGGTCTGTCTAGAGATATTTAAGCTCTTAGAGTACTTGCATATATATTTGGTGACATTGTGCAGCCCACTCCTAATAGCTTTGCTCTTGGTCAAACTACCATTTGTATTAATAGTAATAGTATACAGTAAGATTGGACACCCTTTGCTAAGGTCCTTAAAGTAGCTGATAAGCAGTGTCTGGTGGCAGTGAAAACTACCTTATAGTCCTGGCAAAAAGGGGGCATAGCTAGTAAACCTGCACAAGCCTTTCCCATGTGTGTGTGTGTGTGTGTGTGTGTGTGTGTGTGTGTGTGTGTGTGTGTGTGTGTGTGTGTGTGTGTGTGTGTGTGTGTACGTGTGTGTGTGTGTTTATAAATCAAATCTCAAAGAGTGTGTGTGACCCAGCTATTTGGGCAGGGAAATGAAGCACTGGTTGGACAGTGAGGGTGCTGGAGGTCTTGGCTTGGCCACTCAGCTGAGATCTCAGCTCTGTAGCTGTGCAAGTGGGGAGTATTATTCGGGATCTGGAGAAATAGGGAAAACAGTCCCAGACTGATTGTGGCCTCTGTGTGCTCTTAAGGGAAATTGCACCTCACTATGTGTGTACTTGTCATTCTCCCAGTGTGTACCTCCCCCACTCTTGCCAGTGGTGAAGATTGAGACTCCTTGTTTACTGGGCCAGTGCTGAGGCATTACACCACCTATTAGTTAACAATAGAAACTGCCGCAAGTCTCTAAGGACACTCACTATTATTTGTAGTTTTTGTATCAGATATCTGCTTAAGTGATTTGCTTGCTCTCCAAACCCAGGTCAGTATCTACTACATATGACTGGTCCCAGAACTGAATCCTGTTACACTATATAGCTTACTAACTTTCTTCCTGATAATTTCCATGTAATAGCCGCACTTCTTGTGGCTGTCACTCAGAAGACACTGAATGCTAAAAGCAGAACTTATGTTGCCCATGTGTAGCTTTACAATAGTCTCCCCATATTCACTCTGCTGTACCTCCCTCTCTCGTCCTATATTAATTTCTACCACACACCCCTCTCTTTCCATGAGAACTTCTTTAATATTCTGTATATCTCACATTTTAATGATTCTGCATGAGCTATATGAATTTAAAGATGATATAATTTTGTGTAATTTTCAGTGCTTGCTATTGTGATTCCTTACTTTCCTATATCCTCTTATGGTATTAATACTGTACAGTCTGTGATACTGCATATTCACTACAGTTTTTGACAGAAGCATAGCTGGCTCAACCACTGCCCCGTGTTGGTGTCAAAGATTAGCACCCCACTCCCTTAGGTCTTCAAGTAAAGAGCAAAGAAAAAAAAAACTTCTGCAAAAATCGCAGGATGCCATGACAATTGCTTTGCTTCCTGCAGACAATAGCTAATCCATCCCTCCCACCATAACTCTTCAAGTGAAGAGAAAAAAAAGTTCACTCCTTTTACTACCTCAGCCAATAAACGCCTGTTTCTGTTCTCTGCCTCGGGCCTTCCTTGCTTTCATTTAAAAATTTAAAAAAAATGTTTGTACCCTGCACAAAGTGCTACGGTAGTCAATTTTTAGTACAAAATAAAATAAATAAATAAATAAATCATTTCTCTTTTAAACTATTGCAAACTGCTTGCTACAGATATAGCAAGCAGTTGCTACAGTTTATACCCTGCATAGAGCCCTGTAGCACTCAGGTTTCAGCTGAAATAAAAAAATATTTATTTTTTTACTTTAAAACTGCAGCAAAGTTCTGCTAGAGTTTAGACCTCTCATGGAGTGTTGCAGTGCTTAGGTTTGACCGTACGTGCAATACCAAATTTTGTGGCAATCGTGCCCCCAACACTCTGAACCCAAGGGAGTTGGCTGGTTCATTTCACCCTAGCTATGCTACTGGTTTTTGATACTCACCTAAAGTCTGTATGTCATTTGTCATTGTCTTTTCCTAGGCTGAGTAAAAAAAAAGTCCATTTGGATCAGAGCTTTATCAGTTAAGAAAAATAAATAGGCAAAGAAAGTTGATCTGAGTACCTGGGTACTATGCCCAAACAGAAAGTGTCACTGGTTCTTGCAAGTTAAGCCAATGTAGGTGAACGTGATAAAATCACGGGTTTCTGAATTTCATTCATTATGAGCAAAACATTTAGATGATCAGGAGACCTTAAACATGAATCTGCCAGAAATGATCAGAAAGACACATGAACATAAGTCTAAGGCTGGGGAACAAGTAAATGTGTGTAAGATTGTGGAACATCTTTAAAAGCAAGCAAAAATTAATTCAGTTGCAGTGTGAGGGCTATCTGTGTTTAACATGACATTAGTCATAACTATCTGCCTCTTACTTCCACAGTTAAGAGTTCAGTCCTGACATTTGGCCACTGACTGCATGGAGTATTTTGTCTTCTCTCTGTGTCAGCATAGGTATTCTCTGTGTACTTCCACCTCCCAAAATGGATTAACTAGCTTGTCCTTACATAGGTTGAATTTAGCCTTGCAGTGACTGATATCTGGTTAATAAGTAAACATAAAATAACGAGGAGCTTCAAAAGGAATACAGATGAATGTGAGAACTGTGCAAGATGATGCAGTCTTTGGAATTTCAGTATTCCAGCAAGAATTTCATCCATACATTTTATCACATAGCATGAGCAAATCGTTTGAACCATTTCTTTCTTTTTTTTTTTTTTTGGTGCGGAACATCAAAAATTCTTTGAAACTGTCTTCAGAACTGTCAAAGCACAAATACCCCTCTGAATGAGGCCTAAAGAATTTGCAGCATGGCCTTGATCAATAGTGCTTTGCATTGCAAACTTTGATAATAAACAGGATGTGCTGTACTCTGCTTGTAGCAAAAGGAAGCTGTGTTCAGATGGATGGTGTGACTCTTTGTAGATGATGAATACAGAACACTTGTTTAGCTATTTAGCTTAAACTGTAACATACAGAGGGGATAAAAGCATTATGTATGCATGAATTTACATATGCAGTATGCATTTAATTATATTAACTGGAACAGTTCAGCTGGGCAAGGCCCCTAACAAGTGAAGGCCCAAGAAGAAAATCTTCAGCTGCCACATAACAAATAATATGAGATCTATACGACAAATAAGCATGGGGAATAAATAAATCAGTATAACATCATTAATAGCACTTCACAGTATTTAAACAGAATCACATAAGAATACAAATTTGTGTGTCAAAATCCATATTATCATTGAGGAAATTATGATACATATAATAAATAGGAAAATGGGAAATGTGATGAAAGTATAAGAACTAAACAATCAGTGAGCATATATAAAGACAGTGATGGGCAAGATAAAACTAGTGGCACTTTGGACGGAAAAGCTAACTAGCTGGGTATAGTTGTATATTTTCAGAAACATAAGGTCTTGAAGTAGAGAAACTCAAAAGGAGGCTATGACTAAAAGTAATAGACAGCAAAATACAGACAAGGTGCTCATAAAAATGTAAAGAATGCAACACGGCCTTGCACCAAAATCCAGAAACACAGCAAGGTAGTAATTCATGGAATTATGCAGCACAACAGAGCAAGCACCTAAAAGAAAAGGAAAAGAAACATGCAGATCACTGCATATTGACAAATGAATCAATACAGACAATTTATGTATCCCCCACAAATTCCATTTCAAACTACAACTCAAACACTACCTTCTTAAGACCTGCCCCCCGGATTTACTCAACTCCCGTGCAGGACTAGTTTAGTCTTGCATGGGAGCACCCGTTTAAGAGCAGGACAGCAATGCACTATGCATAGTAATGAAGGCACGCTGGCCAAGCTCCTAGGCTTACATGGAGCATGTACGAGTGCAGGGGGCATGTCTGAGAGCAGAGCCCTCAGAATAAGCATGCCCCTGCAATGTTGAACAGCAGAAGCTGTTAAGAAATGAGTGAGATCGCTCACAGGTGTCCCCATATCCCCACCGACAGACCCCCATGCATACAACAGCAACAGGACATACAAAGTAAAAGATGGAACCCATCTATAGCGTTTAGAGCACCGATCAAAGCTAACCATAAGTGTGTGGGTGTGCCCATCGCTTAGTTATGGTTAATGTAGCTGAAATAGCAAAAGGAGGATAAAAAGCAGGATATGTGCAAAGGAAGCAGTACAGCAATATTGTAATGGGTAGAGTGTTCACCTCACAGGCAGTCAATCACGGTTTGAGTCCCACTGCAGTGCATTCCATTTCCATGTCAAATACTGTTATGATCAATATATTTAGTTGTATAACCTAATAAATAACATCTATGTGTGAACTGGAGTAGGAAGCAGTGTAACGAATGATAACCCCATACACTTTCCAAATCCATCACCCCCCCCCCCCCAAGAACCAGTAGACTATTACTGTTGAAAATAGAGCAGTAGCAAGGATAAATAAGCACAACTAAGCAGGTACAAGTCTGTTTGCATGATGGGAGGCAGTGCTTACACAGAGTAAGCAATACAAAGGCTATCCATGTGTAAGCGTATGTCACCAGAAGTTAGCAGTGCTTACCATCATGCAAACCCGCTGACAAGTGCGTAAAAGTGCTTTAACCACTCCTTATCCAATGGGCTTCATTCTGGCCAGCAACAAATTAAACAGTCCCTACAAGGCCCAAACCCAGGAGCCTGCACACCATAAGCAATGTGATTTACCACTAGGCCACCACAGATATACATAACCCTGACATTTCCACAAACATAGCATCCAGCAATACCATTCAACATTACAGGACATGTAGCTAAATATGTAGATGTACATGTGTGTGTGTGTGTGTGTGTGTGTGTGTGTGTGTGTGTGTGTGTATGTGTGTGTGTGTGTGTGTGTATGTATATATCTATAACTAAATAGATATATACCTCACTCTCCCTGTATTACATCTGTACACATATATAGCTATAAATATATATAAATATCCACATATAGATATATACATATGCAGACATCCATACACCTATATGTCATTAGATATAAATACAGCAATACATATATATATATATATATATATATATATATATATATATATATATATATATATATATATATATATATATATGTGTGTGTGTGTGTGTGTGTGTGTGTGTGTGTGTGTGTGTGTGTGTGTGTGTGTGTGTGTGTGTGTGTGTGTGTGTGTGTGTGTATGCAGAGATCTATATCTATGATATGAGACAGCAGATAAGAATGACATATATGACCACAGGCACCACCAATGGGGGTGAGGGGTCTCGATCAAAATACATGTTACACATACCAATACCTCTTCACCCCAGTCAAACAGGTGAAACATGCAAACAAACACACAAACAAAGTTAATAAACCACTGCTTCCCAAACCACAGGCAGGGTACTACTGGTGGGAGAAACATTGTGGACTTGCTAAGTCTAAACTACAAACAAAGGCAGGAACGTCCCTTGCAGGACAACCCAAAAATTCTAGGATATTCGGGATTCCACCATTACACAGATGCCTGAAGGCAGGGCGCGTATGTACCCGGACTACAAGGCTGGGAAGACCTGATGATTCATGGGTCAACACAATGCATGTGATGGGTTCTGAGATGTGGAGAGTGGGCAGTATGTAGTGGTGTGGTTCGACCCGGCCTGCACCCAGAGAAAGGATGAGTGCTGCGTAGGAGGAGCAGGGGGAGAACTATAGGTATGTAATTATGGGTCAAGGCGTGCAGGTGTTGGCTGGAGCAGTTCTAATCAGACTGCCTCATGGATGTAAACAATAGTGTGAATTGGACAGAGCTGTCACCTAACGAGCAGCCATTCCCAGTATGAGTCCCACTGCAGCACAGTCTATTGTAGATGGCAAAGCATGTCATAACCAATTGTGTTGGTGCAAAACCCACTAAATAAAACCAAATAACACATGGTTGCAGCTCCCTACTGTAGGCATGTAAGCCGTTCTACTTGGCACCACAACTTATTATTGTTTCCCCCACCCCCACCCAGGGGTGTGAGTGTACAAATCTACGTCCAAATTTAGTGTATATGCACAGCTGTTGCTGTAGAAGAAATTGGCAGCTGTGGACCTTCCCTTCAGCCGTCCTACACATCCCTCCCTTCAGCCGTCCTGCACATCCCTGGCTATTTTCTTACATTGCATTACATTGGCATTGCTTACCCTCATGCAAACCAGCGCAAATCCACTTACTAATGCACAAAAGTGCCTTAGTCGCTCGGTAGCCAACAGCTGTCATCATGCCCAGCAACAAAATAATCTGCACCCCCAAGTTGCACCCCCCCAGACCTTGAACACTACAGTCAAAGTGAGTTACCACTAAGCCATGTCACATATACATAACCCTGATGTAATCAAAACATATCAACCAGCCCAGTCATTCAACAATGCAGAGAATGTATTCTGACATGAAAATGTATTTGTGTGAGTAAATATAGTAATATTTAAACAGATACAACATATCAATAGATGTATGTATATATATATATATATATATATATATATATATATATATATATATATATATATATATATATATATATATATATATATATATATATATATATGTGTGTGTGTGTGTATATATATATATATATATATATATATCCACAGCAATATATATACATATATATATATATATATATATATGTATATATATATATATATATATATATATATATATATATATATATATATATATATATAGATATATATATATACACACGACAACACATCTGCAGATAGCAATGGTAGATTAACAGATACAAATATGTCCACATGCCCCGTTAATGGGGTTGGGATGCCCCAAAATAACATATGTCATGCACAAATAGGCTGTGGTCCCATGCCAGATCACGGATGTGTGTGTTAAAGCAATGATGGTGTGTACACTGCCCATAGCCATGGTATGCTGTGATGGTTGTCAGTGTGAGCATTTCTGCAGTGGCCATACATGGTCTGTTGATGTTGACAGTTGTAAATCAGCCATCCGGGTTTCACCAATGACAACACTCCACATATCATCCCAAGCATGGGTTGCAGAAACAAATAGGGGCTGTGAGAGGCACAGCTGGCATAAGTGACACAGTGCAACACATTCCACAATGGGGCTGGACACCTGTAAGTTGTTGGGCACAGTACATGGCAGGGTGCAGAACAAGTGCACAGCAATAATGTGTACATGGGTGCAGAGGTTTCCAAGGGAAGGGGCATCACCTAGTCACAGCACATGCACCATACACATGTATACCGCTGCTAGCATGGTGTGAGTATAGCTGACCTGCATGCTGTTCTGTAATATGTTCTGCATGTTGGCAGATGGGTAATTGGATGACTGTGTGTATGATTATTGTGCATCCTCACATGCATAGTGTGTGTGTGTGTGTGTGTGTGTGTGTGTGTGTGTGTGTGTGTGTGTGTGTGTGTGCATCCTGGTGGTTAGTTAGTTTGCCTGCATGGTCACTCTGGTGAAATGGTGGGAGGTAGATGCATGTATGATACGTGTGTGAATGTGTGTGTTTGTGTGTGTGGCCATATATGCATGTGTGATTGTGGGGTGTTCATATGGCTGTACCCCCCTTTATGACCATGCAGTACATGGACATGGAGTGCCACATTGCACACCAGGAATACCTGTCATGTACTCACAGGACAGCACATAGTATAATATGGCCTGTAGCTTGGATCAGGCATCCAAAGGGAAGGCAGACCCCAGGTACACACATAATATTGCTGTCAGCAGAGAGGTCACCTTCAGCTCATGTATGCAGCGCTACAGATGCACTGGGGAAGGAGTGTATCCACATATTACAGCTTACACTTGATGGGCTGACAGAGCAGTATATCCCACATGTACTGAGCATTAGATACACATGACACACCAGTGGGCGGTATTATGGCTACAACATAGTAGCCCACACATATAGGGGCCATGCACATCATTCCGGCCACACAGAGGTTGCATACCAAATGACAGCATCGGGGCCATGTTACTCCACTACACACAGGTCAGGCAGGTAATGTAGCAACAGGCCTTGTGGGCATTTAGAGGACTATGATGTTAATGAGTG
Organism: Protopterus annectens; assembly: GCF_019279795.1. NCBI lineage: Eukaryota > Metazoa > Chordata > Ceratodontiformes > Protopteridae > Protopterus > Protopterus annectens. Next base: position 996,700,681 of record NC_056729.1, read on the forward strand.
GTAGCAATGAGTGTATGTTAACAAGTGTGATGCAGGATGGGGTAACACATGGACATATACATGGGGCTGTCTGTAAAGACATGGACAGTTAGGTAGTATGGAGATGTTTGTGTGTGTGTGTGTGTGTGTGTGTGTGTGTGTGTGTGTGTGTGTGTGTGTGTGTGTGTGTGTGCATGTGTGTGTGTGTTTATACTGTTAAGCAATGCTGTACAGGTTTTAAAGTGCGGTTATTGTTTTCCCCTCACAGGTGACGAGGTGGGTCAGGGTCCCTCCTGCACCCAATCTGAGGTAGGTGTCCATACAGACACTGATGATGATGACGATGATGATGATAATGGTGAGGCACAGGTGGGGATGTCAGGGGCCAACACTGCGCATACATTTGACATCCCATTTTCAGCCACCTCACCCCCGAGCACAGTTACAGTGCCTATACACACCCCAGCACCAGTGACCATAGCAGATGGACAGCTGACATTCAGTGGCATTGCACAGGAAAGTGTGGTAACCATGCCTACTGTGTCCAGTCACAGCAGGCATATCTGGATGTCCAGCAGGCTGCTACATAGGCAGACATCCCAGGGTGCTTGTGTTCAGGCTGCTGGACATCATGCCCCTGGCATGGCAACATAGCTGCAACCAGCAGATGAATATTCCAGGCTGTAATGGCAGCACAGGCATGTATTGAGTGTTACACCAGACAGGGCCTTAGGCTGCAGAGGGTTGCACTTGCTACTGTAGGCGACAACCTTTGTGAAGTGGTGGCTGCCAGCCGTGCTTCTAATGAGCAAGCGGATAGATGGCATGATGAGCTGATGGCCCTCATCAGCCATGGTGTGTCTATTGACATGTGGTGGAGATGTGGCGACCCCCACGTGGACATGGCCCAGCAACACCAACAACTGGCACTCAGCGTGGACATGCTAGGACACCAAGGGGCTCCCGTAGTGGCAATAGCAGCCCTGGCAGTGCAGAGGGTGTGCTGTCCACACCACACCACAACAGGCCACACACACATGGTCCTGGCCAGTCCCAGGAGGGATGTGGTACCAGTGGACAAATGTCATCAGCAGGTGAGAGTAGCACTCCAACGCCTGTACCTGCACGTGCCTGCGGAACCCCTGGCAGGCACAGTCCACATGTCTGCAACTAGAGGCAGTGAACTGCACACTCTTCCAGGTATGGTCTGCACAGGGACGGCTCGTGGCATTGGACTGCCGGACTGCAGCCCCCTCAGATAAATTATAAGTGAGACAATCAAAATGTAAAAAAAAAAAAAACACTTTTTTTTTTGTTTAAAACAAAATTCGAGTCCGCGACTCAGAAGTATGCGCATGCGCACTGTAACCACCTCGGGCTGTGGGGGTTTTAAACATATTTTTTTTTCTTTTTATTGCAGCCCAGTGGAGTCAATGAAGGCATCATTGTGATGCCCAGAAGTCTATGCGGTTCCAAACTGCATAGAATTGGATGGGGCTCGGACTGCGACGTCTGCAGCCACGTCATGACGTGCTTGCTGGGCTAAATGCCGCTGATTGGTTGTCGCTCTCTTCCCGGGCTTTATCATGAGCTGGGAAAAGAGTGAGAATCAATCAGTCAGTTGTCGGCTTGACTTGTGGATTGTTTCGTGACCTTTTTTTAAACTTTTTATCGGATTTTTTTTTTTTTTTATTTGGATGGATTTTGTCAGCTCTGCTGCAGCCTGTGCTAGAAGGAAGAACAGAAGAACAAGAAGAAAGAAGAAAGAAGAAGAAAGAAAAGAAGAACAAAGTGAAGGTGCAGAATTAAAGTAAGTATTGTAATTTGTTATCAATACACAGCTCTGCATTCAGAGAGCACCAAGGTGTTACATATGAGTCAGTAATTACAAAGTTCAATAAAGATTTTGTGCCAGAAAGAAATATACATGAGATGGCAGGTTTCACAAATGCATACAAGCAAAGTGTGTAGAAGCATTTCTGAGATGATTGTATGAACTAGCAGAAAACTATGGTTTTAATGGCACTAAAGGAGAGCACATAAAAATGCAAATTTGTGATTAAGGTTGTTGATATAAAAGTGAAATTATAACTTGAAATAAACTACCTTGAAAAAACAATACAGATAACAACAGAGCCTGAACTGGCAAAAAGGAAAAATGCTAACTTAAATATAACAAAATATGTATTTGAAGGAAACCATGGAGGTAACAGCAAGTTCTGTAAAAGGCATAATGCTAATCATGTTAAGTGAAGTTTTGAGAAGCAGGGACACAGTAAGCCTGGCAAATGCACAAAGCATAACCATTACCACAATGAGTAGTGTGATGCACGTGGCAGAAGGAGTAAAGAAAATAGTAGATTGGAACATTTTGCTTTTGTTGAAAAACCAAGCAGATTAAAGAGGTTAACACTGAAGATATAAATGAAAATAGAAACTGTGTGCAAAAGACTGCTTTCCTGGGTTGGGTTACTACTGTGGCAGATGCAGAAGTTGACTGGAAAGCAGAAATACCAATTCATGGAACAGATGTAAGTTTTAAGAAAGTTATAGTTGCCAATGTTACTGTGGTATCATGTGTTACTTATAGAAGCTTCCCAAAGCATCTGCCAAGGCAGAGACTGAAATTCGTAGCTCTTCAAACAAGCTCAAGTGCATTGATTAATTTCTAGCCTGATCTAAATGGAAGTGACACAAATATGAATTTTGGGCTTATGTGCTGGATGGTCTATACCTAAATAATCTTCTCAACAGTGCTGTGGCATTTGAAGGAGGTCTAATTGCTAAAATAAAGTTAGTGTAGACATATTTGGTGAAACTGGTCTGCTTGACTATGAAACAGTAAAAATTAAACTCAGATTAAATGATGTTCCATATTCTTTAACTACACTACAAACAGTGTCATTTAATGTGTTATACAAAGCTGAAGTACAGATCAAGTGAATCCATAATCTTGGTATTATTGAAAGAGTTCCTGAACTGACTGAGGAAACTGCTTCCACTGTCCTAGTTATTAAAAAACAGTTGAGTGAGAATTTGTATTAATGTAAAAAAGTGCAATGATGCTGTTGTGTGAAAAGGGGTTCACACATACTTCCTACCCTAAAAACAATATCATCCAAGCTAGTTAATGCATAGGTGTTTTCCACACTAGATTCCTCCTATGATTTCTGACAAATAACCTTTAGATAAAGAAAAACAAAAGCTGATGACATTTTACCCCAGTCAGAAGATTCTTTTTTAGAAAGGATTGCCATTCCAGCACAAAATGATTGATTTCCTTAATGATCTAGATGTTGTTGGTGGTGGTGTTATTACAGATGTCATTGCGGTGTTTGATCCAGACAAACCCAGAATTTAAGGCAAAAATAGTAGGGTAAATCATCAAAAAATTATATCTCAGACTTAACCAAGACAAATGCTGCCTTTGTCATCCAGAGCTACAATATTTTGGGCATTGGGTATGTAATTATGGCATCAAACCAGATGCAAGCAAAATTGGAGCAACAGTTGAATTACATGATCTATTGTATGTATCTGAATTGAGACAGGTCTTAGGCACAGGGACCTTGGCAGTAAAATGTATGATGTAACACAGCATTTTATTCTAGCAACTTTCCAAGATTATGCAAGCAATGTTTAATGTGTCCCTGGTTTTTGGGCTTTTGACCCCCCCAATACATTTTGGCTTTTTCCAGTTTTCTTGTGCTGCGAAGTTGAGATGCAGTTGAGTATTGAGTAGATTTTACAAGGAGCTGAGAGCTGCAGGGGAAAAGAAGTTTAGTGTTGCATAAATGAAGCTGGCGTGCCTTGTTAATAGCACAACAGGTTGTGTATTTGCTTTTAATGCAAAAGGTTGTGGGTTCTACTCCCACAGGGGGTGGATGCTGCCATACTGAGAATGTCCTCCTTGGTGAAGATACTAACTATGAGTCTGTTATCAATTTGCCATCCATTTCCTCTTGCAATATTACTAGCTTATCATTTTTTTAATGTAATATAGGCAACTTATTCCTGAGGGGCAACAGACACTTTATTTTTCGATGAAACCATGAAATATAAAGATGTTTGCTAGCAGCAACCTCTTCATTAGTTACAGATTTCTTTAATGTGGAATTATTTAGATGACTTTTACTTCTTCAGAGATTGTGCATATTTACTGATAATGGACTGTAGAATTGTGCATATTTACTGATAATTGACTGTAGAATTGTGCATATTTACGGATAATGGTGGACTGTAGAATTGTGCATATTTACTGATAATGGTGGACTGTAGAATTGTGCATATTTACTGATAATGGTGGACTGTGGAAGTCTGAGTAGACTTTTATGATAAATGTTCTGAACTGGGCAGTTTTGCCATTATGGGTGCATGCATTTTGTTTCATTGCTTACTGGAAAAATGTTCAAAACAAATTTAAAACACCCTCTAACAACTGTACTGTATTGTACAAGGAATATAATTTAGTACAATGAGGAAGGTGTATCAAAGAGCACATGTATGTTTCATATGCAAGGGGCCTGTGATTTGAAAACAGCACAACATTAATCTTTATCTGCCACTGGCAAAATGTATTTTCTTTGAATGTGGGTTTCAATGCTGTTTCAATGAATGTGAGTTTCAAGGGCAGAGAAGTTTTAATGCTAAGTTTTCATTGTGAGACTGCATTGCTTTGTTTAGCAGATGACTTAGTGTTTGTGCTGTAAAATACAAAATAAAACTTTCAAATGAAGTCCAACTTATCATAGAAGTAAAGCAGTACGCACATTAGTGTTTATGGTAAATGGAGTGAAATAGCCAAGTAATGGTTCATTGGAATGGCTGCAGAGGCTCCATTCAACCATGATTTTGTCGGGGGGAAGGGCAGCAAACCCAGACAGGCCCAGCTGAACTATACCTCCCAACTGTCCAGATTTTCAAAAGAATTAATAGATTTTTGCTTCTTATTTTTGGTTTGTTCTTCATAAAATTTGTAGTTTTCTGGCAAATCATTTAGGAATTAAGTCACTAAATAATGATACACTGAGTTTCAGACTTCATAACCTTCAGAAAAATGCATGCTAAAGTAAGAACTGTTATTCTATCAACTGTCTCAATTTATACAAGGGCAATTTTTAGTACTGTTTATATGTTCTCTCAATATATTTGGCCTTGTTCAGATTTACTGCATTAACAGGTTGACAGGTACATGCAAATAAATTGCTTTATAGAATTAGGCATAGCCAACCTCTCAACTGTCCCCGATTTTGGCTCAAAATGTTGCTCTTCCCCCTAATAATTCCTACGCAAAATAGCAATTTTGGAAGAAAACATGGAGGGTTTACAATTAAGAAATAACTGTAATAAAGTTATAGATTACTTGAAATGCATGTAGATTATTTTATTTTGTCAGCTGCTCAAGTTAGCAGTACTAATATTAAAGTGTCCCTTCTTTGACAGGTTCCCAGCTGTATTGTGTGGCTATTTTATATTTTTGCATCACATTTTTGGTCCATTTTTCATAAAATTGTGTTTTTTGGCAAATTAGTGACAAATCATTAAAGACTGACATTAGAAAATAATAACAGACATTTGAGTTTCAGATTTTATACCCTTCAGAAAATTTATACTAATGCAAGACCTATTCTATTATCTTTCTAAGTTTATTAGAGCAATATTTAAAAATTGTCCTTATTTTTGGGCCTTTGTCCCACTTCTATGTATGGCTTTGTCCAGATTTCTTGCTCTGAGGTTGAGAGGTATGACAAATGTGTCAGGGCCATCACAGTCAGCCAGAGACATTTCAAATTGTGACATACTTGTTGCACCCCACTCCCCCATGTAGTGACTCTGGATGTGTCCAAGCAAGGCAAGGAGTAGTTATGCAGTGTAAATGTGCAGTGTGTCCCCCCATCCAAGGTAGACACAAGTACTACAGTAGCTTTTCATCTGTCTTTGATTTTGCAGAAAGGTCTGGTTTCTGTCATATTTTTGTACTGTTGATTTATGCTTATTACTCAGATTTATGCTTATTACTCAGAAAGTGCCTGTTGCTCTGTGTTTAAGTAGCAATGCTTTAATGACCATAAGATAAGCTTGTCTGAGATCGTAAGATGCAAGTAAGCTTTAATAAGCATACTGTTAAAGTATTGCCAACATTGAAAGCCTTTCTGTTGTTGCCATGCAGAGAATACTTGACTAGATAATGTATAAGCCTTGGGTATTAAAGGACAGGATTCCATTATTTTAAAAAGCTCATTACACTTGTTGGAGACTTCCAGTCATCTCTACAGGCTTTACCTGTAAACTAAACAGAGTGCCAATCATGTGTGGTCCATAACCTGTACAGTAATCCTTTAAGCAATGTATCCTGAGCTTGTTTCTTGTTTGCTTTTCATTTTTTACTTTGATCATGTTTTCCCCATGAAACAAGTAGATAGTTGTCAGGCAGCAGGTCTTTTTTAGATAAGAAACATTTTTACAAGTGGGGGCATCACAGAGATTTCTACTTTCAGCATGTTACTTGGTACTTTAATAAAGCTGAATATAAATTATAATTAGAACTGCAGTGCAAGGAGAAGTGGTTTGAGTTGAATGCTTCTTGTTTTTCTTATACTTGATTTTGACTGGCATTCCAGTAATGTATTTAAAAAGTAATTTATTTTTTCATGCCTCACAACCTTTTGTTTCCATCTAGATATTAAGTAAGCTGACATGCAGCCAATGCACTTGAACTATTTTTATTCTTCTACACTTATTTTTGTCTTGATTGGACTCTCATAATGATGGTTTGGCACCCAGGGCAGCGTATTTAATTAAAGTTAGTTTTTGTGGTTTTGAGCATAGCCCCTCCCCTTTCTAGCTGGCCACACACCTTCCCCTTGACCCCACCCATTCAGCTGTCTCCTGCAGTCCCCCTTTGATTTGAAGTCACCAGCCGCCACTGCGGTCTGCAGCTGTCCATGAAGACCTGTGGAGGGCAGCTACAAGGCAGAACTTTGTGCATGCATACCCACACACTATGCAAACACACCTAGGGCACCTCATACCTTCACACACCACATCACCTCAGCCAGCTATCCAGAATACATCCTTCACCCACACATATGGTGTCAAATGTATGGCCACTCAGCCTCTAGCAGACCAACACCACACTCTGTGCATATTATGATACCTGTGCCCTTTTCCTGTCATCCATACCATTGATGCAGGGACAGGCTGATATGGTTCTGATGCACAGGGTGAGTGTATACAAGTGTACCACAGTCCTGCAGTGTAACATGTTGTAGGGTGTAGAGTGTGAGCATAATTGGCAGGTGGTGTAGCCGTCCAGTAGTGATGCCTTCTAGCTGTTAGTAATACTGCTTGGTTGTGGTCTGTAAACCGATATGCAAGGGTGTTGTAGGTGTACATGTGTCAGCATGAGGATGGTCTGCAGTCATAATGCACAACGGGGTATGTCACTGTGCTGACACCATGGCAGTGACATATCTGGGGTACAGTTGGACACATTTCAAAGGTTACTATACCGGGTATTGCCTGTGCCACATGGACAGGTGGCCCACTGAGGCATGTATACCCTGCAACCTGATGTAGAACCATTCACATACATGCACACAGTTACTTGCCAACACTGGGACTAGACCCCTACCTAGCTATGTTGTGATACTGATGTGTGTGGCCTACATTGCACAATTACTGCCTTAACCACTCTATGTATTCAACGGACCTGGTTCTGGCCAGCACGCCCTTGCAGGTCAAGAACTCTTGGCCTTTACACTGCAGTCACAACACATGACCACTACGCCATGACAACTGTGGGGACAGCTGTTGTATTACCAATACATCTGTCATTACCCAAATTGAGTGGTATTGAACACTTGCCTTTATATCCTAGATTGTGTAGTCCTTGTCATTAATATGATTGTTGTATCACATATGTTGTTTCATCATACTGTACAGATAGCAGATACATAGAGTGGGAAACATGTGGAAGGGTATACACAACTGTGACATTTACTCATGACAGGTATATGGTTGTATACATATTGGTGTATAGATGTCTACATGTACATACACAGGTATACACATACATATGTCTGTATACACATCTGTATAGTGCTACATATATATGGCCATGTGTACACCTCTTCGTATGTACATATGTGTACATATCTATACATATATGTATCTATACATACGTGTATATGTAGGTATACATATATGTACATATAGATATGTGTACATAGCTATATATGAATGCACATCCTGTGTGTACAGATGCCTAGTTATGTTGGTATATATATATATATATATATATATATATATATATATATATATATATATACATATACATATATATATATATATATATATATATAGATATCTATGACTATATCTGCAAACATATCTATACCATTATACCTACTACTGTTGCTATATCTGTAGATATCCATACGTTTATGTGCATATATGTACTTATACATACCCATCTATATATGTCAATATGTATATGTGCAATCATAAATATATATATATATATATATATATATATATATATATATATATATATATTTGGATGTACATATGTACAGATGTCCTCACCTTATGCCCTTGACATGGAGTGTAGACCTACCCCAGCCCCTATAGTCCCAATATCATAGTGCAAGAGGATGTCAGGTATGTATAGCAGGTATATTGGTAGACTATTGCTACTGTAATTGTGATTGTTTTCGCAGACATGGTGTGTATGGGAGGTCACATCTGCTTTCCATGTGTGCCATTGGCTATTGACAGACATCCTAATGACATCCTGGTAAAGTACCACTGCTAGCACAGAATGCCCCCGTGGACTGCAGCACAGATATTGGCCAATATATTTGGACATTCTGAAACACTTCTTACAATCTGGAGGTATACACAGAACCCCTTTGTGCTAAACATGTGTACCATGCATGGCAATATGGATGTTAGCCATGTAGATGGGTATAACACATAATGACTGGTATACATATGCCACCATGGGTATGCATTCACACACCCCTGACTGGCCTGTCACATAATACCATTGGTACAATGGTGCCATGGCCACAAACTACCCATTAGATAGTGACATACATCTGTACAGCATCCCACTGCTCTGTCTGACATACATGACTGTTAAGCGAGACCCGGCACCAGTACATCCAGCAAGTATCTCTACATGACATCTCACTGGATAAGTGCACTAAGCTGCTAGACATGTAACAATGCACTGTGCAGGCTACAGGCAGACTGGATCATCACTGGCCAACATCTCCTATGGGGGAATGCACATGTACCTGCCTATATAGCAGGATGTGCAGGCATGCCACACCACAGGGTACGATACAGCTGTGTGAAGGTGCATAACCACATTCAATGTGAACACAGCCACAGCCAATTATGGTAAGCTAGCATAAAAGTACAGTAGATGGACTATCTGTTCAACAACATCTTCATATGTGCCGCTCACAGACTAACCCTACATACACTGGGCTGCTACACGGTGTGGTCTGGTGTCTGTCTGTGGTATGGTACATGTGTGTGTTTGGCCATACAAACATGTAAACCAATACAGTAACATACAGTGGAGCAGTATGTAACATCATAAAGGATGGGACCTATAACAATGACATCTACCACAGTCTGTACACAGGCTAAAGAATATGTTCACACTGTCGACAGTCACCATAGTTACACAGAACTTAGTACTGTACAAATGACCACAGAATGTCCTGGTAATATTGGCAAATATTACTTGTACGGTACATAACATGTGCAGCATCTGATATCTCCCTAGTTTGCTATCAGATATTATGACACTTATGATGGTGTACAGCACACATGCCCCTCATAATGCACAACATATGTACAAAGGTTGACAGAGTTGTGATTGGAAGCACATACACAGGGCCAATATTGACATGTTGCTGTGTTAACTTCATACGTGTACTGTCGTAACAGGGTTTGTTGCAACATGTGTCCTATGAGGAATATGAAGTCAGTAACTGGCAGGGCTTTCACCGTCTACAGACTGCAATCGTCACACTACCTTCTGCAGTTCACAGATACATGTTCTGTGGGTAACACATGACAACAAGGGCACAACACACTGCCCAGTCTGCAGATGACCCTGCAGATGTGGATTCCTCATAAACACAGTACTGACATGGCAGGTATTACAACTTGTAGGACAGCCATATCCACACACACACACACACACACACACACACACACACACACACACACACTGTGAAAGCAACATTACTCCACATGCAGTATAGTAGCACTTACAGTCTGTAGTCAGGCCAGGTACATCCCCCTCCTGTTTGTTGTCCTGTTTCCATAGTGTAAGTTACTAGAGGTAAATCGTCAATCCATGCTGCATTTTGCCAAAAGACAGTTCTAGTTCCTGCCGACAGTGGATGTAAAGGGCCAACACCAAAATTATGTTCCTAGATATTGAAGGCTATTACCATGCAATTGGCTATGGGAATGTTACTACAGCTGTTCCATATGCACTCAGCTAGAGGAGGACTGCAATTGCTGCAGAGGCCTTCAGCTGATCATGACCATCACTTACAAAACACAAGCTGCTGCCTAGCAAAGCAGGCGTACATCCCACAGCCACCAAAGAGGGTGTGGGCAGGACAGACAAATGCAAAGTATGTCAGGGAAGCTGTGGGTGAGTAAAATGTAAGCATGCTTGTGTCACACACCTACCAGTACAGGGTTTCAAACACCTGATTGCTATGCATAGCTATCATATGTGCATGCAGTTATTACATGCAACACATAGCTTACATGTTGGTGAGCTGTCCATACATATATGTGCTGGTGAGTGACATCCGCAACACTATTGCAATACAGTAGGCATAGCACACAAGCCTGTCCACATGAACAGGTGTCAACATGAACACAGCCACACTCTGTAAGGGACGCTTACCACACTTGGCTGGGTAACAAATACACTTCTTAGCCAGTTATCTTGCCACAATACAGTAATGCATAGGTATGAATTTGCCCACAGGGGTTATCCTGGGTTTCTATGGTCAAAGGTTATCTGACAGTGTCTGACATTAGAGAGCATGCTTCAGTATGCCACTGGGTGTGGTACTGGGTGTGATTGTGGTCGGAAGCATCAACACCACACACACACAGACACAGGGTGCTAGTACCAGCGTGCATGTGTGCATTGCTTCATGGGTGTGTAGTGGTTGAGGGTCTCAGTTGGCTGTACAAGGCTAGGTGAGGGGAATACCTTGGCACCAGGCCACATGAGAATGGTCTGCACTATGGCTAAGGGGTGTAGTGTCTGGAATGGACCACACAGGTGGGTATAGTTTACACCATCCAGTCTCCTGGGTTACTATTGTGTGTGACCAGTGCTGTGGACTGCTTGGCATGTATGTGCTCTATATGCCATGACATGGATGGTGTTTGGGATGTGCACATGTCCCACATTCATGTACAGTGGCATGTGGAAGTGTACCTGGTTTGTCTGACCCATGTTGTGTACACAGAATGTAATCATCAAATGTTACAGTCCCACCCTCATGTGGTGGGGCCATGTAATGGACAGCTAGTTGACCCTGCCCCTACATTGGTAGTATGCTACAGGTATTCCCTGGTGTCAGTGGCATCTGTCCATACAGAGCATGTGTGTAAGGCAAGGCATGGTATATCCATTGTGGATCACATTTGATGGAACCACAGTTGTTGCAGGCATCTGGTGGGAAACATACTGAAGGCACACTGTCTGCAATTAGGTGCCTATCGTACTGCTGGACAGGGTGCCATGGCCTCTGTAGGCCACTGCATTCACACCATTGTTACTATCAGTTACTAATATGCAGTGTACTACATGCATCTTGGTTGTTGCCTCGCCATATGTGTGTGTATGAGACATGGGTTGAGAGTTTACTCTAGGTAATACAGGGGTTGCTAACTGTGATTGCCTGGCCTTGTTGTCACATGTATGGGTATGGATATGCATCCCAGCCTCTCGGCTATTTTGCAGCTGCTTTCCCTGTACATTGGACACCATATAGGAAAATCGCCACCATATAGGAAAATCGCAAAACCTGCGACACATTGGGCCCAGGTGTCATACACACACACCCTCCAATACACAGGTTATGGTTTACAAAAACATACTCAAACCTGTCATGTTCGGGAGTAGAACCCCTACCTAACTAGTTTATTACACTACAGCACTATGCAGTTATAGTACATGCCATGATGATTACTGCAGTACTTCTTCCCCAAAGGTGTATATCACATTGGGTGACATCAGCAGAATTGTCAAAGTAGGGCATTTGACATGTACTGAGTGTAACTAGCTTAAAATGCATTGCTGCCTACACAGACAGTGGAACACACACAGAACATCCAGAACTGCCATGGGTGGGTATAGAACCCTACCAGGGTTCTGAATCACACTACTACAGTACGCAGTTATGGAACGTGCTACAGCGATTATTGGGCTATGACCTTCCCAGAGGTGTATTACTAGGTGGATGACATCAGCTGCTTTGCAAAGGTTGAGCATTTGGATTGTGGTGGGTGTGGCTAGCCTAAAAAGGCATTGCTTTTTACACAAACAGACACTCACACACAGTTGTCATGTCTGGGAAAAGAACGCCTATCTAACTAGTTTATTACACTTCAGCGATACGCATTTACAGGACGTGCTATGGAGATTACTGGGCTACAGATTCCAAGAGCTATATTACTAGATGGACGACATCAGCTGCCTTACCAAGGTAGAGCATTTAAATTGTAGGGGGTGTGCCTACCCTTCAGAACATTGCTTTCTACACAGACAGACACACACACACACACACACACACACACACACACACACACACACACACACACACACACACACACACACACACACAGTTACCAAGGCTGGGGTTAGAGCTCCTACTTAACTAGTTTATCACACTACAGCAGTACACATTTACGGCAACTGCCACAGAGATTATTGGCCTATCATGTCAGCAAAGTGTATTGCACAGTTGATGACACTGGCACACTTGTCAAAGCAGACCATTGGAGGTTGTCGTATCTGTGAATGGACTCAAAAGCATTGCTCTCTACCCAAGCAAAGTAACACACACATAAACCCAAGCTTACCATGTCTGGGAATAGAACACCTACCTAACTAATTTAGTACATTACAGCGGTATGCAGTTACAGGACGTGCTATGGAGATTACTGGGATACAGCTTCCCAGAGGTGTATTACTAGGTGGATGACATCAGCTGCCTTGCAAAGGTTTAGCATTTGGATTGTAGGGATCGTGGCTGGCCTAAAAAGCATTGCTCTTTACACAGACTGACAGATACACACAGTTGCCATGTCTGGGAATAGAACTTCTGCGTAGCTAGTTTATCATACTACAGCAGTACACAGTTACAGGACATGCTATGGAGACTACTGGGCTACATCTTCCCAGAGGTGTATTACTAGGTGGATGACATAAGCTACCTTGCAAAGATTGAGCATTTGGATTGTGGGGAGTGGCTGGCCTTAAAAGCATTGCTCTCCACACAGACTGACAGACACACACAGTTGCCATGTCTGGGAATAAAACTCCTACTGAACTAGTTCACCACACTACAGCAGGACGCATGTTACGGGACATGGTATGGTGATTACTAGGCCACAGATCTCCCAAAGGCGTATTTTACACTGGATGACCTCAGCAGGCTTGTCATAGTAGGGCTATGGGGAGTGCAGTGTGTGTGCATGGGCCATTACCCATTCGTCTAGGGGTTGGCACACAGAGGATCATATTTCACAGGTAAGTGTATACAGTGGCTAGATGACTACTTCCTTGTACAGTCATGTTGCACAGCTGGCACGTGCACCACATTGTCTGTACTGCTGACAGATACTGGTGGCTAGTATCTTCAATGAGTGACATCTGCATCTCATGTGATTGGTGCCCTTTGGCCGTGTGCTGGGTGGGACAGGCCTGGATGGCTCCTTGTCACAGTCACCCTCTTCCACACATCTATGTCTGTCTACCTTTGGCTTATTATAGCGTGTTGTCCTTACATATTTGTCTGTATTCCTATCCACTGTGTGTGCAAGGCATGAGTGGTGCATACAGACAAGTGTCTGCAATAACAACTGTGACTGCCAGATATGTCTGGTCCACTGGTGTTTGCAGACATGGCCTTCATGTGTGAGCATGCCCAGTATGGCCGTCTGTATTACATGTGTGGGTCAAGTCCTGGTAGTTTGTACTGCAGTGCTAACGTTTGTGTTGTACACTGACAGGTTGCATGCTTTCTCACCAGGATATCCATTGATAAGTTGGCATTGACTGTTACTACATTTCTGCATAGGGGGCACACCTGACTATTTATACATTTCTACACAGGTTTGGGGGGGCACACCTGACTGTTACTATATGTCTACATAGGATGAGGGGGTACACCTGACACTTGTACACATTTGCTAGGACTGTACTGGTATGTTGGGTACTCCATTTCAGTCTGTAGTCTTATCTATCACACTGCCTAGTGGCATACGTGTGTACTACAGAACTTAGCTTATAATTACCTACATATTCATGTCTGACTTCCTAGCCTTCACAACTGACATCCCACTGCCTGGCCTGCTGTAGTCAGTCTGTGAAAGTCTGTGGGGAGGGGGTTGCCCATAGGCCTCATTCAGAGCCCATAGCACAGCCTTTGTTTATGTTTGTCTACACCTGTCCTACTGGCTGTGACTGTTGTTGGGTATGTGACCCCCTCCCTGACTGGCATGTGTGAGTCACTTACCTTGTGGGTGTCCCAGTATTGAGGGTGGTGCTTCAGGGCTGCCTATGTTGGATGCACATAGTGCACTCCATACACATGGTTAGGCACAGGTAGTGTAATATCTGGCATCCCTTTTACTGTATGTGCGAGTCAGAGCGAGGTGTTATTCCCTGGGTTCCTCCCGTGTCAGTGTATGTGCTATGTGTTGCCTCCTTGCCAAGGCCAGGGCATACTAGACATGCCTCCTTCTGCCTAATGGGGCAGGCTCTGATTGTTCCTCCTCCGAGTCACTCTGTGCCCGTGCAGGCCTCGGCAATGGTGGTGGTGGGGGGGGGTTGTGTGTCCCTGCCCCATGCTGTTCTTGCTGCAGCTGTTTCTACAGGATCATATTGTGTAGCATGGCACATATAAGGACAATTTGGGTACATGTAGCTGGTGAGTACTGCAAGGCTGCACCGGATGTGTCCAGGCACTGGAACCATGACTTGAGCATCCTAAACACATGTTCTACTATAATTCTGGTCTGTGCATGTGCTTCAATATGGAGTTCTTGTTCAGGTGTGTGTCCATTTCTGATGGGTGTCATCAGCCACGGCTCCAGTGTATATCCAGCATCCCCCACTAGCTGACTATGTGGGATGTCCCCATTGGCAAATCTGTGGTACAGCTGCATCAGATGCCAGATGTGGGAATTATGATAGCTTCCAGGGCAGCCAGCACACATGTTCATTATTATGCCCTGAGCATTGCACACAACCTGGTAGTTGATGGAGGGGAAGCCCTTGCGGTTGAGGTAGACCCTACCCTGCTCACTGGGTGGTGCTTTGATGTGTATGTGCATGAGCGTGCAGTCTGTAGCACCCACTACCTCAGGGTATTCTGCTATTTGGTGGAACAGTTGCATATTGCTGGCCAACACCTCACAGGTGTTAGGGAAGTGAATGTGCTCACCGACATGTGCTGACATGGCATCCAGGAACTGGTGGAGTACCCTAGATGCTGATGCCTGTGAGATACCCATCATATCCCTAGTTGGCTTTTGGAAGGTACCTGTAGCTAGTATTCTTAGGCCTACACATACCTTTGTATCCACTGGAATGGATTCCCCTGTTAGTTCTGTGTGGGAGGCATGGCTGGCACAGCTCAACAATTTGCTGTAAGAGGTCCCTGTCCACCCTATAGCACTCCTCTATCTCCAGCTCATGTAGCCCTTGGTAGGTTACCCTGGGTCTGTACACTCTTCTCTGTCTCCTCACTGTGGGTTGCTCGGCAGCATTCACATCCTCATCACCCTCAGTCTCTTCCACAAGTAGTTGTGTGGTAGCTATTGCAGTCCCCAACATTTTGCAGTTGTGTGTGTTAAAAGTTCCCCGGTTGTTTACACCGGTGGTGTAGAGTGTGGGAAAAAATGGAGGGGTAAGTGTTTGCATAATTTATAGTAGTGTTCTGGGCTGGGTAGGTCTTTTGCCTGTGTAATTGGCTGGTTCTGATTCATTTCACCTGCCAGCTAAGCTAGTTCTCCTTGATTACCTTCCTACTGCTGTTTTCCCTTCCCATTGCCTTCCTGTTTGAGCCCGTGTGCACGCCTCGCAAACAGAGTGCTCAAATGTGCACACGGCTGCTATTTCCTGGTTTAACTTCTTTTTTCTTCTGTAAAACCCGGTGCATAGCATGTACATCTGCCTAGGCTTTGTAAAGAGTGCTAGGCAGGTTTAGGCAGGTTTAGACACACGCCCTAGCTTAGCTGTGGTAAGGTAGAAGTAAACCTGAGCCGCAGGTCTCCAATCCACTTGCAGTATGCCTGACACTGCCCTATGCTTAAACAGCCGAGATCTGCTAAAAAAAATATAAGTTGTTTTATTTTATTTTTTTGTTTGTTTGCAATGCCAATGGCCTTATACTTGGCCATTGGCATGCTTACTACTTGAAATGTAGCCTTTATTTGAAGCCGTCATAGCTCCATTTTAGATTTTGCAGAAATGTACTCTGTTACTAACCGAGTACATTTCTGCAGATAGCACTAGTCTTGCACGGACTGTTACATGCTTCCTGGATTGCAAAATCACCTAATTTGCATGGATTTCACCTGAAAATGGGGTTATTTTCATACCAGGGCTTAGTCCACGCAAGATTAGTGCAGGAGCGCTCGTGCATGCCCCTGCAGGCTGTTCCTGGATCGCACGGCAGACATATTGCCTGCTTGAGCTCCTGTACTGATCTTGCACTCCATGCAAGTTTTTGAGAATCGGGGAGCTGGTCCTGCCCTTCCAAGCTCCTACCTGATCTGTAACTGACTTCTTCCTGAATTCTACTTTTGATTACTTTAAGTTTTTTCTCTCTTTTTATCTGCCTTTCTTTCTTGCTCTTCTTTACAGTAATCTACAATCAGGTTCTTGTAAATATTCCTACTCGAGGATTATCCTGCTGCTATTGTATTGGATTTTTTTGAAACTTAGATATAAAGATATTCCCCCAGATGCTGCGATTAGTGCAAGAGCTCTAGCAGGCAATATGCCTGCCAAGCGATCCAGGAACAGCCTGCAGGGGTGTGCACGAGAGCACCTGCACTAGTCCTTCATGGACTAAGCCCCTGTATGCAAATCATCCCATTTGCAGGAGGAATCCATGCAAATAAGGTGAATGTGTGATCCAGGAAGCTTGAAACTGGCCGTGCAGGACTAGTGCAAACTGTAGAAATGTACTCAGTTAGTAACCGACATTTACATTTCTGCAAAATCCAAAATGGAGTTGTGACAGCTCCAAATAAAGGCTGTATATTAGTCAGGAAGGATGCCAATGACCAAGTATAAGGCCATTGGCATTGCAAACAGCATAAAAAATTAAAAAAATCAACTTTTAGTTTTTTAGCCGATCTCAGCTGTTCAAGCGTAGGGCAGTGGCAAAGAGATACATATGCACAAATATGTATGGATATCTACATACATACTGACAGTAGTAGGTATATCAGAACAGATATGTATGCACATATAGTCATTGACATCTACTATACCAACATAACTAAGCATATCTGCACACATAGGATGTGCATACATATATAGCTATATATACATGTATATATATATATATATATATACACATATATTTATATCTATATAAACATATATGTATATATACATATATGTATATAAACATATATGTATATATACATATATGTATATATACATATATGTATATGGGAGCGCTACAGAATCCTGAAAGCCCAAAGTCCTGAAGACCATCAGAGGTGAGCTGCCTTAAGGTATATAGATGTACATTACCATATAATCCACGTTGGTTAAATGCAGGCCTACTGCCACCTGCCATACAGACTGTTCTGTTTGTCAGTGTGCTTGTGATGGTGTCAGTTGTGCCTTGCTATGTAACAGTTACATCCCATTGTGTCAGCTGAGGTCTTTACCCCTAGGGGTTGTCTACAGGGTGTAGACAGAGGCTGCTGAACTATGCATCTTGGTATCCTCTCGCCCAGTCTATCTTTACTATTGTGCTACTTGATGGCCGTGGCCTGGACAGCAACATTTGTTAACTTTTCCAGACTACTGTATTAGTATAACTGTTTCACAGTTGCATTACTCAGTTTATGTGGGTGTCCATGTCTAAACAGCTATACCATATGGCATATACAACTGTAATAGTACAGAAATAAAGCTTTCCCATTTATGCAAACCTGTGTGTGGTGTTATATCCTTTGATTTCTCTGTGGGTATATGCTGCAGGTAATGATTGTCATTTGTATGGGTGGCTCATACAGTCTCCAGTTGGTAAGGTGGTAACTGTAGGAATAGTGAGTGTTCCATACTGTGTGCACCTACTGCATATGTATCTTACTATACATGTCTCTGTATGTGTATGTGTAGTTATATATATATATATATATATATATATATATATATATATATATATATATATATATATATATATATATATATATATATATATATATATATATATATATATATATATCTGTATCTGCATATATGTGTCTGTGGTATATGTATCCTAGGGATGCCCATGTCATGTCAGGTCCTGGTTATGGGATCTGCAACACTTGATAGTGTACTGCAGGGTGGACGTGTTTGGCTGGGGGGTATACCTATTCGTACAAGACATATATTGTCTGGGGGCTCTCAACTGCATTAACGGTGCATGTGGACATATGTGTTTTTGTTATTTACCCATTGTTATCTACAGATGTATGTCTGTATATACCTATATATATATATATATATATATATATATATATATATATATATATATATATATACATAAATATAACTATGCCCATATATACCTACATAGATATATATATATCTGCTTGCATATATATAACTTGCTGTATATATTTAGACATATAGATGTAGACATATATATCTCTAGATGTAGGCATTTGTATGTATATATATATATATATATATATATATATATATATATATATATATATATATATATATATATATATATATATATATATATATATATATATATATATATATATATATATATATATGGATTCCATACATTTGGTCGAATTACACTTAGTCGAAAATGTTTCCAGGCATTGTACTTCACTGAAAGCTCATTTGACTGAAAACTCACTTGATTGAAGTTCATTTGGTCGAAAATGGAATATAGCCCCTGCTCCACTGCAGTGCAACCCTGAAGTGAGAATATTAAATAAGGGGGTGTGGGGGGCACATTTTAATGTATTCACTGTTATAAGAAGATATATCCATTAGAAATGCATTGATATATATACGACAGAAGGCATTGAGTTAAAATGGATCTTACGATTGGGTGCTCATAGGGGGAATGGTCTCAATGAGACTGTTTCAATTAAACCTGTACTAAATGCGAGATTGTTGAGATAGTAACCCATTTTATATATACTTATTTTTAATAGCATATGTTCTGTCCTTTTTATTTTATGGTTTTTACTTCACGGTCCCTTTAATGTGAGTTTATGTTGTTAATTGATTAATTACTTAGTTAACTAGGGGTGCTTGAGTATATTTATGACTGCTTGCCTTAATGCATTTAATGTCTGATGAAGCGAGGTGTGTACTCGTGAAAGCGCTTACGTTGTTCTTGTCTCTGTTTTTGCTATTAAATACAGTTTGAATTTACTTACTAGATTCCTGTGGACTTTATACTGAGATTATATTTGCTATTGGTAAAGCATCATTGTTCTCCTACGCTGCCTCTGCTTGTTTTGTTTCTACTCATCTACTTGGGACTTTGTTGGTTCGTTATTTATCTGGGGTCATGGCAGAAAGGATGGAGGTACCGAATGGAACTGATAAATTTGGCTCGAATAATATGGATGGTGCTGTGAGTAGACTGAGGGGATTTTTGACTGCGACTACTAATCCCCTTATGAATGTGGATCTATCTAATGAGGAACACAATGTTGCACGAGTTGTGTCTGACGATGTAACGGTTAGGAGCCTAAAGCGTGACTTTGAAAATAATTTGTTTAAGTTTAAACGGCTCCAAAACCAACGTTACCATCTAGAAGCAAGTATTAGTTTGAATGTGGTTCCCAGAGGGCTTCGGATATTAACCATGCAGAGTTACGGTGATACGTATCCGGAGCTCCTAACTAGATGGCAGCAGCTGAATCTTAATACGAGCAAGGCATATATGGAACTACTGTTAGACTTTTTTCATCCTATAGAAATAGAATTACGAAATTCTATTGTATGTCAACAAGATGAATTATATAAACTCTGTGGAGATGTCTATACAGATGTCTTCATACACGATGTCACTGAGAAGGTTTTGAGGTATGAATGTAAGTTAATAGAGGTTAAGAAAAGAAAACTTATGCGTGATTTGGATGACTTCAGAAAGCATCAGGTTTTTATGTGGCCAAGAGACAATTATGCTTCTTCTATGTCTACGGAAACACGTGGTTTTAGACCGAGAGATAAACGCTCTGCTGCACAGAATTCAGTTCCGACTCACATCAACTCCGTGAACACGGGAAATGTAGATAGTGTACCGTTGGGGAGATCTGAACAGATGCCCATGGAAGGAAGTGTACAGACGATTACTGATGACGTGCAACAGGAGACTGTAACTTTAACTTCACCGAAACAATTAGCTTCAACATATTCTACGCCGATGGAGGTTCCATCTGGGTCCATTAACCTAGAGAAGGTAGATATGCAGCACTCAAATCCGGATGTGAGACGTAAGATTTTACACGACAATCCACATAAAATTGATTTATCGGCTTTTCCCCTACCATTCAAACCCTCAAGGAAAAAGTCCGTGGAGTTAGATCTGCAGAGGGGGCAGAAACGGAAAGAAGGACCGACCAGCACACAAGTGAGGACCATCAAGAAGATGTGGTCGAACATGACTTAGTGTGGAATATATCCAGGTATGAGCTTACTTATGAAGAGAACAGTCTTTTAAATAAGGGTTTAGGCTTCATACCATCTCAAAGTGTGGATAATAGTGATGTGCTTGTCTCAATTCGCATGTTTGCACGTAACATTGCTCTTAAACTCAAATTGAATTCTATTGACAATAATGTGGGTTGTACTTTTAAGAAAAAGAGCAATTATACACCCCCTTTACCATCGAACATTGAAGTGTTCTTAAAGGCTGTAGAAAATGCAATTTACAATGATGATAGCTTCTTTAAATCGGACTTTGAAAATAATCTAGACTATGGAGAAATGGCAGCGATTAAGTCCTTACAAAACAACAAAGAAATTGTGATCAGACCATCTGATAAAGGTGGTCCCACTGTTGTTTTAGACTCTAAGTATTATTTGGACACAATGTTTGAAATGCTGAACACTGATGCTTACTGTGAAATCACATATAATGAAATAGATCAGTTAATCTTATACATTCATACAGCCCTAACAGATTGTTTGTCCATTGGATCCATCAGTAGAGAGTTGTTTAATTATTTTAACACTGAGCATCCATTAATACCTAGGCTACATGGCCTGCCCAAAATCCACAAAAATCCTGACAAGCCCAAATTTAGGCCTATTGTTGCTGGGGCAGGTTGGGCCACGGAATCTATATCCATTTATTTGGATCATGAATTGAAACAAGTTTTATCTAGGTATAGTTATATTTTAAAGGATACAGAACAATTTTTGAAGGATTTGCATTTGTTTATACAGAGTAGAACTACAGTTTCGGACCTAACATTCATTATGATGGATGTTGAGTCGCTCTTTACCTGCATTCCCAATCAGGTTGGATTGCAACAATTGCAACATTTATTAGTTGCTGATAATAAAATGGATGCTAAAAAAGCAGATTTTTTTATGCTTTCTGTTAGAAATTGTTTTAGATAACAATGTATTTGTATTCAACTCCAGGTACTTCAAACAGGTAAAAGGCATAGCGATGGGCACGAGTTGTGCCAACAGCTATGCCAACCTCATCATGGTGGCATGGGAGCAGAATCATCTTATTTCCAACACAAATCTCCTATTTTATAGGCGATTTGTAGATGACCTGTTCCTTGTATGCCAGGATGTTGATTCAGGTTATATAAGTCTGATTGAACATGTCAATCAGACTAGTGAGTTTTTAAAATTTTCTGTTAATTTTTCTAAACAGGAAATAGACTTTTTAGATGTTAGTATATATGTTGAAAATGATACGGTGAAGACTAAATTATATAAGAAACCCTGCCAGCGTGCAGCTTATCTACATCGCAGCAGCATGCATAATCCGGTGCTTTTTAGCAATATTATCAAGGGCCAAGCCATGAGAATATCTCGGATATGTTGTGATGATAATGTATTTTCGGCAGAGATGGATTCACTGAAACAAGGCTTTTTAAATCGAGGATACTCTGATAGAGAAATTATGGAAGTCAGTGAACAATTGGAAACATTGAGACACACAAGGGCTAAACCATTTTTTAGGTCGGGTATTAATGAACACAGAGTGGTTAACAACAATAGGCCTTGCATTAATCAGCCTTTATCCATCATAGTACCCTATGGTAGCAACATTGGCAGAATTAAGCAGGTTATAAGTGATCATTGGAATATATTATTAGTTGATGATGCTACTAAGGATCTTGTTGGCAGTATGCCGCGATTTGTTTATCAAAATTGCAAAAACTTACAACAACGCTTGTGTTATCCCAATTTATCTACGCAGTCCTCTGAGACTGCTTATGAATTACTGTGGGGTACTAAGAAGTGTGGGAATTGTCTTCAATGCCCTTATATTGAAGAATCCAGGTATTTTAGACACCCCGATACCATGGTTTTGTGGCAGCTTAGGACAGGAGGTAGCTGTAATACGAGAAATTTAGTTTACGTTGCACACTGTACTACCTGTTTCTGCTATTACATTGGTAAAACTAACAGATCTCTCCGTGAAAGGCTACGTGACCATATGTACAACATCAGGAGAGGGGAAACATATAATGCAATAGCCCAACATGTTCTAAATGAAGGACCATCACATAGTTTTTTATTTCAGATTTTACATGTAGTACCTGTGAGTTTACGTAAGGGTGACATTGTTAATACGACAGAAGGCATTGAGTTAAAATGGATCTTACGATTGGGTGCTCATAGGGGGAATGGTCTCAATGAGACTG
Source organism: Protopterus annectens (assembly GCF_019279795.1). NCBI lineage: Eukaryota > Metazoa > Chordata > Ceratodontiformes > Protopteridae > Protopterus > Protopterus annectens. The sequence goes on from NC_056729.1 coordinate 996,724,051, forward strand.
TTTCAATTAAACCTGTACTAAATGCGAGATCGTTGAGATAGTAACCCATTTTATATATACTTATTTTTCATAGCATATGTTCTGTCCTTTTTATTTTATGGTTTTTACTTCACGGTCCCTTTAATGTGAGTTTATGTTGTTAATTGATTAATTACTTAGTTAACTAGGGGTGCTTGAGTATATTTATGACTGCTTGCCTTAATGCATTTAACGTCTGATGAAGCGAGGTGTGTACTCGTGAAAGCGCTTACGTTGTTCTTGTCTCTGTTTTTGCTATTAAATACAGTTTGAATTTACTTACTAGATTCCTGTGGACTTTATACTGAGATTATATTTGCTATTGGTAAAGCATCATTGTTCTCCTATGCTGCCTCTGCTTGTTTTGTTTCTACTCATCTACTTGGGACTTTGTTGGTTCGTTATATATATATATATATATATATATATATATATATATATATCTTTAGTAAAAACTATTGGCATAATATGGGGGGGTTACACCCCCCACACACCCCAATGTGGGGGGCTGTGCCCCCCACACCCCCCTTATTTAATATTCTCACTCCAGAGTTGCACTGCAGTGGGGCAGGGGCTATAGTCCATTTTTGACCAAATTAACTTCGATCAAGTAAGCTTTCAGTCAAGTGAGCTTTCAATTAAGTGAACTGCCTGGAAACATTTTCTACTAAGTATAATTCAACCAAATTTATGGAATCCATATATATATATATATATATATATATATATATATTTATATATATATGTGGATATATATATATATATATATATATATATATATATATATATATATATATGCATGTGTGTGTATATATTTATATATATTTATATCTATATCTACATATATAGGATATGTTTTATCTATTTAGATATTAATATATATACACACACACACACACACACACACACACACACACACACACACACACACATACATCTACATGCTGAAATACATTTCCTGTACTATTGAATGACTGGGCTGGATATGTTTGTGAAAACATCAGTGTTATGTATGTCTTACATGGCTTAGTAGCAAATCAGTTTAGTTATGGTGTGCAGGGTCCTTGGTTTTAGCCTTGCAATGGCTGTTTACTTTGTTGCTGGGCAGAACAAGGACCATTGGATACAGAGTGGTTAAAACACTTTTGAGCAGTTGTAAGCGGGTTTGTGCGGAGGTAAGCACTGCTAACTTCTGGTTACAGTTTCTTATACTCAGTTAGCTTCTAAATTACTTAACCAGTGTAGGTATTGCTTATCCCATGCAAACAAGCTGAAACCCGCTTACTGCTACTTAAAAGTGCTTACTCCCGCATACCTCCACGCTAATTTCTTTAATAGAAAAGAAAAAAGGGTTGATAGGAAAGTGGTGAAAAGGGGTACAAAGAGAGTAAGACAGTAGGGAAAATAGCTAGGGATGTGCAGGAAGGGCCTGGGGAGGGTCCATAGCTGCCCATTTCTACTACAGCAACTGATGTGCACATATATATTGTATTTGGAGGTAGATTTAGACACTCAAACCCCTGAGAGAGGGGTGAGGACAACAATAATAAGTTGTGATGCCAATTAAACCCAATTACATGTGTCCAGTGCACACGTGTGCAAAATGGACAGCTACGTATGGGCCAAGATTTTTTTTTTTGGGAACAGACTGCCTTTTTGTTTCAGGTGAGAGTGGGATGTTAGGATGGGGTAGTAGGTATAATTGGTGAGGTGGGTTGGGTAGGTTAACAGACAAGACAAACAAGACGCATGCAGGGGTGGTATATGACATATGTGGGGGGTAAACACCTTGATGAGAGGGGCTTTGGGAAATCAGAAGCCCATCAGCCCCCTAGTGGAAACAATGGGACTGAGGTCCCCACCCATGGGCAGTCGCCACTGCACCTTCCCAGCCCCGATAGTGGCTGTGTTGGGGGCTAAATTGCAGAGCCAGACTGATGTTCTACTTGCAACACATGGCCCTCGAGCTGGGATAGAAGATCACCAGTCTTCTGGTTGAGCTCTCTATGCACCAAGACCCCAAACTGGAGATGGGTGACAGGTTCCTGTCCGCGCCCACTCCCAGGGGGGTGAGCCCTATCCCCTGAGGCGGTTCCACCCAAAAGTAGTGCAGGACCAACAAAACAGGGAGGTCTCAGGTTGGGGCCCAGACATGCTGGTGCCTGATGCCACGGCCAGCTGAGGTTGGACAGGTGGGTCAGCTGGGACCGGCCTTCCCAAACATGCTATAGTGTTTAGATTTCAACATCATATGTGGGTTAGTAATAGTCAACACATTTCAGGTTTAAGTATAACAGCATGCATAGATATTCCCATTAACCCAGACACCAGATATGGAACAGTTGCATAGCAAACAGAACACATGCATATATGGGACCACAGTGGTAATAAGAACAGCATGCAAGTACATTGATGGCACCATGCCACCAATGTTGGAATATTTCATTATTGCACATGCATGGGAACAATTAATATATTTATCAAAAAATTGGACATTATCAGAACATAGGTGTCATTACATACCAGTAGGGGTGGGTATGTTGATTATTGTTGGCGGTGGGAGAGAAAGATGTCAATTAACAACTAGTATATTCCTGTAGTCCACATTACCCTCCTATTCAGTGCTGTTATCTGTACCTTACAAGTCTTAATACACTGCCCTATAACAATAGTTTGGACAGTGATATGGCTGTTGTCATCATTATACATGAACTGGTTTTACCTGCAGTATACACCTCTTACCTGGTATATCTCTGGAGGGAATGTTCATAGGTTCATAGGTTGGTACTAGGCTATCAGCCCTAGGGCCTATACAAGCCTGGCCATAACAATTCCCTGGCTATTTCTTCCCACACTATTTACTTCCATGGACCCCTGCCTAGCAGAGCGACTGACTTGATCCCTGGGGTGAATTTCCTTTCTCCCATCCAGTCTTCAAGGTTCCTTTTGAAGATGGCCAAAGAGGCACTCTGCTTGACATGTATGGGCAATCTATTCCAGAGTCTGGGGAGTCTCTGGGTCAGAAACCTATCACTCCAGCATGTTTTGTTTATTGTGATGTTAACACCAACTGTTTCTACACATACTCCCAGATTCTGGGTTAATGTTTTGCACATAGCTATCCAACTCTTTCTGCACAGACTCTGGCCATGTGTTGACCACATGCAGGTGTGCTGGGACATATCTAGAATATTGCCCTGATCAACCTTTAGTGACCTGCACAAACATATACATGCTTTCCTACACAGTTATATTATGTAGCACAGTGTGAGTGACAGTGATCAGTGATACATTATTATTCAGAGAAACTGCAACACTCACAATTCCCTACAATACCAGGGTGAACAGTACCAGTACAGGTTATTATGGTCTTTATTTTTCAGCACAGTGTTCGTATCTGACGAGATAGCCAGATATGGGAGCAATGTTTGTTAGCACTACCTGAATGTTGCCACATAAACGTCCAGATTACACATTAGTATTAAGCACATACATCTCACTCTGTTGCTGTACACACTGTGGTCACAGCTTGACAACATGGGAGTGTAGATAGGACATACTTGGCTTATTACTCTCCTAACAGTTTCGGGGTTGCTACAGTGACAGCTTTGTTCTCATAGATGTGTGTCAATCAGTTGTATTTCCCGTTTTCTGCCTACACGTCTGGGATCATCCCACTGATTCCCCAGGGGGGCGGGTTGATAGGCAACAGATATGGGCCACTTTATTGGATATTCTGGCCATATCTGTACAGTTGTAGGGTATGATTCTGTATGCAGAGTACTGTCACTGGCAAGATTTGAACCATGGCTGTGTGTGCTAAAAAATGACAGTTCACATCTCAGTTGCATGTGCTATTTGGGTTTTGTTGTCTGCATTTTCCCTTTTCATTGTCTATGTGTCTTTCAGTTGTATTAAATGGCCTCTGGGGATTACACCTGCCATATACAGACATTCCTACACATTTAATTTATGGTGCATGGTGTGGGTAACAGTGCTTAATATAACAGTACTATTACATGAATGCAAATCTACATTACCATATGATACCGGAGTATATACATGCAGTCCAGTAGTTAGACCTTTATTGTCAGGCTATTACACTTTTATTGACATACAAACGATATGAGACTCTTCCTGCCATATTCTCTAATGTATGAAGTACTTGCCTTGAACAAAACAGGTTTTATACAGGCAATTCATTTACTACTACTTTTAGTTTTATTTCCTATGACAGTAAATGCATGAGTATTACTGACCTGCCTCTCAATGCAACCTTGCCAGGTGACTGATGTGGGCCGCCTGGTTCACGGCCCACTCCGTTGCAGCTATGGGGGACATAAGAGGAATATTTAACCATACTTATCCATGATATACCTGAGCTGGCAATTATTACACACATAGCGGGGTGACACACACAATTGGAACATCCCCTGCCACTCTAGCCTCTTGGATCCATTCCACCAAGAGGTCCCCCTTATGCCACTTCAAGTCGGCATAGTGATGCCTGACCTGCTCACCAGTTCGGGGTATGACAGTGGCACTGTGAGGTCATGGGTGAGATGGTCCCAGGCCTCTGCCTTATATTGGGAGCCTTGGTACTGGCCCGGCAGCAGTCTCTGATCATGGTCTTTGACAAGGAGTTCTGCCATGACTTAGGTCTCCTGGATGCACCAGCGGTGCACCTGAAAGCACACACCTTCTCCCCTTACTGCCATTGTGCCTGCAAGGGGAACCTACAACCAGTTATGGGATGTATTTTTGCCTCTTGGGTTTAAGTAGAGCTGATTTCCCGCACTTTTCTGTGATTGGCCAATTTTGAAAAGGCTAGGCTATGGGCAAACCTGCTTACCTAGGGTTGGCATTGTTTAAAGGACTATAACACTGGGCACATTGAGTTAGCTGGCCTACACATTACTTAGACCTCCTAAACTGGCCTGTGCAATGCTTAGCATTGCTTACATTAGACTTTGCATTATAATTCCTTTTTGGCATTGAGTTATTATTCATTACATCTTATATGTTTGCCTGGTATCCATAATTCATGTGTACATACACTGTATGGGGTCCTTGTCTTTTATGGGGGACTTCAACACTCTATTACAATTACACCTGACTTCTGGCCTTACTGCTATACTCTGGTTCATGTATTTATGTTATGTAGTTGGATAAGGCACATATGTTTGCATACTGATTCCTTTCACAGGTTCAGTTTGGTTTTACTGTGATGAAGACTTGTTTGCTGATATCTAATTTTTTTTGTACTTCTGTATTGGTTTGGTGGTTAACTGCTGTGACTATCGTGTATAGGGTCCTGGATTTGAGACCTGCATGGCTGTTTATTTTGTTGCTGGGCAGAACAAGGGCCATTGGATACAGAGGGATTAAGGCACTTTTGAGCAGTTGTAAGCGGGTTTGTGTGGGTTTGCACGAGGGTAAGCAATGCTAACCTCCGGTTACATATGCTTGCAGAGAGTTATCTTGAAAATTGCTTAACCTGTGTGTGCATTGCTTACCCCCACGCAAACGGGGTTAAACTCACTTACTAGTGCTTAAATATGCTTACTACTGCTTATTGGTGCTTAAACCTGCTTACTACTGCTTTATTCATTATGACACTGACACCTCACATGTGCATTTACTGCAGTACTCCAGTTCATAAATATATGTTATTTAGTGGGTTATGCAACGTAAATATTAGTCATAACATGCTTTGCTATGGAAAATGGAATGTGCTGCAGTGGGACTTGAACCGGGAACGCCTTCTTGTAAGAGGAATTCTCTGCCCACTACACTATTGCTATGCTTCTTCATTTTCATATATCTTCCTTGTTATCCACTTCAGCCATTTAAGCTGCATTTACAGTAGCTAAGTGATGGGCACACCCGCACACCTATGGTTAGCTTTAATCAGATTTTAAAATAAAAAAATAAAGGGTTCATTCATTTTATTCGTGATTACTTGCTGTTGTACATGAGGGGGAATATTGGTGGGAATATGAGGACACCTTTGAGCAGTCTCGCTCATTTCTTACCCCTTTCTGCTATTCTTCATTGCGGGGCGTGTATATTCTGAGAGCTCTGCTCTCAGACATGCCCCCTGTACTCTAATATGCTCCATGTAAGATTAGGAGCTCAGGCAGCATGACTCATTACTATGCATGGCGCGCTGCCATCCTGCTCCTAAACGGCCACCTCCGTGCAGGACTAAGCTAGTCCTGCATGGAGGAATAGTAAATTTGGGGGATTGTCTGTGTTGATTTAATTTTATGTAAATGTTTCTTGTCAATATTACTATTATAATTTTTAGTCTTTGTATTAATTACTGTTTTTTGGCATATCTGTAATTGTAATTGGAGCTTTTCTCTTCGGGTCTCCACTGAAAATGGGCCTTTGGCTCAGTTGGACCAACCCAGTTTACAAATGGCGATAAATAAAATAAATAAAATAATTGTGATGCTGTTCCCCTTGGGTGGGTTTTGGCCACCCTTTCATACTTCTATTAATTGCACTTGCTATGATGTATCTATTTCTGCTTCATTGCAAACAACTGTATTAATGTAGCTTCTTCTGTGTCATTGCACCTAGCAATATTAGTACAATTTCTAACACATCATTGCACTTGTGTTAGTGCAGCAGCTACTGCACCAATGCAGGTAAATATTTTAGTGTAGCAGCTTATGTATTACTACTCCTGTGTTAATGAAACTGCTTCTTGAGCAATGCATCTAATTGTGCTAGTGCAGCTGATTCTGCATCACCGCATCTAACCATGTTTGTGTGGCTGCTTTTGTCCATTGGACCTAACAACTTTAGGGCATTTATCTTCACCATTTTGGTAGTAGTGTAGCTTGCTCTACTGGTTAAGGATAGCAAGATCCATTTCTTTACACATGGACATGCTAATGTAGTCCTGTCTTGGGATGTGGGAAAGATTTTAGGCTTTGTTTATTTGCAGCTATATGTGCAGCAAAATTGTGCACTCTCATCTGCTTATCAGTTACAACTTTATGCATTATGATATGGCTTGCATGACCATCTTCTCTTTCAGCATGGGTACAACATGAACAACATGAAAAGGATGCTGTTGAATAACACAGGAAGTAGCAGAAATTGCTGGCAGTGTATGGTTAGCTGCATCCTATGTCTTATTTTATAGTATAACGGATTTTCCTTATGACTAATGCTGTGCTTTTCATTTTGTTCTGCTTGAGGTCACCATGGTCTGACAGAGCTGCAGGCACATTAGTTACTGCCTACACCCATACCAGCCAAGAATGAAGATTATTATGGTGATAATGGTGGAAGAGCCTGATGGTAGTGGACTTCAACCAGTCCTAAGCAGGGAGAAGACACCTATTGCTAGCCTGAATGCAACTGTAATGAAACATGTGGTGGCAGTGGTTGACAGGGTGATGGTATGTTATATGCCTACACATTCTGCAGTGGATATTGGATTGATTGTTCCAGCTGGACAATGTCATTGGCAATCAAAAGCATGTGTGGTCTATGCAGGCAGACGCCCCGATTCAAGACCACCAACTATTTGATCCCATTAAAGTCCCTATCAACAGGTCAGCAGCTGACATGCTTCCTATACTCATGTTTCTCTCATGTCCCCCCTTTGAGTGCGCACATCCACAGTGTTTCATAGGTTCATAGGTTCATAGGACAATACTATGCTATTGGCCTGTAGGCCCTTATAAGCCTAGCCAAAAATTTCCCCTATGTTCACACAAAGACAGCACCTGTTCCTCCTGTCCAGCAGGGGCACAGGTGGGATCTCTGGGGTATATTTTCTATTTTTCATCCAGTTGTCCAGGTTCCTCTTAACTAGTGAGGTACTCTACTTGTCATGGAGAGGGAGTCTGTTCCACAGATGGGGAAGTCTTTGGGACACAAATCTATCCTGTCAACAATTCTATTAATGTTACAGACCAGGTTGAGACCTTGTGTGTGGGTTGTGCAAATGGAGTATGACTTACGGATATGCAGCAACTCCATCAAGGCTGGGTCTGAGATGGCCTTGTATGTCAGACACAGGTCACCTCTGAACAGTTTGTATGAGACTGTGTACAGAGACAGGGCTTTCAGCCTATCTGTATAGGATAGATCTTTGGGACCCTGGATTTTCCTGGTCAGGAACCTCTGTCATCTCTCCAGCTGCTGCTTGTGCTGGACAAGGTACATGCTGAAGGGGGCACTGTACTCAATAATTGGTCTGATAAGAGAGAAGTACAGGGATGTTATGACCTCCTTGTTCATGGATGAAATACCCTAACTTATGAGCTGGGCCATGTAAAAAGCCTTCTGCACAATGGAGGCAATGTGGTGGCCAAAAGTCAGGTTGCTATCAACCTGGGTGCCCATGTCTCTCACAACTGATTGCATGCTTAGTACATTGTGATCAATGTGATAATTAGTGGATTTGCCATTTTCCCCAAAGGGGATAATGATACATTTCTTGGCATTCAGTTTGAGGCCATGTTTCTGGCACCAGTCATTAGTTTGGGTAAGAAAAATATCACTAGCGACAACAGCTAGTGGTATTTTTTATTTTTATCTTTATTTCTTGGTGGTATTTGTGATTAATTTGGGTAAGACCCTCTTGGAGGATGTTCACATCACTAGGGGAATTTAAGGCAGTGTCCAGCTTGCAGTCCTCTGCAAACTTGGTTACCCATAGATCATTGATTTTTGCTTGCACCTCAGAAAAGTATATCCCAAACAGTAGAGGCCCCAAGAGGGATACTTGGGGTATACTGCAAGTTACAGGTCTACTACTAGAGGTGGCTTCCCCTATTTTGACTGAGGGGGTTCTATCAGTAAGCCAGTTAGCTGCCCATCTGGTCACATATAGGTTGATGCCTAGCTGGGAGAGCTTATCTATTATGCCTGAGTGGGAAATAGTGTCAAAGGCTTTGGCTAGGTCAAGGTAGGTAATGTGCATTGTCTTACCCTCGTCCATGGCTTTGGTAACTGTTTCAGAGAAGTCAACCAAGTTTAACAGGCATAATCTCCCTTTGACAAAACCAAACTGTGTGGGGTCAAACATTTGGAGGTTGCCAATGTCCTTGTTTATAAGGTCCATGAAAATGCATTCCATGATCTTGCAGATCAGGCTAGTTATCCTGATGGGCCTATAATTGCCTGGGTTGGTATATGCTCCACTTGTTTGTGTAGAGGGATGACACTGGCTGTCCTCCATTCAGCTGGAATGAGGATGGTGCTCAGGCTTTGGTTGAATAGGGTGCCTAATGATGCTGACAGCTCATGCCTGAGTTCATGTAGAATACAGCTAGGATGTTGCCAGGTCCCATGGAAGATGTATTTTTTTGCCTTTGAGAGGGCATTAAAGATTTGCTCCTTGGTGATGACAGGAGGGGGGCAGGTGCTCTGGATGTCCTGGTTTACTAATGGAGAATGGAGGGGGTCAAGTTTTCACTGAACCTGTTTGCCAGCAGGTTGGCTATATCTATGGATTTTATGTATGTGGTGTTCTTGACCACCAGTTCACAGCAGACTTTGGTGATATTTTTTAGATTGTGAATGTATGTGAAGAAGGCCTTGTGATTGTCCTTAGTGGATGTGGCCAATTTGGACTCGAAATTAGCCTTAGAAGATTTATCAGTGACCTTATTTGCTTGTTCAGACAAAGAAAATATTGCTTCTAACTTGACACCTGCTCCTTCTTGGTCCTGGACAGCAGTTTTGTTCCTTATATTATAGAGTTTGTTTATTACTGTTGTCCACCAGACAGGTTTACTCTTTCTTGAGGAAGATGATTTGGTCTTATCAGGTATTGCTGAGTCCACTCAGCTATGTAGGTTCTCATATAGTTTTTTGGCGTAGGCTTGGACATTAGAGCTAGTTCCAACTGAAGGGAGGGTGGCTGCAAAGCTGCCTATACCTGCTTTCAGGAGATTGTAATCAGCTTTGGAAAAGTTTTTTTGCTTGACCCTGTCAAGGGGTGGGTCAGGGGAGATGGTGACTTCAAAAGTGATCACTTTATGGTTGGATCTTACCAAGGAGGATGACACTATAGGGGTGCTACAGTGGCAACTCATGTTGGTCAGTATGAGGTCCAGGATGTTTTCACCTCTCATGAGGATGTCGACCAGCTTATCCAATGCACTGGCATTGACAAAGTTGTGGAATCTCTGGGAGTTTGTGTTTGGGCTACACTAGGTCTTCCAGTCTATGGTGCAGTACTTAAAGTCACCTAGGATCAGGGTAGATAGTTGAATCTTGATGGATTCAAGTAAGTCCAGATAGGTGGAGTGGGTGCCCTGAGTCATGGTTGGGGGTCTGTGTATGACTGCTTGTATAACTCTGTTGCATACCCTCCCCTTCTTTTCTTCCCCTTCTGCTTTTCATTCCTCTACCCTATCCTTTTGCCTTCTCTGTGTTTCTTGCACCACAAAAGAATCCATACCCTAACTCCAGTCCATTCCCTGCTTTATCTTATAGTGAACTTCTGCTTAATATAGCCCTTCTCTTGCTATACCTTACTCATCTCCCTTCTCCTTTAATGAACAAATATGGTGTCCATCTTCCTGTGTATATATATATATACACACATATATATATATATATATATATATATATATATATGTATATATATGTATATATATATATATATATATATATATATATATGTATATATATATATATATATATATATATATATATATATATATATCCAAACATATCATTTTCTTCTTAGGGCATGCAATGGCAGCCTGCCCCTACAGACTATAGGATACAATAACAGCGCTGCCTTTCTCTTACATTCTTGCTAGCTCCACATAATACAGTATGAGTATGCTGCCTTGCACTTCTTCAAATAACTAGACTAATCTGTTTCACTTGCAAAGTTTACATTCTGCCTTCTCTAGCTAACTGCAGCCTAGTTAACTGTCTACTTATGCTTTGTATCATTCCTTAGTTATTCATACCTAACTAGCACTAGTGGGCAGTCTGAAGTATAAATGCCAGCCCAAGTTTTTGATAGTTACATGAAGCAGAATTAAGTTAGGTACCTGCATGGGCTAGTATGACAAATCATATGACTACATGGTTGAAGAAGTAAACATGAATGTTACAAACTGTAATGAGGAAAAAAAAGGCAAATCAGACAAGGAAAATGTAAGATTATAAACAAGAAGTAAATAAGACACATATATTAGAATTTAAAACAGGAACCCAGCCACTGGGGATGCACAAGCCAGTGCATTACTTTGTGCCAGTCCCAAGCCCGGATAAATGGGGAGGGTTGCGTCAGGAAGGGCATCCGGCATAAAACTTCACCAAATAATTCATGCGGACACCAGTAAATATTTCCATACCAGATCGGTCGAGGCCCGGGTTAACAACGACTGCCACCAGTACTGTTAGCCAACAGGGTGCTGGCAGAAATTGGGCTACTGTTGGCCGAAGGAGGAGAAGCGGTGGAAGGCATGGCTGAATGCAGAAAGAGAGAAGAAAGGCTAGGACTGTGGTAGTGAGGGTCGGAACTTTGAATGCTGGCAGTATGACTGGTATAGGGAGAGAGCTAGCTGATATGATGGACAGAAGGAAGGTTGGGGTATTGTGTGTGCAAGAGACCAGATGGAAGGTGGGCAAGGCTAGGTGTATCAGAGGTGGGTTCAAATTGTTTTATCATGGTGTGGATGGGAGGGGAAATGGCGTAGGAGTTATCCTGAAGGAACAGTATGTTAAGACTGTTTTGGAGGTGAAAAGAGTGTCAGATAGAGTGATGTTTATGAAGCTAGAAATTGATGGTGTAATGATGAATGTTGTTAGTGCATATGCTCCACAAGTTGGGTGTGCGATGGATGAGAAAGAAAAATTTTGGACTGAATTGGATGAAGTGGTGATGACTGTACCCAAGGGTGAGAGAGTGGTGATTGGAGCAGATTTCAATGGGCATGTTGGTGAAGGGAACAGAGTGGATGAGGAAGTGATGGGTAGGTATGGTGTTAAACAAAAGAATGCAGAAGGTCAGATGGTAGTGGATTTTGTGAAAAGGATGGACATGGTTGTGGTGAATACGTATTTTAACAAGAGGGAGGAGCATAGAGTGACATACAAGACTGGAGGAAGATGTACACAGGTGGATTATATCTTATGTAGGAGGGACAGTTTGAAGATTGGAGACTGTAAAGTGGTGACCAGAGAAAGTGTAGTTAGGCAGCATAGGATGGTGGTTTGTAGGATGACATTGGTGATCAAGAAGAGGAGGAGGAGGAGTGTGAGGGCAGCACCAAGGATTAAATGGTGGAACTTGAAAAAGGGTAATTGTGAGGTGGAGTTCAGGGATGTGTTAAGACAGGCACTGGATGGCAGTGAAGAGTTACCAAATAGCTGGGTAACTACAGCAGAGCTAGTAAGGGAGATGCCCTGAAAGGTGCTTGGTATGACATCTGGACAGAGGAAGGACAACAAGGAGACATGGTGGTGGAATGAGGAAGTACAGGAGAGTATACAGAGAAAGAGGTTGGCAAAGAAGAAGTGGGATTGCCAGAGAGATGATGAAAGTAAACAGGAGTATAAGGAGATGAGGTGCATGGCAAAGAGAGAGGTGGCAAAGGCTAAGGATAAGGCATATGAAGAGTTGTATGAAAGGTTGAACACTAAGGAGGGAGAATAGGACCTGCACCAATTGGCTAGACAGAGAGACTGAGCTTGGAAAGATGTGCAGCAGGTAAAGATGATAAAGGATAATGAGGGAAACATACTCACAAATGAGGAGAGTGTGTTGAGGAGATGGAAAAAGTACTATGAGGGGTTGATGAATGAAGAGAATGAGAGGGAGAGAAGGTTGGATGATGTGGAGATAGTGAATCATGAAGTACAATGGATTAGCAAGGAGGAAGTAAAGATAGCTATGAAGAGGATGAAAAATGGAAAGGCTGTTTGTCCAGATGACATACCTGTGGAAGAATGGAGGTGTTTAGGTGAAATGGCAGTGGAGTTTTTAACCAGATTATTTAATGAAATCTTGGAAAGTGAGAGGATGCCTGAGGAATAGAGAAAAAGTGTTTTAGTACCGATTTTTAAGAATAAGGGTGATGTGCAGAGGTGTAGTAACTACAGAGGGATTAAATTGATCAGTCACAGCATGAAGTTATGGGAAAGAGTAGCTAGGTTAAGAAGGGACGTGATGATTAGTGATCAGCAGTATGGTTTCATGCCAGGAAAGAGCACTACAGATGCAATGTTTGCTCTGAGAGTGTTGCTGGAGAAGTACAGAGAAGGTCAGAAGGAGTTGCATTGCATTTTTGTAGACTTAGAGAAATCATATGACAGGGTGCCTAGAGAGGAGTTGTGGTGCTGTATGAGGAAGTTGGTAGTGTCAGAGAAGTATGTAAGAGTGGTACAGGATATGTACAAGGGTAGTGTGACAGCGGTGAAGTCTGCAGTGGGAGTGGCGGATGTGTTTAAGGTGGAGGTGGGGTTACATCAAGGATCAGCTCTGAGCCCTTTCTTATTTGCAATGGTGATGGACAGGTTGACAGACGAGATCAGACAGGAGTCCCCATGGACTATAATGTTTGCAGATGACATTTGTTATCTGTAGTGAGAGTAGGGAACAGGTGGATTAGACCGTGGAGAAATGGAGATATGCTCTAAAGAGAAGAGGAATGAAGATCAGCAGGACTAAGAAAAAAATATGTGTGTGAATGAGAGGGAGGATAGAGGAATGGTGAGGATGCAAGGAGTAGAGGTGGCGAAGGTGGATGAGTTTAAATACTTGGGATCAATAGTTCAGAGTAACCGTGAGTGTGGAAGAGAGGTGAAGAAGAGAGTACAGGCAGGATGGAGTGGGTGGAGAAGAGTGTCAGGAGTGATTTATGACAGATGAGTACCAGTAAGAGTGAAAGGGAAGGTATCCAAGAGGGTAGTGAGACCAGCTATGTTATATGGGTTGGAGACAGTGGCACTGACAAAAAGTCAGGTGTTTGAGCTGGATTTGGCAGAGTTAAAGATGTTAAGATTTGCACTAGGTGTGACGAGGGTGGACAGGATTAGGAATAAGTATATTAGAGGGTCAGCCCAGGTTGGAAGGTTTGGAAACAAAGCCAGAGAGGCAAGATTACATTGCTTTGGGCATGTGCTGAGGAGGGATGCTGAGTATATTGGGAAAAAGACGCTAAGGATGAAGCTACCAGGTAACAGGAAAAGAGGAAGGCCTAAGATAAGGTTTATGGATGTGGTGAGAGAGGACATGCAGGTGGTTGGTGTGACAGAGCAAGATGAAGAGGACAGGAAGAAATGGAAACAGATGATCCGCTGTGGCGACCCCTAATGGGAACAGCCGAAAGAAGATGATGATACTAAAAAGGCAAAAGTATTTTATTCTATTTGCTGGAATAGGCAAGCATTTTATAATGTATAATAAGCAGATCACTTGGCTATCTTGTTTAACATAAGCTTTATTGATTGTTAAACCATGTATCCAAGAAGGAGAAATAAGCATGTTATTTTGCACTCTCTCTCTCTCTCTCTCTCTCCATAGATAGACAGACTTGTCTTCTTTGGATTTTCCAAAATTCTAAAATTCCTCATTATTTTTGTATCATTTGAATATTCTACCATAGAAAGATGTTTCTAATGAATCCCAAAGAATATTTACTTTAATGTAATTTAGAATCTTTAATAGTACTGTTATCCGATTTATCTGAACCACAGTTAAAACTCTTTCATGATTAAGATACCTATCATGTTTTCTAATAGAATATTTAAATAGTTCTTAGCCAGTTTCACCTCAATCCTGAATATCCAATGTATGCTGGTTAAAGTAGATATTCAGATTTGTGTGAAGAGATTACTCTAGGCATTAACTATTTTCTATGGTATAATTACTAATGAATGAATAGGAGTTTGATAAGATAGGTTCATAGGTAGGTACTAGGCTATCTGCCCTAGGGCATTTATAAGCCTAGCCAGAATGTGTTGGCTTTCGCCACCCTTTTAGACTAGATTCCTGAGCCTCTGTCCAGCAGGGCCATAGAAGTGATCCCAGGAGTAAATTTACGGTTTCCCATCCACTCATCAAGATTTCTCCTGAAGAGGGTCAGCGAGGGGCTCCGCCTAACATGAACTGGGATTCTATTCCAGAACGAGGGAAGCCTCTGGGATATGAATCTATCCCTTCAGCATGTCCTATTTATTGTTGTGCTGTGGTTTAAATCCATGGAGTGTGTAGCTCTAATGGATTTGGCTTTCTTGAGGTGGAGCATGTCCATCAATTCCGGATTAGACATGACCTTGTACATCAGGCAGAGATCGCCTCTGAGTAGGCGGTAAGCAACTGAGTAGAGCTGGAGTTTCTTTAGTCGAGCAGCATAGGGCATCTGTTTGAGGCCCACGATCCTCTTGATGAGGTACTTTTGAGGTATCTCCAGCTGTTGCAGATGTCAGGTAAGATACATCCCAAATGGGGCATTGTACTCAATTAAGGGCCTGATGAGCGATGAGTAGAGGGGCACAATGACCTCTCTTGATCTAGATGTGAACCCTTTTGTGATTAGGTGAGCTATATAGAAGGTTTTTCTAACCACTTTGGCAACATGATTGTCAAAGGAGAGGTTACTATCTACTTGGTTCCCCAGATCCCTAATTACTTCTTCCGTACTTAGTGGATTATCTCCTATGTGGTAGTTTGTGGGCAATTTGTTTTTCCCAAAAGGGATGACTATGCACTTTTTGGCATTTAGCTTGAGGCCATAGTTCTGACACCAGGTATCCATCTCCATAAGACCCTTCTGGGGGATGCCTGTGCCAGCTGGAGAGTCGATTATAGCTCCCAGCTTGCAATCATCTGCGAACTTGGTCAGCCACAGTCCTCTCATGCTTGCCTGTACCTCATAGAAGTATATACCGAACAATAGGGGTCCCAGGACTGAGCCCTGTGGTACGCCACTTGTAACCGGTTTAGAGTCAGACATGGCACCTGCAACTCTGACCATGTGAGTTCTATCCCTGAGCCAGTTTGCCACCCTTCTTGTAACATATGGGTTGATATTTAAGCTGGTAAGCTTATTTATGATGCCAGAGTGGGGTATTGTGTTGAAGGCCTTTGTGAGGTCCAGGTAGGCTGTGTGGACTACCTTTCCCTCATCTATGGCTTTGGTAGCTATTTCAAAAATGTCAACTAGGTTTAGGAGACAAGATCTGCCTTTAACTAAGCCAAATTGGGTAAGGTCCAGTGTCTGGAGGTTCCCAATGTCTTTGTTTATGAGATCCATGATGATGCGCTCCATAGCCTTGCAGACCAGGCTAGTCAGGCTTATAGGGTGATAGTTCCTGGGATCAGTTGTGGCACCACCTTTGTGAAGTAGGATTACTGTTGCTGTATGCCATTCTTTGGGTACATAACCTGTGGTAAGGCTGAGTTGGCACAGTGAGTTTATGTGAGGGTTTAGTTCGTTTTGGAGCTCGTGTAAGACGCAGCCCGGGATACCATCCGGTCCCATTGATGCTGTGTTTTTTACTTTGGAAAGGGCTGTTTTCACCTGTGTGTCTGTGATGTCTGGGGGACTGCATTCTTCTGGGATAGACACAGGCCCTTTTGGGGGGGAAGGGGGGGTAAAGTTTGCACTGAACCTATCCGCCAGGATGTTGGCAATGTCAGTGGGTTCAGTGTATTTTGTGCCATTTTGCACCAGCTCAGAGCAGATCTGAGAGTTGCCACCCAGATTCTTGACATAGCTAAAGAATGCCTTGTGATTATCTTTAGAGTCTTTGGCGATTTTTCTTTCAAAGTTAACCTTTGATAATTTTATGACGGAGCAAAGTTTCATGCTAATACTGATCAGGGATGCCTTCCCTTTTTGGGATTTTGCCCTATCATGTAATAGTTTCTTCCTTCTGTTGTATAGCTTATTTATGGCCAGGGTCCACCAGACTGGTCTCCTGTTTTTAGAGGAGTGAGTCTTGGTTTTACTTGGGATGGCACATTCCATGCATTCCTGTAGGTGCTCATAGAGTGCATTTGTAAAGGATTCTGTGGTTTGGAGAACATTTTCCATTTTCCTGGGGGCTTTGAAATTTCCACCTCGGTCTTGAGAAGTGTGAAGTTTTCTTTTGAGAGATTTTTCACAATGGTTTCCTTGGCTGGGGGTGGGGTCGGGATGTGGATGTCCATTGTGATTAGTTTGTGGTCTGATCTTACCAACAAGGGGTTTACCTCTGGTGTGGAACAATGATCCCCCATGTTGGTGATGACCAGGTGCAATATGTTGTCCCCTCTTGTGGGAGTGGTGACCAGTTGTTCCATAGCATTTGAGTTTATAAACTCCAGGAACCGTTGGGCAAAATTTGGGGCTTGAGTAGTTTTCCCAGTCAATGTTTGGGTAGTTGAAATCCCCCAATATCATGGTGTTTGGTGAGACCTTCGTATTCTCCAATGTTCTCAGGAATGCTGAGTGGGGTTCCTGAGACAAGGTGGGTGATCTGTAGCAGGCTACAAACTGAAAAGCAGTTTTGACCACTGTTAGTTGCACATGGAGGGTCTCTGATGCCTCGTGCAGTGCCACTAACCTGGAGATGTGGGTATCCTTGATGAAGATGGATACTCCCCCGCCTTTAGTATTTCGGTCCGGGTTCTGGGGCCAAAAAGAATGGTATGAGTTGAATCCTGGTAGTGCTGGGGTACTCTCTGGAGCCTTGAACCTGGTTTCTGTTACTGCAAAGATATCGATTTTCTCCATACTGAGGAGTGCCTCGAGTGCATGTATCTTAAGGTTTAGACTTCTGGTGTTGAGTAGCATTACCCTTAGTTTTTTGTTTCTGGTATTGTCTATGGAGGTGGGTTTGTCTTTTGAGCCTTGCCTAAAAAAGGCACTATGGGGGTGGCAAGAGCCTTAGCCAGTATTCGAAAGCCTAAGGGTGACAGGTGCAAGCCATCCCTGGCGAAGCAATGTGGCTTGTCGAGCATGTCATCCCACACTGACAGACACTGGATCCCCATTGAATGACACCAATGGCTTAGCCAATTGTTGAAATTGATCATTTTGTCTTTATACTGTGGCATCATTCTTGGTGAGGGCAAGATACTACTCAAGGTCAGGGTCATACCGGCCTGGGCTACATGATCAGAGAGCTCCTCTATGTCTCTTTTCATGTAGTCCAGTGAGGTACATCTCAGGTCATTCACACCAACATGGACATTGACAGAGTCATATTTGTACCTGCTGTGGAGTGATTTGAGTGCTTGTGCTATGTGGTGGATCCTGGCACCCGACAGGCAGCTTACAGTAACCTTCTCCTTGTTCAGTCTGGTGAGCAGGACGTCAGTGTGCCTGACAATAGAGTCTCCTATTACTAGTGTATTAGGTGCATTATTTAGCCTTAAGGGCTGCGACTGTGTGGCACACTGACTTTTTGAAGTATGTGATACGTGAATGTTGTTGTGGAGTAGTGGTTGTTTGGATGTCTGCTTTGGAGGTCTCTGCTCCTTTGGCAGATTTTTATTTAGAGCCTCTGAGTATGTTTTTGTGAGTTTATGTGTCTTGTTTGCTGATGTGATTGGTCTATGTGAGACTGGTTGTGTGGTGCGAGTGGTTTCCTTCTCCTCCTGACTGACTGTGCCAGTCTTGGTTTGAGAGAGCTCTGCCTCCAGTTTGGCTGTATAGTTGCATCTCTCACATACATTTGAGTTTTTTGGAAGGAGGAGAGGGTTGTCTGTGTACATAAGGCAATTGTAACATTGCCTCAAGATTCCCAGATTCACCAGCTGTACAGGAGAGTATACCTGAAACTGCACTTTGGACATGCCTGGATAGTTAAAAAAAACTGATTTATTGATTGTTTGGAATGGACGAATAGGGAGCCTTGTACTTCTGGGTAGTAAAAGGGGGTGTAGTGCTACAGTTTGTTAGTGCTTACTGAGGAATTTGAGCAAGTGCTGGGCTGTAGAAGGAAGGTAGAGTGCTTACTTTGAGAGTTAGATTAGTTCTAAGATTGAACAAGTGTATTGCACCCCTCTCCTGAACTTATATATATGAGATCTAAGACTACCATACCTTACAGAAAAAGGAATATCCTAAGAAATGACCATCATGACTTATTCTATGTAAATTCATTCTTTAGGCCTTTTGGCCTCCATGCTTTGGGACACAGTCTAACAGGTGTCAATATTTCAAATGTTTACCATATTATTACAAATTATTGGAACTTTTTTACTGGAAGAAAAATGTGCTGAGGAAAAGGATTAAGTAGAGTTCTTATTTGTAGATATAAGTAATGACAGCTGGGACAGCTAACTGAATCTTTTCAGTTAATAACATTTGGATGTTTGTTGTAAGCATGTTTTAATTTTTTTTCAAAATTAAGACATTTTGTTGATGTCTGATCTACTGGGGAAATAGATTTGTAGGTTTTTGGTTTAGTACTGAAAAGAAGATGTCAGTGAGGTGTCTTTTCATGTGGGATCCAGGGAGAATGCTGCATTTTTGTGATGTGAAGACATACTATATGCATTTTGCCTTATTGTCTTCCTGCAAAGTGTGACACTGACCCAATTTTAGTAGTTTGAAAGGAAGAGCACCTACTAGTACGGTGGCTCTCACTTAAATTTTGAGCCATTTTGCCTATATTTAAATAGTGAACACTAATATAGTCTAGGGACTTGAGCAGTAAGGTGGTAGATAAGGTTCAGCTGAACACATGCAACTGTAACTTATTATTTGAGGCACAAGTTGCATAATGTTCTTCTGAAATTAGCAAATTTTAGATTTTTGATTCCATATACTTGTACGTGTTTGTAAGTTAAGTTTTGACCTAGCCTGACATCAATATATCTGAATATTTGGGTAGTCTAAAATGCAAATGATCATGAGGGTTACAGAGGTGTCACAGTCAGCTGAAAGCCATTAAATCCAAAAAGTAAAAAAAGAAAGGTAGTCAGTAGTCTGCTATTGTATTTTAGTATATATTATGCTAGTAGTAGGACTGTATGAGAACCAAGAACTGCAATAGAATGTTGTTCTGGTCAGCCAGTTTGAGAGGACAAGAGCTAATTTCTGGTTTATACCAAAGATCATTTTTTTGGTCTTTGTTGAATTAATAATTATTTTTTTGTTGCTAAGCCAATTTTCCACTAAGTTCAGATATTTTTGTTGTAGGCCTTTTATCTTTGCTGAAAGTGTACCTAATCTGTAGATGGCCATGTCGTCAGACAAGTTTATGATGGGAATACTTGTGTGGTCCAGGATGAGTTTGAATAGATAAGGAGAAAAGAGGACTGGGAACATGATAGAACCTTGTAGGACACCCTTAAGAAACAGTGACTGACTAGAGGAGCTAGAACAATATTTATTGCCTACAAATGGTCAATTCAAATAAGTGCATTATCCCAGTAAACAAATATAAATAAATAAATAAATCATACAGGTATGTGCTTAGCTGAGAAGTACTGAAACTATCACAATGCATTGCCTGTGTGTGTATTCTACTAATTAGGAGTTGTCCACATGTGTTACATTTAGTAATGATGATCAGGCAACCAGGTTTGTTACCTAGGCCCATGGAGTAAGTGCTCTTATCTGAGAGATGTTTTTTACATAATAATTAAAGTGATGTCTCGAATTGTGATACCTGCGTAATAGCTGTAGCTGTGGCTGAAGGAAAATGTGCATCAAATTTGTTTTCTCTAGTGAGCAAATTACAGACTAGCGCTGAACATTGTTAAGTGTTAGTTTTTAATTTCCTAACAAAGTTAAAGAAAGTTTTATATTTACTTTTAGTCTTGCTGGCTATTGTAAGTTCATAGTCAGCTCTGAGCTTCCTAATAGTTCCCTTAAGCTACATACTAGTTTGATTAAATGTGCTCTTAAGATACATAGAATGAAACTTCTTATTAGCATTAAGTGACTTCTTTTTATTGCTATACACTTTAGTTTTAAGGATATTCCACCTTATGGGATAAATTTCTCAGTATGTTCAGTATGGATGGGGCTGCCTTATTAATACAACTATTTCAGTGTGAGTAGAAGTCAGAGGCATAGGCAGAACCTTTAGCAATGGGATCCATTTGCGAAGGATTATAATGGAATTTATTTTGGTCAGCAAGTAACTAAGGAAGATTTACTGTTTTGAGAAGCTTCTAAACACTGATCTATTTGCAAGGAAAGTTCTACCAGTTTTAAAGGAAAGGTCACATCTTTACGATGTCATTTAACAAGAAAATGTAATATGTATGGTGGTATGTGAGAAGTGGCCATAATTGCAAGTATAAGATCAAGGTTTTTTGTGGCCTTTAGTGAGTTAACTAAGGATTTGTTACCATGCTGACCACTAGCAATGACAGTATAGGTCATCCCGTTTAATAATGCATAGCACAATGAATGCCACCTTCCAGACCAAAAGACATGTTGATTAATGGAGAGAAGATAATCCGTTTTAATGTATTCTACCAGATGGGTGTACACTAGTTTATCATGAATTTGGCAAGTTTGGGGAAAACTTTGAAACCTATGAAGGAGCTGGCAGTTGGGAATTTTAGCATGTGTTTTATTGCAGTGGACGTTTAGCATGTGTTTTATTGCGGTGGACTTTCAGATGTGAGGAATAGTTTCTTGACATAGGGATAAACTGTGGATATGTTTTGAGGCTCCCCATGAGATCTCTTCAGGCTTTAATAAATTAACAATCTAGGCTGTCTGCTCTAACAAGGACATAATCTGGTATACTGAGTAGTTTCTCTATGTCATTTCATTTAATTATTTGGAAATAGCATTGGTCATTAAATTCTACTAGACAGGACTCTTGAGGATAGTATATTAGTAGATATTAGGGACAAGAGAAGTTAACTAAATTAATTAAGGAAATCTTATGAGGAGATTGAAGCTGACATGAGTATTTTTAGTTTTATGTTAATTTTGACTCTGACCTTTAGTTAATTAACACTATTCCAGAGTGTTTTCAGTTAGTTAAAATGGAAGGTTTACAGTTGTTTAAGATAGTGCCTTTAGGTCATTTTATCAGCTGCTTGACTAGATTTTAAAGAGCAATGGTATGTTTTTTTTTTCATCTTTGTGGTGTTGCTAGCTTTCTAGTTTGACAAATCTTCTTCTCTAAAATTTGATAATATTTTATCTCCTTGGTTACCCATTAGTTTTTTAATGGCTTTGTGTAGATGGGTTATTATGGGATTGGTGTTGTGTGAAGAGTGAGAAATACTGTGATAAAGGTGTTTGCAGCCGTACTGGCATGTTGATAAGTCAGAGCTGAATTCCAGTCTATTTTCAATATTTGGGAGAAAATAATTTTCAAGATGTTTTAATGAATTTTGGACTTGAAAGAAAGTTTGACTGCTTTGATGGTGCCTCATGTGTACTGAATTGAGTGAGCCTTCAGAAATGGTGGCATGGTTAACATTTATTTGATTCCATCTGGATATATAGTTATAATAAGATCTAACAGCGAGTGGTTTTCAGGTTTAAGATTGCATCTAAGGGGGTCACGTTAGCGGAGGCATTAGGTTTTCCATTTCTTTTTTATTACTGAAACTGGACATTTGTAAACCAATGTTATTTTTCTGGCTTTGGCTTGAATGGTGTGGGATCAAAAGTAGGCCATTTCAATGTCTATACCATTACCCCTGCAGGGTCACAGTCTGACTTGTTGTTGGCTTATGCAGTTGTTCAGTAGAGAAGGGATACACTGTACTTAATTATACCCAGTTTTTTGATAGTTCTATTAATAAAATCATGTTTTCAGACAAGAAAACATGTTTTCAGGGAGAAATATCTGAGGGTGCATTTACAAGAACGCATTGTGTAGTTTGTACTTATTTTTATACTGCTATCTTTAGAAGGCAGCATTTGAGGGTGTTGCGGCCTCTGGTTTATTGGGTGCATGTGCTACCATGGAGACCAAGGCTACCTTTGATGTTTCCTTGAGGTAGCGGATAGAAAACTGATAGCATTAGTATATACAGGAGTCTTAATGCTTTAATTTTTGTTTGGAAGGTAATGTTTTTATTGGTCATTATTATCTGGTTAACGGTTTGGGCTTTGTAGGTTTGATGGTGGTTTTACTGAGCTAAATGGAGAAGCTATATTTGAATTTAATAAATCCAAAACAGGTTCGAGAAATCAGCAGCACAGTCCAAAAACGGTCAAATAACACTGTTTATTCCACTGTTTTAAGCACTTTTCATCAGCCTGATAGCAAACTTCTTCAGAAACAGTTACAGCAGTAAAAAAAACTTCCTTTTAACTAAAACAGGTGATCAACATTCACCAATTGCTTTACTACTTTCTGCTTAAACAAGCATAATTTAAAATTAAAGTGAAGACTACTAATAACCAGAAGTAGAACATCAAGATAAGTCGACACATTTAAAAATATAAACACATCAACAACAGCCACAAGATACATATATAAAACAATTGAAAGTTATTTTAAGTAATTCAACCATTACCTAAAGAATATGTGTTTGACAAAGAATGACTCATCTCTGCAAGCTCTTTAGTTTAAGGATGCCACTAATTGAGCATGAGTCATTCAACTCCAGAAAATTGTAGGCATTCAGCCTCACCTGTCAAGTTAATTCCAGTTCTTCAAGTTTGAGTGGTCTAGGGCCACCCTTACTGTCATACTTGGCTTGATCAATAATAATAAATTTAAATGCATGTTCTTTATTAGAAATAATATGCTTAGCCAATGCATTCTCTAGTTTACATTTATTAATAGCGTATTGGTGTTCATAAATTCTGTCACAGAGCCTCCGCTACGTCTTTCCTATATAGAAAGCAGGACAGAATGTGCACCTAGCCAAGTAAACTACAAAAGATGAATTACAATTGAATCTGCCTTTCAATTTATAAGTTAAACCATTAACCTTAAATGAATTGGTGACTTCAACAATTTTACAGTAGTTACAGTTTTGACATTTATTCATCCCAGTATTTCGTACAACTGGGGTGTATTGCTGTTCTAATAAGGTTTTGAGGTTCCTCCCTCTTCTAAATGTCATCCTAGGGGTCTCACCTACTTTGGCATAAATATTAGGATACATCTTAAACAGGTCCCAATTTTTCTGTTGTTGTATCTTTTGGCTTTTCCCGGTTAGGGGTCGCCACAGCGGAACTCCAGTCCGCTAATGATTGACAGTAGATTTTTATGTACCGACTTGCCAGGCCTGATGCACAACCATCAACATAGTTGGCCATTCATGCATGTCTCCACACAGAAGACACTTTAGCTGAGAATCGAACAGGACAACGTCTTACTGTGAGGCGACAACGCTACCGCAACACCATATGCCCAAACATGAATAACTGTGTGAATTGAATGTAGTAATAAAGGACAGTGTAACATTCTTGTCCTCTAAAGCCAATACTCTACTGGTCATGTCTAGCTGTTCATCTACTACATTGTGCATACTAGATGGTGTCAGTAGTGATTTAACACAGAGTAAAGGAATATATACCCTATCCACTCTCTTAGTGGTAACCTCTTGGATTAGAGCGTCCAGGAGGGGGCTCTGGGTATCCACGATGCAAAAACATGCTTTTTAAAACAGCACATTCATCATAAAAGTCTTCATCCAGACTACAATTTTCCTGGGTTGAATGACTCATGCTCAATTAGTAGCATCCTTAAACTAAAGAGCTTGCAGAGATGAGTCATCCTTTGTCTCTTTGCTCTCACACTACAGACTTCCTCCAACTCTTGCTATTCACTAAAATCTCCCTTCTCCACTGCCCTTCCTTTGATAGGATTACCTTTCTTCCTGTAAATTTCAAAACATGTCTATAGACTGCTTTACTGTCTTCTCTTAGATCACAATCCATGTTTTCTATCTTCATCTTAGCCTTGTTTTCCCACTTCAGTGAAGTTGCAGATTGTAGTTGTACTATCTACTTGTCATCCTTAGCTCTATAGCTCATTTACTAGTTCATGCATAGTTCTGTAGCAGAATGACTACAGTATTACAGGAAGTAATTATTATAGCAATAACCCATGCCTGGGTGTGGGTAATGCTGGGTTTACCCACGGTTGGCGTGGTTTGGTCACGAGGGCGAAGCCCGACTGGCCAAACAAAGCCAAAGTTGGGTAAATCCAGCATTACCCACACCCAGAAGTGAGTTATTGCTATTATACAATGACATTATTTAAGAAAAAAAATAATTACTTTTCTTAAATAATGGCATTGTATAATGCCTCCTTGCTGCCCTTCCACAGCTGTCTGGTATTCTGTGGCAGTTCAGATGTACTGCGCATGCGCATGCCTATGCAGTACATCAGAGCTGTGGGAAAAGCAATGGAGAAAGCAACTGCTTCGCTATGTTAAATGAGTTTAACATAGCGAGACAGCTTTTAAAAAAGCAACGGAGAATCTCTGTTGCTTTTTTAAAGCTGTCTCACTATGTTAAACTTGTTTAACATAGCAAGACAGTGTGAAGCAACGGAGATCTTGCATTCTCTGTTGCTGTAAAAAAAAGAGTTATAGAAATGGAAAAAGTCCGGGCGATTGGACCTTTTTCCATTACTGTAACTCTGATTTACAACATGCGCGCTGACCAATCAGCGTGCACGTTTTTGAATATTTAATGGGGGGGTTGTTGTATAATTTGTTTTATTAACTGAATAATGCATGTAACTCCAGTTCCTTGGAGAGACATATGTTAACAGCAATGTACAAGTAATCACAATGACAGATACGCAAGATGTTTTTACCATGTTATTGATAATTTTTAACACTGAATATCTTCCTTTGGATTTCTCTGAGATAAATGAAAGCATGCACCTTTACTGATGTAGTTAAATATTTTTTATAACTGAAACAAATTAATTATTTAAAAGCTAGATAAGTATTAACATGTTAACAGGTTATTAACATTCATGCAAACTGCCAAACTATCTTTTAATGTAAAAATAAAAACTACAACATAAATACTAACATTTTCTATTATCTAAGATGAAATATTCCCTTGAGAGAAATGCAGGATTAAAACAAAATTAACTTATGAAATACATAGGGCATTAAGAAACAATTAGTACAAAGTATTATGCAAAATAACAAATACTGGGAGTGGGTTATTTAAAGATACAAGTGGTACAAGTGCCATACAGAAGAAGTAGTACAGTATGCAATGACTGCATAATAAATTAAATACAGATGAGTACCATCATGGTAATAGGACTCATCACATATGTAAATGATGGAATCAGGCATGAATGAGTTACTCAGAGACATGTACAATTAGCACAAAGAGATACAGTGCTTATCAATTATGGGTGTCAGGATTTCCTGATGTGTTGACAGAAGTAACAGCAGCATTATCTGATCAGTGTGTTACTTGTGGCTAATTTTGGAGTCAGTGGAAATTATGTTGTAAACTGTCACCCCCTTCAACACAGATAGATCTGATAGAGGAATAAGACCAGGATATTATTGACTGCCACAGTGCGGACAGTGATACCACGCAAACGTTTATAAACATGTGCTATCTACTCATAGAAATGGGAGTGCATGAACTTTCTTTCACAATTGACTGAAAGGTATGTGTAGCATTAACCAACCTTTTTAAAGTAACGTTTGTCATCCAATCAAAGACACATTAGCAGTTTCACAGGCAATGGCTTCATGGATCATTTGTCACTTTCTCCTTGATGTGACGCTTCAGCATATGAAGGAGCATAATACAGTTTCCATAAAGATAACCACCATTATGGTCATATTATACAACATAGTTCTGTATCATAGCCTATTCCACTGAGATCTGGAGGCCATTAATTACATACACATTGAAGTCAAGACCAGACCTACTCCAGTATATCAACTGGGAAGACCTGCACTCCGACAACAGACAGTTAGAGTACAATGCACAGAATATTATTTACAGCATGTCTAGGTACCATTGATATAGCACCTTAGATTCCCACATCTGCCATATGTGTGAACTCAAAGAGCATTTCAGGCAGGATGACTTTCTACAGGGTCATCTAGTTGGCAGGTGCACGCATTTCAAGCTACGTAAACAAAATGATGTCCCTTTGATGTAGATAGCATGCCACTCATCATTTATGTTATTTGTTAATGGTTGTAGGTGATACAGATTATGCCTTAGATCCATGACTCATCTAAATCCCCTAGGCCATACATGTTTGTGGTAGGTCTCTACATGCCATGTCACTCTGCTTGTGGTGAAGGCCATCCTGCAGTACTGGCAGTGATTATAAATCCTCAAGCAAGCTACACAGAAATGTTCACCATCTCTGCCATTGTATGTGTAGCAGCTGTCTGTACCTTGATCATTGGCCTTCTCATCAACTGAAAGATGCCAAGTGTGGTTCCCAGCTCAGGGAATGAGCTGAAGTCATGATAGCAATGGCCATTTACATGCCTCTCTCCTATGCTTGGTGCACACACACATTGGAGACAGTGCAGCTGATGGATTACATCTATTGCGGTGGCTTCTGTGAAACCTTCGTTAGCTAATCTATTTTGCTGGAACTATCACGAGAGGAACTTGTGAAAGTATAAAGATAACACACCTATGGAAATGGAACACATGACTCACCTCCCCACCACCACCATCATTTGTGGAACTTATGTAAATTGCATATGGGCACATGTAAACCTTGTAGTGCAGGATGTCATAGTTGCAGCCCATACAAAACTGAAGAACTAATAAGTGTAAATATTTGCAATAACCCCTTCATATATGAAAGTCAGAGTACAAGTGGAAATGTATAATTTTATTTATTTATTTATTTATTTATTTATTTTAGTAATCCTTTGATGACCAGGGTAATACTACTAGGCTAGTGGTCCATTTTCTGGGCATATCCAAGGTGTTATTAGTACTAATAGGGGAAAGCTGACCAGGTCATCTGGGAATATCCTCTACTCTTTTCTGAGTACTAGGTGGTGCCAGAGGGTTATCACTAGTGCTTTGGGAATTTCAAGATGGAAGAGGAAATGAAAAAAACAGGCTGAGACAAGGCAGTGTTGCAAAATTCTAAAATCTCACAAACAGACTCTGTAAGAGAGGCTATAGTTGTTACAAAGTTGAAGGAAGGAGGTCTGGAGCCTTTTGTGTTGAACCAAATACTGATGAGGAATTAAGTTGAAATATTATGGTGGATGTTGTGCTGGTGAAGTAACAGAGAAGGTGCTGCCAGTTGAATCAGGAAAAAAGAGCTGAATAACCAGAAGGTGTTGACAGCTGTCTGGAGGGTATGCTTGGCCAGTGGAGTAGCCAATTTTAAAGGCATGCCTCTGCAACAGTTTTTTTTTTTTTTTTTTTTTTTTTATAAACAGTAAAAAAATACATATGTAGAAAAGGTAAACCAAGGATATTAAGGTGCTGTGTCTGAAGCTGAAGGAAAACAAGAACTGTTGCAAGGATAGCAAAACCAAAACAGCAGACCAGTGTTAAGAATCAAAATTAAAAAAGTGGCATTATTAACAGGTATGATTTTTATTTTTACTTTTTGGGTATAAAGTGCTGGACAGGAGCTTTGCTACACTTAGTAACAGAAGACTATTCTGAAGTTACTTTTAAAACTTTTATTATACTTGAAAATTTTATGAATGAAATAGTGAAAAAGAGTTCATTTCAAGTTCATTTGATGTTCTTCAGAACTTGGGACTACAGTCAAGAAAGAAAATAAATGCGTATTTCAGAACATCTGACATACAGGAACTTGTGTTAAAGAATTTTTCTTTGTTTATTTGAAAGAAGGTGCATGACATAAAAAAATGATAGGTTTATAGGTAGATACTAGGCTATTGGCCCTAGGGCCTATATAAGCCTAGCCAAATGGTACCCTGCTCGCCACCCAAGAAAATTATTTTCCTGTGCCCCTGTCGAGCAGAGCCACAGAAGTGATCCTCAGGGTGAATTTCCTATCTCCCATCCAATCATCAAGATTGTTCTTGAAGAGTGCTAATGAGGAGCTTTGTTTGATATAGATGGGTAGTTTGTTCCGGAGTATGGGAAGTCTCTGGGATAGAAATCTATCCCTCCATCATGTTCTGTTTATTGTGGTGACAAGGTTTAGGTCCCTAGAGCGTGTAGCTCAGAGGGATTGGGATTTCTTTAAGTGGAGCATGAAAGACATGTTAGGATTGTTGGGCGTGATGTATGAGTAACACTGGATATACATGAAAGAAAATTACAGCATATTTCAAATGTTATAATTGTGAATGGGAAATGGGATCAGTGAGGTATTGGGGTAAACCTAAAGCATGGATTTTTTTTTATTATTTTGATGAGAAGAGCAGTGAGGTACTGGAGTCAGCCTAAAGCATTTTTTTTTGTAAGGATGAGAAAAACTTATTGCAAGACTGTAATAATAAAATAATATGTGGGCAGTGTGGAGAAAAGGAACATACTACAAAAATTGTAGGCCTAAATGTAGAAAATGCAATGGATTTGGAAATTCTAGGTTTCACTATCCTTTACTAGAAAATGAGAGGTTAGAAGAAGAAATATAACTAAATATTTTGGTGGAGAAAGTATTATGGGGGTATAACTGAAGAACAAAATGTATTTAGTATGCAAAAGGATTACAGGAATAACATAGTTGGTGTTTTACAAACTGAAAGTATTAGAGTGTAAGATAAAAACAGATATGCAGCATTAGGAAGTGAAGAAGGGGGGCATGGAGAATTTGAGACAGAAGAAGAACAAGGGGAAATGATTATTCCATTGTGGTAGGACATGAGAAGGAAAATAAAAACTGGAAATATGAAATATTCAAATAAGGAAAGATGACTTAGGAATTTTAGCACTAAATGTGAACAACATTCAAACTTTTATTAGAGGTGTGGTAGTGACTGAATGGTGTAAAAACTAAGCATGAGTGGGATACATTTTTAGATACAAGATGTGGGAAGGTGTGTGAAGGAAGAAAAAAAAGGAAAATAATTCAGGCAATATGAGGTAAAAAGATTATATGCTCCACCTGGAATTATATGTGTTCAGGAAAAGGAATTTCTTTTCAGAAGTGAAGAGATAAATATATTGAATATCTTGGTAGTAGTATCTGGATGGCTATTGGTGTGTGATATAAGGAAAATGTAAAGATGTAGTTTTTGCATTCACCAGTATGACAAAGGAAAAAGATGTTTGAAGACCTTAAAAAGTTATCCAATTAAACATGTCAATTATGGTAGGACATTTTAACTGCAAACTGAAAAAGGAGAGGAGAAAAGTAACACAAGATATTAAAGCACTAAGCAAAGTTATAAGACACAGTGTAGAAAATAGGAAAAAACATACATGATGGACATCTAAAGGGGATTTTTAGAACTGAAATAGATTGTGTAGTGGATTCAAAAGATATGAAAAGAATAATATGTGGGGCAGAAATGGCTAAGTTTTCAGATCATAGAGTGGTATGGGCTTGAATAGGAGATAAAAGAGAAGTAATAAAAGAAGGGAAATTAATAAAAAGACTGATTGGAGAAGTTGCCAAGACAAATGAGCAGAAAAGGGAACATAATATTTTATGGGAACAGCATATGGCCACAAGATTACTTTACAAAAACTTGACAGATTAGTGGAATGCTTATAAGCAAAATAGAATAAAAATATAAAAATGACAGAAAATATTTTGACTGTAGAAAAAAGAGTGGAACAAAGAAATAAGAAAGTATATAATGAAATTATAACAAGTAAGAAGAAATAGAACAATGGGGTGATATAATACAAAAAGAAAGAGAGCTATATGAAAAAATAGAAAAAGACATTAAAATATAATGTTTAGACATATATATTTTGAAAGGAAAAATTGAGGAAGTTTCTTAATTTTTGGAAAAAGATGTAAAAATAAGAGAATGAAAAATTGATGCAATGTTTGATGAAAAAGGAAGTATTAGATACAGGCAGAAAGAAAGGAAATCTAAATAATGCTAAAAGAAGTAAAAGGTATGATTTTCAAAGAAAAATATGGAAGTAATACTGGTTATGTGTAATTTGGATAAAGCATTTGATAAGGCTAAAATGACACAGACAAAGGAAATAACTGCTCATGTAGTGTCATGTAATAATAACAGGTGTTCAAATATAAATAAATTTCAACATCCAGGACCAAACATACACATAAAAATTTTCACTTCTCAGGACTTCATCAGAACCATTACAAATGCAAACAAACTGATTTAAATAACACATTTTATAAACCACATATTATAAATCATTTTTTATTTTATTCGGGAATCAAGACTGAATCCATTGAAAAGAAGGATAATATATAATAAAAAAGAAGAAGGAAGTTTGATCCTAAAAAATCATGCAGTGTATGTACGTAGCATCTAGCCACTTTTTCTGGGTAACGTAGAAGATGAAAGACAAACAGCTACAAATGATGTGGAAAATGTTACATGTAAGTTATAAAGAAGTATGTAAATATGAAATAGGGAAAAGAAGTATTAAACAAGAAATGATTTAAGCTAAAAAATTTAGAATAAAATGAAACATTACCCTACTGGTGGATGAAGCTTGAATTCTTAAGCTTTGACTGCCTGAGCTTTAACTCATTGTCTGAATATGATTACCTTTTGGGGGAGAGTTCTCCCCTTTTCAAGTAAATATGACTATGGAGTAGGTATATATAAACCTAAGGTGTGTTTTGGGATGGTCATCCTGTAAAAACACTTAAAAAAGTCTATTTTGGCAAGATTTTTTTTTGTGAAAGCATTTCAGTGATTCTGATCCTCAGTTCATTTACTTTCATACACTCAGTGGTAGCAAAATCAAATTATGGAAACTGAAAATCAATGAGATTGATAAAATGGAAAATTTTGGTATAAGACTATGGAGAAATATAGGGTATATTGCTGAAAGGAACATAAAGAAGATGTAAAATGCAATAAAATATAGAAGGAAAATGTTTGCGATTTTTTATGAAGCAGGGTATTTTCTATGGAGAATTTATTTGGGTAAAATAGAGGTTAAAAGTAACATGAAATATAAGGTACTGGAAGAAAGAAAATGCAACGAGTACAATGAAGAAGAAACAACCAAATGTTTTTTAGAATGCAAAAAAAATCAACAGTTTTTGAAAAGTCTTATAATGGTATATAAGTGAGAAGGGTTCAAAATATAACAATGCATATGATATATGGAAAATATGCAAAAAAGACAACCTGCAATTGATAAATGGGACAGAATACTGCTTTTAACAATCTGGAAATTATAGAAAAGAAGATGTGATGGATTATTGTATAATAAAACCGGAGATAATAAAGATGCCTTAGATGAATTTAAAAAGGTGGTTGTGGAAGAAAGGATGGGGAGGCTTAGAGAAGTCTTTTTTTGTTTTGGCTTTAATGATAAAAATGGAAATACAATTTTTCAGTGTACATTTTATGTTAAGTATTAGAAAAAAATCGAAAGAAATGAAAAAGTATATGTTGTGAATATAAATATGTAAATAATGTGAAGATGTGTAAATAATGACAGATATAAATAAAGCAACCCCTAGTCTTTGTGATGGGTGCCATGGGATCTTTTTAATCTTCCTGGGCTACCACCAACTTAAGCAGATGAGACTTAAGTTTAACATCTCATCCAAAGAATGGCCCACTCGGGGATGCTACATCCCCTAGTTTTTACTGCAGTGTTAGCAAGCCATACTACCTGGTGTGGGAAATAACCATCCATTTCTGCACCAAAGGTGAGTGTGTTAGCTGTTGTTCCACTGCCATTCTGTTATAACTTGATAAATCCCCAACCAACACTCATATAGTCATCAATGTGAGAAGGGCTCAAAATATAGCAATCACCTCAGCCATAATAGGATTGAGATGATCAATCCAGCTCCCACATCCAAACTATAGTCAGATATGAGGGTTCACTGACCTGTCCTGTACAGGATTAACAGGTAGTTTTCTATCTCTATAAGCATTCTTTGTTGCTGGTCTAGCTCCTATGGCCAACCTGCCCCTAGTAATATCTTATGTCATGGTTTTGCCGCATAGTTCCTGCAATGTATCTCTACTACAGTCCTATTATGGTCATCCATAGCACAATGTCCTGCACCACTCTATGCCATACTTGGTCATAGAAAGCCTTACCAGTTTTAACTTTTTCAAGGATATGCGTGGTGTCTGTGCATAGGATCTGTTGTAATACCTCTGATTAACTTTTGCAGTCATTGCAATTTTCTTTGATCTATGGAAAGATGTGAAGGCCTGTGAATTGCACATTTGGGTCAATGTTTGTGCATAAGTGCCTTACTGTAACCTTCTGTGCTAGCACTATTCTACTGCATTCTTATTGTGTTGACATCCCTATCTGTTGCTGTGTTGTGAGCAGTCCTGCCATGTCTCCTACTGGCAACAATGAACATGTTACCACTGCCACCTTCACCCTGTCTAAATGGCCTAAGTACTGGATTCATAGGTTCATAGGTTCATAGGTTCATAGGTTGGGTACTAGGCTATCAACCCTAGGGCCTACACAAGCCTAGCCATAACAATTCCCTGGCTATTTCTTCCCACACTATTTACTTTCCTGGACCCCTGTCTAGCAGGATGACTGATGTGATCCCCGGCGTGAATTTCCTTTCTCCCATCCAGTCATCAAGGTTCCTTTTGAAGAGAGCCAAAGAGGCACTCTGCTTGACATGTATGGGCAGTCTATTCCAGAGTCTGGGGAGTCTCTGGGTCAGGGACCTATCCCATCCAGCATGTTTTGTTTATTGTGATGACAAGGTTTAGATCCCTGGAGCGTGTGGCTCTGAGGGATTGGGATTTCTTTACGTGTAGCGTGTCCAACAGCTCTGGGTTTGACATGGGCTTGTATGTTAAGCAGAGATCGCCTCGGAGTAGATGATATGCGACAGAGTTTATGAATACCACTGCTGGAGTTTTTTAAGGTGGTCAGCATAGGGCATCTGCTTTAGACCTGTGATTCTTTTAGTGAGGTATTTCTGCGGCCTTTCCAGTTGTAGCAGAAGTTTTGAGAGGTACATACCAAACGGGGCATTGTATTCTATAATGGGACTAATGAGGGATGAGTACAGTGGGACAATGACCTCCTTTCTTCTGGATGAAAAGCCCTTAGTTATGAGGTGTGTCACATAGAAGGATTTACTGACTGTTATGGTCATGTGGTTATTGAAGGTGAGACCACTGTCCACCTGTGTCCCTAAGTCTCTTATCACACTTTCAGTGTTTAGTGTACTGCCACCTATGTGGTAATTCACGGGTACATGTTTTTTCTCAAAGGGGATAACTATACATTTCTTGTCATTGAGCTTGAGCCCATGGCTCTGGCACCAAGCATCTGTTGGAGCCATCATTTTACATGGAACATGTCTTGCAATCTATACACATAGGTAACAGTGTGATCACCCCCTAGCTGGACAATAATCTGGCATGCCCTTGTGCTCTATTCTTTGTCAACATGAGCCACCCAGATGAACAGTTACTTGTCAAGCCCTCACAGAATTTACTGTTTCTTATTTGTTCCTGCTGCTTCAGTGTTCATGGGTGCTTCCTACAGGGCTGAGGTGCGATAATAGATGTCCTGTCTTCTTTCCTTATGCCTATATCCCAGTGGAAATTAGTTTGATCCTGACCTCCAGCCAATGCCTGTTTGGAGTTTACATGTTCTGTCTTTTTCTCTGTGGCATTCCTCCCACTTGCAAAACAACATAGTGAGTGTTTCCATCTCATCTCACCATTGAATGGTGCTGTGGGTAGCAGCACAGACTCTCCTTCATGCTCTATAGGGAAAATCTTGTATAAACCAACTGCTTTGGGAATCTACTGTTGTGCACGGTATCTCTCATGATAGGAGAACACAGATCACAGACTGAATGCCATGGCAGGGCTAGCCACTTGATAGTGTAAAATATGTCTGTAAGGGATTTGGTTGTGTTGAAAAATATCACCAAAAATGAGCATGGGTATTTGCCAGTGATAAGTGGGTTTAGTGCCTGGCCTACTCCAACCAACACCAGAACTCATGCTTATGGTGGGAGGGATGTATGTGTCCTTACTGGCCAGTGTGTGTCTGGCACAAAGCTCAGCAGCTCTGGGTCAATAATCTACTGGCCATCTGGTGTCCAGTTGCCCAGCTTGGATTACCTACGGTAGCTCTGTTGAGTGAAAGACAAATGTAAAACAAATCAACCTTCCAAACATGAACTAAGAATTGATACACTCAATGCAGGTTCACTAACAGGACACAGTTTGGAAGTGGATAACATGATGGTAAGGAGAAGAGACAAGATGGAAGGTCAGTGCTGCAAAGCCACTTTAGGATCCAGAGTCTAATATTTAGGAGGACAGGCTAGAAATGGTTTAGGAACTGTGGTGAGATAGAAGCTTCAGAAGACAGTGACGGGTGTCATCAAAATTAGTGACAGACTCATGGCAATCAGACTCCAACCTAATGATAGAGTGGTATTCATAATCTCAGCCTATGATCAACAGCAGGGATGTGATAGTGAGAAAAAGAGTGCACTTCAGACAACAGTTGCAGGACCTACTAGATAAAGCAAGACAGCAGTAAATGGTGTTGATAATGGGTGACCTGAATGCACATATCAGAACAGACAGAACAAGATATGAGGACTGCGTAACCCCACATGGGTGAAGTAACAGGTATAAAGAACAAGAGGGCTATTCTAGACTTCTGCCTGGCAAATGACTTGAGAGTAGCCAACAAATGGTTGAGAAAGAGAAACAGTCACAAGATCACATAAAAGAGTGGCTAACACGTAACTCAGGTAGACTTCCTCTTATTAAGGAAAGGGCACCAGGGTAAAATCAGTGATTGCAGTGTCACCCCCAGTGAAACAGTTGGCCCATAGCATAAACCACTGTTTGCATCAGTCAGCTGCAAGCAATGGTCAGGGAAGACTCAAAGGTCAACAGAGGCCAGGCTGAAGACCTAGAAGTTGACTAGAGAGAAAGCACAACAGTTCAAGGAGTTACTTAGTGCTCTAATACCTCAAAAAGAAGAAGAAATAGGTGGAGTGGAAGAAGAATGGCAGTACCTCAAACCAACATGTGTGAAGATTACAAAACTGATATATGGCTGAGCCAGGTATGGTAATGTCCTGTCTTCTTTCATAATGAAACATGGGAGTGGAATGCAGAAATCCAGGAAGCCATCAAAAGAAAGAAGGAGTGCAGGAAAATGTGGGAAATAGAAAAGATGGACTGGGCTACGAAAGTATACTGGTTGACTAAAAAAGTAGTTAAGAGAGGAGTTGAGATAGCAGATACCAATGCATCAAAGGTATTTTACCAGCTTCTAGAAACTAAGTCAGTAGACAGCACAAAGAAACTATATCACATCACATCACAAGACAAAAATAGAAAGATAAAGAAGTTAGTCGAATGCCCTTCGTAAGGGATGCCAGCAGCAATCTGCTCAGCAATCCACAGGACATCAAAGGCAGATAGATGGAATACTTTCAGCAACTTCTGGATGAAACCGTACTGACTCAGACACAGCATACAATGAGAGAAGAGGAGGAGCCAATCACAGAAGAAGTAAGAACAGCACTAAGGAAAATGAAGTCAGGGAAAGCTGCAGGCTCAGATGAAGTCACAGTAGATATGATGAATATGCTCTGTGACATAGGAGAATAATGGCTATTGAGGGTACACATAGCAGTGTGCAGAAAAAGGCTTTTCATGAATAACTGGAAAATAAGCATACTAGTGCCAGTGTTTAAGAACAAACGGGACATTCATAACAGTGAGCAGTACAGAGTTATCAAACTCCTGTCACATTGCATGAAAGTTCTGGAGAGGGTGGCTGACAAATGAATACTCAGAGTAGTAGAAAGTAAGATGGAAGATGAGCAGTTTGGATTAAAATCAGGATGCAACACAAATGACCCAATATTTGCAGTGAGACAGATAGTTGAGAAGAAGCTAGAAATGAGAAAAGAGTCCAACTGGACATTCCTAGACTTGAAAACATTTGAGAAGGTCCCAAGAAAGTTGATTTGGGCAGTCTTGCTGTGATTCGACATCTCAGAAACATTGGTAGAATTAGTGCAAGCTATATACATGGACCCAATGACTGAAGTACAAACAGTGTTTGGTCTCACAGAGGGGTTCCCAGTTGGAGTGGATGCACATGAAGGTTCAGCTCTGAGCCCACCGCTGTTCATATTGGACATGGACACATTAGCGAACAGGTCAGAGGGGAAGGATTAACAAAGTTGCTGTACGTAGATGATGTGGCATTACAGGCAGACTCTGAGCAAGAACATAAGCAGAGGATAGGGAAATGGAATGCAATACTGAAGGCACATGGGATGAAACTGAGTACAGATAAGACTGTTGTAATGGTAGTACATTAGGGAAATCAGAATAACCTGAGAATTCAGATAAAATGGAAAACAGTGGAACAGGTTAACAACTTCAAGTATCTGGAAAGGGTGAATGTGGAGT
Organism: Protopterus annectens; assembly: GCF_019279795.1. Lineage (NCBI taxonomy): Eukaryota > Metazoa > Chordata > Ceratodontiformes > Protopteridae > Protopterus > Protopterus annectens. The sequence goes on from NC_056729.1 coordinate 996,761,465, forward strand.
AGGAAAGTCTAAACAAGGAGGTTAAAGCTGGAATTAGAGGGGCTGCAGTGAACTGGCACACAGCGTCAGGTGTAGTATATGACAGATGAATGTCAAAGAAGCTAAAATAATGAGTGTAAAACAGTGGTGTGACCATCACTACTGTGTGGTATGGAAACATGGGCAATAAAGGCAGAGCAGATGAGGAAGCTAAAGGTTATGGTGATGGAGTGCCTTAGATGGGTGGTAGGTTGCACACTGTGGGAAAGGCAAAGCACTGAGGACAAAAGAGCAGAAGTCAAAGTAGCTCCAGTTGTAGAAAAGGTCATAGAGGACAAATTACGGTGGTTCAGGCACATGTGCAGAAAAACAGAAGATGATCTGGTGAAGAAGATTTGGGGCAGATAGGAAGATAGCAAGAGGAAACAAGGGTATCCAGAAAAGAGGTCAATAGATTGTGCCAGAGAAGTCCTGTGACAGTCAAGCAAGAGTGTCAAAATAGATAGGAGAGTGACAGTAAATAGAGAGAAATGGTGGTGATGATGATGATGATGATGATGAAAGCTGCACTTTATATAATGTTGAAATTGGTCTTTCGGCATAGTGATTATAATAAACAGTTATTTTTGTGTGATTATCTCTGAATTACTGCCATAACACAATATGCTGTCACATGCAGACTGCACTACCATGCTCATCCCTTCCCATTTCCAGGAGAACATGTATACATGGTTAAACACAGATAACAATGAGCCATTAGTTCTCCCACTTTGCATCAGTGATACTTACCATAGCACAGCTATGCTGCATAATGGAGTGTATCACTTGGTATTTTTAACTGTGCTTATGTACATGGAGCTACCATTTTGTTTCTTATCCCCTCCTGCTGCGTGGATGTGGCCTCTTCAGGCACTAGATTCAGCAGGGAATCCTACCTGGTGCAGCAGGACAGGATCTGGTCTACATTATAATGTCTTCTTATATAAGAATGCTATCTGGAATAGCAACAACCTGACTTGCAAGGTTAAGGAATGTAAGCCAGCATTTTGCAGTAAGCAATGAGTATAGTTTTTGCAATGCATTTTCTGGCTATTGCTGGTATACTTGTCTTATTTTGGTAGGGTGCAATATACTGAATAATCTCTGTTTTCTCTTACAGTGGCTGCACTGATTGGTTTCAATGAGGAGCCCTCTAAAGGAGGTCTGGCATGCTGTCCTTGTAGTGGGGTATGTATACTATACCCATTTTTGCTGTATACAGTTCAAATCCTATTGTATGTCTGTACTAACATGATATATGTGTCTCTTTCTTTTTTTTTTATTTATCCACTTCTTCTATAGGTTCATTTGTTGTGCAGGGTGTGGTGTTATGGAGTACACTTAGAACTACTTCAGCTAATGCATTTGTGGATGTGTCAACAATGGTTTCCAGGTATGCATCTCAGTAGGAGGATAAAAGATTTATGTGCTGCAGGCAACCTGCTAGGCTTTCTAATGGTCTCCGTGGTAGTAGTGACCAGAAGGGTTTTTCTTGGTCACTTCTGGTCATGTGCAATGACCATTCAGTTCTGAATTGTAGCAGCTGCACTGCACCACACTGCACCATTGAGAACACAGAGTGCACCTAGTGCAACTAAAAAAGTTATGTAATTGCCCAGTCCAGACTTTTTGGCATCCAGGGGCAGACCTTGCCATTGACATCAACAATGAAGGAGGCTGATATCCAGATAGGTTCTCTTCTGGACCAGGTCGGACAAGCCCTCTGTACCCATTTCTATCCCCCATCATGGTGTTCCTCTTCCTGATGTGTTATTCCCCATACTGTGTTTATAATCCAATCCACCTTATCACCATGTGTCTACCTTCTGTCTGTCCACATCTCTGCATTACTGCTCTCCCTTTTATGTTGACACCACCCTGTATGCCTCTGATTTTTGATTTGTCTGTCTCCTACTGCTACATTCTCTCCTCCCTCTTCCATTCCTTTTTTCCATCCCCATCTACCCATCTTCTCAGAAAGTAAAATGGGCACCTGTCTCACACAAAATGACTTCTTCCCCTACCTATCCTGTCTCACACTAAATGACTTCTTCCCCTACCTATCCTATCTTCAGTTTTTTCTTGCATGTGCTCTGCTTCTTTCTCTTGCTTCATTTCTGAATTCCTTGTCTTCTCTTTCCTCCCCATTTGTTACACTTGTCGGCCTGCTCACAATGTCTGTGCTGCAGCTATGATATGCTTCTTTATGTATATAATTTCTCATAGCTTTGAACGTGCCACCTGACTGTTCTTTTGACAGTGGTCATTCAGCCAGCTGTACAGTTGCCACTTCACTATAATTCAATAGCATGACAGCTGCCACTACCATGCCTACTCTAAAGTACTATGCAGCCCTTTTCCAAAAATACTGGCAATATCCTGGTTTCTTCTTATTTTGATATATTTAAGTTAATATAAATTGTCTTCTGATAATGAAAAGTAAATATGAAGTGAGGTTTATTCAATGAATTATTAAAGAAAAAATAATCAAACAGTTTTGGTGATGACCACATTAACATTTCTTTTTAATTATTTGGATTTATGTGCTAATGTTATTCCCTTTAAGTATCTTATTGAGATGTCAACGAAGTCATAGTCTCTGTATTGCTTTAGACCCATAGTCATTTTTTAGTCTAATAGTGTTGTAAGCAGTCCCAATGAGAAAATTAGAAAAGGGTGATTTCAAAACTGATTATTTATACAAAAATGAAAAGAACATAAAGTTATTGATCTTGAAGATGTAGTGGATATTTCTGCTACAGAATCGGTACCCATTCTAGCCCAAATGAGAATTCTTGCTGTAGATTTACTGCTGTTGGAATCCAAGTTGACAGGAAGTTGACCATATTTTCTTCTTCTGCTTTATAGGTATTCTGAACATTCTTATGTTGTTCCTCGTAGGTTTGTTTTCTAAATCTTCTTTTTCATTTATCAACCAAGTAGTTTGATTTAAAAAGATCTGGTTTTAATTCCCATCTTCTTATAGGCTACCATTCATTTAATTGAGAGAAATGTCAATGTCATGTATTTTGCATTTAACTAAAGACTAGTGCAAATCAATTTATTTTGTACAACTGTATTAGGAATAGTTTTTTTTCTGGAGATTCTTCCCTGTACAGTATACTTTCTTACATGACAAAGTGATTGGCTGTCATGTATCTTAGGCCCTTTGGTAGGGGGGAAACACTTATGTACTCAGTCTATTTTTTCTTGCCACATCTTTCTTCTGATCCCTAGAATCTCTAATAGTGTATTCTCTCTGTGTGAAGTCACAAAATCCTAGGAATTTTCCCAAACATATTTCTGTTTTAGATTGGTCTCATCTCGCTGTGTGGAAGACCTCAGTCATCAGCAATGCCCTAGCAGCTCACGAAGGGAGCAGAGACATCAGGGCTGTCGTTTTACAGCCAGCTGAGGTTTTGTATTAAGCCAACAGCACCAGAAATGCAGGCTTGACTTGCACTGCAAGTAATCATTCTTTGGAACAGTACACAGTATCATCTCATTCATCAGATTTTATTATATACAAAGTTTTTGTGACCTCCATTCTCAGCACTATCAGCACAGCACCATTGAGTCTATATTACTTTGTTGAATGCTTTATTCAGTGAATCACTATTTATCAAACTCTCTTAAGGAAAATCTCATTTAAACAAACAATTGTTTCAGTGAAAATTCTCAAAGGGAAAAATATAGTGGGCCAGCTACCGACCGTAACAAAGACTACACAATTTAAAACTCTTCAAAGTGGGGAGCTTTGTCCCCTACACCTCCCCCGATGTGGGGGGTTGCACCTACACACCACTCCTAACTAAATATGCAAACTCTGAGATTGCACCACAGTGAGGAAAGGGCAAATTCTCAATGATGGCCAACAACGTCCTTTCTCTGAGAAAAAATTTGCTGCAATGATTGTTCGCTTAAATAAGCTTTCACTTATGCAAGTTTGATAAATAGTGATTCCCTGAATAAAGCATTCGGCAAAGTGATATAGACTCACTTTCTCAGCTTATCCCCTTGCCTACTTTCCTGGAAGAGGTGAGTCAGCAGTGGCCTTTCACTTCACTCCCCAGTTTGGTCAGTTCCTACACTGTCATCCTTGCCAGTCAAACTCTGGTCACATGGGCTATAATCAGGATTCTATATCTCACCTCCACAGAGCTTACTAGCCCCAGTCTAGATATAGTACATGTACTAACTGCCTGTGTGCATGTGTATTTTTTTAAGAAGTGTGTACTTGGGGGTCTAAAGAGCTAGAGGAAATGTATATCTTATTAAATGACACTGACTTGTTGTCCTTTTTGTTATTAATGACAGTCACTCTCCTGGTGCATTTACTGACATATTTTTTTTAAAGAGCAATATCACTGGTATACTCTATAATGAATGGGCCTCTCAAGGAGATAAAACTCCCAGCCATCACATCATCACCATCACAGCTATAATAGATTGAGGAAGCAGTTGAATTCCGCAAATGATATTTGCTTTTGCTCAGTATATAGGGGCGGGGAACCATTTTCATTGCACCCGAGGCCTACTTTCTTGGCAAGACAGTGAAGGAATGTGTTTGTGATAGCTGCATTTCTTGACTGTACTTCTGCAACCCTAATACTCATATTTGTACTTTTCTGAGGAACAAGGTATCTATTTTAGTTCTGATAGCATATCCTGTACTGAATAGACTAGAACGTAAACAAAATGGTAAACATGGTTGATAGCTGGCATGCATAAACTGTCATTTTTGCATAACAATAAAACGCATTTGGAAAACTGTTACTTTTTATGTACACTACATTTTTGGGGCTTTGTTTACTTTATGGTGTGAGTTCCTTTCTATGATTTTATAGTACAACAGGGTTCTGAATTTTTGGACATGCATGTACACTTTGTAAGTAAACTATAGTTGCAAGCAAAATAAAGACATTCATGAAGTTATAACTAACCAGCCATTCTGTTTATTGACATGGCAGCAACTGCCTCAGCAAGATAGCATCACATTGCTTCATGGATGCATTGTAGTCATATGAGCTACTTAAAGACTCACTTTATGCATTGCAAATAGAATGGATGATTAGTGCCACTATATAACAGCAACTGATTTTCTTATACTTGGCCTATTAAATTTAGTATTTTTTTATATTTTTTCAATAAAACATAGTGATTATGAAACCACAATGATTAGAATACTAGTTTAAAATGGCACTCACACCATATTATTTAGTTCTACAACAGCTTCCTGTGAGGTACAGTGTAAAAGATTCTACTGAAATCTAACCGGATTGCATTCACAAGATTCTCCTTGTCCATGACAGCAGTAATAGTGAAAGAAAAGAAGATACACTATTACAGCATCTACTTTATAGTCATGCTATCTTCCATTAAGCAGAAAATAAGCATGTAGAATCACCAACTCCGGCACCAGTTATGGATCTTTGAAGCCACAGGAAGGGCATCATATTGCATCCATGTAGCCAAGGAACAAAATGGAAAAATAGGGATTTCATAATGAAAAATAGCTACCACTGGAATTACATGGCATTTTAGATCTTATATTAGCAGGGAAGCATGTCATAAAGGCATAAAAGGCAATATCTAAGATAATACTGCAATGTTGCCAGTTAATGGTACTAGGTAGACAGAAACCAAATAAACTTATTATCTCAGTTACCCATTGTCCTTTTTGATCATCTTGTAATTTTGCATATTACCGATTTCTTTTTGGTTATAATATTTAAATCTATTACTCTACAGTACAGTATGAGGAAGAGTACTGGATTACCTATGCAATATACTTTTATTACTTGGCTGCAAGGCATTAAGAGGGATGGGGCAAGGTGTGTGGCTTTCCTGGAAACAACCTGTCAGAAGACATGCTCGGCAGGTTCCAGTGATGAAAAGTGCAGCACTTACATTGATTTATGAACACTGACACCACATTTGGGGTCACAAATGAAGAGCTGTAGTACTTAATCTATGAAGTGTATGAGCTGATGTGAGTTCATAGTAAGGATATTAAGAGTTCCAGTTTGAGTAAAGTGTTTTTTACTCCACATTGTTGTTGAAGGGAGAACCAGTTTGGGAATCTGTCTGCAGAGGGTGCTAGATGAGCTTGCTATGGTTCCACATAACTGACTTCCCTACAGATACAACATTGAAACTATTCATCCTTTAGTTACTTCACTTGGAGCTATTCATTTGACTAACTGTAACTATTTGGGCGGTGCAGTGGTACAGCAGTTAATGCTGTCACCTCACAGCAAGAGGTTCTCTGGTTCAATTCTCAGCTGGGGTGCCTTCTGTGCGGAGTTTGCATGTTCTCTCTGCTTTCGCGTGGGTTTTCTCCGGGTACTCCGGTTTCCTCCCACATTCTAAAAACATGCTTCTGGAGCATTTCTCCCTGGGCCTCTGCTGAAAACAGGATCTGTGGAACCTAGTCGGACTTTCCTGGTTAACAAATGTTAAATAAATAAAAAAAATTAAAAAAAAATTTCACCACCAGTTACTATACCTGGATCTATTGATTTAGTCTGTCTGTCTGTTGCTCATTGTTGCTAGTAGTTAGGTAGAGATGAAATTACTGGATAAAGGCATCTGATTTAAATTTGACAGATGTTGCTGACCTTGTTCCCTTCAACCATACCCAATATTATCACCTTGTTCTTGTCTAATTATCCTCCTCTGTCCTACCAACAAGAGTAAGTTATAAAGATTTCCTGTTTCAGTTTCATACCACATCATCTTCATTGATCTTTATGGTTTGTCCGCTTTTGCCTCTTTTGTAGTCATTCTGGTAACACTAGGTATATTAAGGCAGTGCAGCAACTGCCTCTTGCTTACTGAAAGCACCTTATTTCTACCGCATGATGATTCAGTATGTGACAAGTGTAGCTTGGAGGCGATTTTCTTTCCTCAGACCACATGTGATAAGCACAATAAGTACAACATACACACACACACACACACACACATACACACACACACACACACACACACACACATGCACGTACGCATGCACCCACACACACACACACACACACACACACACACACACACACACACACACACACACACACACACACACACACACACACACACACACACGCACGCGCACCCACACACACACACACACACACACACACACACACACACACACACACACACACACACACGCACACACCATGGAACACCTCCTCACCTCCACTAAACCAATTTACACTAAGATTAAAAAGAATACACTGCCTAAGTATCTATACAACACCCACCATGTCTTCTTTATATCATGTAGCTACCTTTGCATCTTAGCTGAAATCCCCATTAAGCTCAAGACTTTTCCACCAGGGACTTTAGCAATTCATCAATAAACTGACTGACCTACACCTTCAATGGCTGGTATGCATAATGCTTCCTTGATATTATAAATGCTAACTTCCTCGTACAAATAATTAACCATCCGGCAAGAGGCCCCAATAAACTTTATCTTGTCCTCACAAATATGGCTACTTCCTACATACCTCCATATATTTCATTTCCCCTCACTAAATCAGATCGTAAATCAGTGACATTTTACTTTAAAACTGAGCAAACCTTCAGATGCTTGATGATCTAATTAAATTCCACTGTAATCTTCCTGTAACAGATCACATCGCTAAAGCTACTTTGCCTTTGAGTTCTACTTCCTCTTAAGTAATTGTATTTATAAGGCAGTCCCTATCCACACCAAATATCATTTGAAATTTAAAGACAAGCCCATACAGCAAGAGAAAAAATTAGTTTATGCTTAGAAGAAGTCTTGTTTTAACTACCTTAAAAGCACAGTTAACTAATAAATAGCTTAATTTAGACATTAAAAACTTAAAATAGCCACTAAAACTAAAAATAACTACAAATCATTCTTTATGTCAGAGCACTAAGAAATAACACCCGACAATGTTCAGAACTAGTCCATAATAATACTACCCACACGGACCCTAAGGAAATAGTTAATACCCAAACTGACAAGTTTAGTGCAAATTTTATTTCATCCACAGTTACAGCAGTTTAACAGACGACTCAGTCTCAGACATGTCTTTAATTGACTTTGTAATAAGTTATCTCAGCCCTCTCAAAAGCTAGGAACACCTTAATTATGGGCACACATAGCATGCCAGGTTGCCTTATTGTCAGTACTAAATATGGTCAGTCTGAAGTCTTACTAAACCTCTTTAGTCTAAGTCTCTCCACTGCTTACAGTCCTAAAGCCTGGAAAACAACCATTTCGTACTCTTATACATGGGTAGCCTAGTCAGTGATGCTGGCAATTGAAGAGCATTTACTCTTACTATCTCGATATGTAAATGTATGGAGTGCATTATCTCAAACCTCATTAATCTGGAAATTGAAAATTTTATAACACTTACCCCATACCAATTTGGCTGTGTCAAAGGAATATCCTGTCTGTTTAATCTCATTAATTTCTTTGAAAAAGTCACTTAAGCAGTGGTTAGCGGTTCCACAACGCAAACAACATATTTGTACCTGTCCAAAATAATTGTCACCATTCCCCATGAAGATATTATCGATAGAGTTGTAACTCTGAATACAAATCCTTAAGTTGTGCAGTAGACCTTGTATCACAGGTGTCATTTCTGAAAGGAAAACATTACCAGTGATTTACTACTAGATTGAAAATATCTGGCTCATCAGATTTTCAAAGGCATCCCATCTTGATCTAAATGAGTCTTAATTCCCCTTTACTCATACCTTGTCAGACACATTATTGAATATAGTGTCACTTTTGGTATGTGTTTATCAAAATGTATTACTCAAGATATCTCAGAGATTCCTAATAAAAAAGATAAGAAGCCTCAAACATCATAGTTGCCATGACAGTTAAACTCTGTTGGGATCTATCCTTTTGATACATAAAATATGAACCCTTTTGACTTATTTATTCACAAAACAAATTATGCTGCAAATGCCCAGTTAAAGAAAATAAACCTTCATCAAAAGATCAGTAAGACACATTGACATCATATGTTCATATCTTAATGTAGCCAGACCTCTGAGACAAATTTGCTCTATATGTCAGGCAGAGTAACACCCTTGCCACCTCCATGATAAACCTAAATAATTGGATAGGCAGCCTCAAATTCTTCCCCAGTCACCCTTACATTTCCCCCCTGACTTGAAGGAACTTTTGACTATGGGTTATTGGTTAGACTTTCAGTGGTCTGCAGACTGATCACCACAAATGTACCTGTAACACTATCAGTCTATAAAGTGGCATAGAGATAATCATAGTGAAAATTTTAGATCCATGTCTTTTATGAGATATAATGGATTATTTTCATATTTAAAAAATAACAGCAATAGCTTTGCTACTTAAACTGAGGGCAGATTTTTCAGACTGTCTATTTATTTTGATAATTAGAAAAAGAACCCACTCTCACTCATCTATAGACTGCAAAGAATTACTGATTAATGTGTCAGTAGCGAAAATGATCATATCTGAAATGCCTTGCACCTGATCTAATCTGCAGCTTTTGTTTGCGTTACTAATGCATGCTAGAATGATTTATTAAGATATGTTCATTAATATTTCACACAGATCTAAATGGTTCACTGAGGAGTGGTCAGCATTATTGCTTGCAGACACCTTAACCAAAATTGTTTCCAGGAAGTGTGCCCAACCACATGACTCTTTGTTCTAAGTGAGAAATTATTCTGTCTGGATTGATAAGAAGCAAGCAGTATTTTTCTACATATATACAGGTATGTAATATAATGTTAACTTAAAAATTAATTTTGAAGTATAGCTTAACTGAAAATGAAGCTGTATTATGTTTTATGTTCATTTACGGAACAAGACTGCAACTCTCTCTATATATTATTTAGCAGCATTCTGTTTACATTGATTAGATTGCTGTCTACAAACTGCTGGAAGATAATTAAAATGTCTTACATATCTTAGTTCATGCTTTCTGCACTGCTGTGAGTGATTACATTTTATGACTTATATTCCTTTAGATATCACAAATATAGTCTATAAACAAGCAATATGATAAACAGAAATAATTGAAGAATGAGGATTGCTTAATTTGAAAGTTATGTGGAAGGGATATAAAATCCATCTGCCTGAAAATATTTGAAATACGCAGGACATACAGATTCATAAATGCAGTGTTAGCAAAGCCATGTTTGAACAAATTCAGTCTAAAAACCATGTGAAACAAGAGCATGGGTGACAAGTACCAATAATATCTGGGAGCCTAGTTTAAAATTTTTTCATATCCCATACTTCTCTACTTACCAGTAGGTATATTTATTAAAAAATAATGTAACCAGAAAGTGCAACTACTTCAGGAAATGCACCTCGTTGTAGGCTTAAGGGGATTTCTATAGTACTACTGTTCTACACAACATGCAACTAAACTATATCAATAAACCATTTTTTTTAAATGTTTATTGTTTTAGCACTGTGAAAAACTAGTACAATGTCAGAATGGCATATCAATGTATTTTCTATAAATCTACCATTGGTAACTGATTGCTGCACTGTCTTCTCTAGAGTGTTCTCTACTTACACGGGCATGTGCACGTGTGTGTGTGTGTGTGTGTGAGTGTGTGTGCGCATGCACACATGCGCAAACATGTGGTTTTTAGTTTCTTGTGTGTATATGTGTACATGTATGTATATATTATATACATATATGTGTGCTTGTGTGTGTGTGTGTGTGTGTGTGTGTGTGTGTGTGTGTGTGTGTGTGTGTGTGTGTGTGTGTATTATATATGGGAACACTTCACAATGCCGAAATCCTGAAAGATCAAATTTCATATGGCCGAGACCGTATGACGAAACTTTCAGAATCCCGACATTGTGAACGGAGATCTGCATACAACGCGGAATGGGAGATTTCACTTTTCCTCACTGTAGTGCGATCTCGGAGTTGGAATGTTTAAGTAGCGGGGTGAGAGTGGTGCAGGGGGTTGCCCCCCTGCAGAAACATTTAAATTGTTTTTTTTTGTTTGTTTTTTTTTGGGGGGGGGGGATTTGTTTCAGAATTTTCATATGGTCTCGATCATATGAAATTCGATCTGTTGGAATATCAAGATTCTGAAGTGAATCCATATATCTATATCTATATATATATATATATATATATATATATATATATATATATATATATATATATATATACATACATATATAGATATATATAGATACATATATAGATACATATTAAAAAATATATATATATATATATATTTCTGAATGAATTTACACATGCTAATCTAAAGTAATGAAGTGATTATTTCAGTGCATTCTATTGTTATCACAGGAAGTATTCATCTTGTAAGATGTGTGATATTACTACCCACCTTTTTAATGACTGGCTTAGTGCTACAAATAGTTACTGGATTTCACAGGTTAGAAATAATTCATGCTTGTTTTAAAGGAAGAACACATGCAAATACACACACAAACAATATTTACGTTTATATATATATATATATATATATATATATATATATACACGTGTGTGTGTGTGCTTGTTTGCATATATATGGATTCGCTATACAATCTCGAAGTACTAAAATGTCGAATTTCAGTATTTTGGGACTGAATAGTCGAAAACCCACATACATGAAAACCCACAATCATGAATACCACAACCGCGACCATTCACACACACACAAAAACCAAGACATACTCACACACACATACACCTACCTAACTAAACAAACATAACAACACACAGAAACATACTTAACCTATCTGTAAGCAGGGGGGCAAGCCCTCCTGCACTTTCCATGTGGAGGCTGCACCCCTCACATCCCCCTACTTATGTATTCTAACTCCGATGTCGCACTAAACACATAAACACGCAAAAAACACCACTGCACACACTCACACACACTAAAATCCCTACCCAATATTCTCAAACAAACAACACTTACCTGAAACCCAAGATAAATCCACAAAGTGCACCACACGTAATGAACGCGACACCATGATAGCGGCGGATTAGACATTTCCAGATTCAACATTTCCGCATTCGGCATAGTGTAGTTTAGAGTAACTGCAATTTCCTCTATTCAGTCTCGACGTACTGAAATTCCAGATTTCAGTATGTCAAGATTGTCTAGTGTATCTATATATCTATATCTATATCTATATATCTATATCTATATATATATATATATATATATATATATATATATATATATATATATATATATATATATATATATATATATATATATATATATATAAAATATAGAAAGAGAGGGGGGAAGCATACAAATACACACACACACACTCACACAGTCACACAAAGACTCACACAGACATGCACGAGATTACAGTTAAGAATTTTGAACAAGTGATTATGCTGACTGATAGCTTAAGCAAGCTGTAAAAGGAAAACAATACTAGTCCTATAGAACAAAAAACACTACTCTTGTTTTATAGTGTTTTCAGTCAGGAGACCAACATAGTATTTTTGTTTTATACTTTAGATATTTCCCTACCTATCTCACAATTGGTAGACTTGGTTAAGGCTATGAAATGTTAAAAACGTGTTTCCTATAGTCCATAGTTTGAGTCTGTCTGCCTACATTTGCCTACTACTTGTCTTTGAGCAATTCCTTTAACCTAGCAGTTCTCTTGAAAATGTTCTTTTAGAAAGGTCTTCTGCCTTGGTTAACAAACAGAGTTAAATAAATATATATGTTTCTGGTGCATTTTTATATATACAGATACGTGAAAATGCACATTTTCTGTGCTGTGTATTATTTCCAGCAGTAAATGCACTTAAATTCCAAACTATAATTGAAACAATAAGAATCACTGGAGTAAAATGTCCCATTGCTTTCCAAATATCTATTCTGCAGACATTAATAATATTGACAAGTATGCCAGTGACCAAGCTTCAGATTAACAATGACTCGGTATGTAAGGAAATGACAGCCATTCATACAGTATAATATGCCACAAACTGTAAACTGGTACATGCATAAGGCAAAACTCATAGGTTAATTGCTTGACTCATTTGGAAATTCATAGTATGCATATGTGTATGTGGCATTTGAAGGTATACTTGCTAAGTCTTTGAAAAGAGGCAAGCCTTTCTTAGCATAAAAGTCACAGCATTCTTCAGAGGCATTTACTGTCCAGATATTTTGTATTTTGCATATCGTGTACTTACAATTCATTATGATACAATTCCACATCTGTATATGGCACCATATTTCTGTGCAAAATGAATTAAATATATCTGTGTGTTAACAAGTACATTTCAAAATACTGCTTTGTTGCTGATTGATAGCAATGAATAGTTTTCCACTTGTGTTTGTTCAGCTGGTGACCAAGCACACAAAATAACAATATGGTTGTGTAGCAGTGAACTTCCATGACCCATCTAAAAAGAGAGGACAATGGACAGTTACCAGCAGAGAAGTGACCACTGGCTGCAATGATGTTTACTCTTGCCATGCTATAATGTTAGTTAAACATGAAGCAAAGGCAGATCATGAGTGCCACAGTGTTTTCCACTGACATTTGCTGAGTGGGGAGAACTGAGGAAAATCTGTTTCTCAGACTGGGGCATCAGGATGTGTGTCTTGAGCCTCAGAAGTACCTGCCTTTCTAAGCAGCACTACATTAGCTAATATAAGGTCTCAGTCTGAGACCTTTAGTTCTGACACAAATGGACAGATGAGGATAGGTCATGATGCTTGAATTACAATACTGGCATTGCAATACAACTGGATGAAATGTTTGGACTTCCTTCTGCAGAAAATGAGAATGATAGAAACTATTTGATTCCCTTCTTGTCTGTACATTTTACCAGTATATTGATGGCATAGTCTACATATTTTATATAGCACAAGTTCAACTCCTATCACGTCTGTATTAAACAATAGTAATGGCTGAGATTCATAAAAGGTTACCACTAAATGTACATTTAGTGTAGCCTTTCTGAGTGAATAGGCAGCACAAGTAATGTGGTAAGGTTGTTCTAGCATACAGAAAGTTTACACTTAGTGGTAACCTTTGTGAATCCCAGGGAGCGTATTGTACCTGAAAAAGATAATTGCAGTAGCATGTAATAAAAAGAGTATCTCCCAGCAGTGCTGTGTTAGGTATATCTGGAAAATATTTTTTCAATGGCCAAAGTGTTACTATAGAGAGAAAAAAAGGTAATAACTTGGTAAAGTATTGTTTTTAATTTTGATAGTATAGTTGTCAGAAATATTTCTACTCCCCATACTTTATATATAGCTTTTTAGCAATACATTTTCTTTTAATTACAAAAAAAAAAAAAAAGCAGCCATACCTAGTACCTGAACAAAAAATCCATATGAATAGTTGCACTAATTAATACATTTTGGTAACACTGCAATATAGAATTTCTGTTTATTCCAGAATTGTGCCTTTTTAATTATAGGCATATTTCATAACAATTGTGTAGTCATTTGAATTTAATAACTTTTGAGTGGATTACTGTGTTACATATAAACTTTGTGATAGTGATGCAAATGTTTCCAGTTAAGTACAGCTAATATCTAATTAAGAAGCATTCAGAATTCTTCATTTAAATTAATTTTTTATTTGTAAAACACCATTCTGTCCTCAATGCTGATGTTTGATATAATGACTTAATCATTTATAAGTGTCAGTAGCTCAAAATATAGCCTACTCAAAAGTGATTCTGGAAAACCAACAGATCTCTTCCCACTCTGGGTACTTGGATTCATTTTCCAATGCTACAAATAAAAAAAATGAAATTAATAAATTGGATAAACACGTTAAACACATGCTGGTATTGAGATGGTCTTAAAGTGATGGGAAAGCCTAATTTTAGCAGTTTCCTGCTTCCTGGCAGACTTTCTCAATTTTCTACATAGACCTTTTTGACATTGCAATACAAACACAGTTATATACTATATAATGAAATACTTCTTTGTTGTGCAAATATAATGGAGAAGGTTATACTGGATAATTTATTGTGAGAAGTAGAAAGGCTGGAACTCAAACTTTTTATCTGCATGGACAAAAGGGGGGGGGGGTTTCCATATTTATCAAGGATATCCACACCTCCAGGTTAGTGGCATTGCACGAAGTATCGGAGACCATCCATGTGCAACTAACAGTGGGCAAGACTGCTTTTCAGTTTATAGCATCCTACAGACCACCCTCTCAAAGTCAGGAATCCCACTCGGCTTTCCTGAAAACATTGGAGAACATGAAGATCTCTCCGAACACCATTATATTGGGCGACTTCAACTACCCAAACATAGACTGGGAGCATTACTCAAGCCCTAGCACCTTATCCCAAAGGTTCCTGGAATTTATAAACTCAAATGCTATGGAACAACTAGTCACCACTCTCACAAGAGGGGAAAACATACTAGACCTGATCATTACCAACATGGGGACTCTATGCTCCATACCAGAAGTATATCCCTCATTGGTAAGATCAGACCATAAATTAATTTCACTGGATATCCACATCCCGACCCCACCCCCAGCCCAGAAAACCACAGTGAAAAACTTCTCAAAAGCGAACTTCGCACTTCTCAAAACCGAAGTGGAATCCTTCAAGGCCCCAGGGCCAGTGGAAACTACAGCCCAAATTGTAGAAGCCTATATAAATGCATTCTACGGGCATCTCCAGGAATGCATGGATCAAGCTATCCCAAACAAAATCAAGACCCAATCATCCAAAGGCAGGCGTCCAGTCTGGTGGACCCCAGCCATAAATAAACTGTACAACAGAAGGAGGAAGCGACTACATGATAGAGCAAAATCCCTAAAAGGGAAGGCATCTCTGATCAGTACTAGCAAAAAATGACAATCATAAAATCCTCCAAGGCCAGCTTCGAGAGAAAAATTGCACAGGACACTAAAGACAATCATAAGGCTTTTTTCAGTTATGTTAGGAACCTGGGATGCAACTCCCAGACTTGTTCTGAGTTGATTCTAAATGACAAAAAATACACTGAACCCACAGACATCGCCAATATCCTGGCAGACAGGTTCAGTGCAAACTTCTCCCCCCCTCCCCCCCAAAAGAGCAAGTATCTATCCCGGCAGAGTGCAGCCTCCCAAACATCTCTGATGCTCAGGTGAAGGCCGCCCTCTCCAAAGCAAATAACACTGCTTCCATGGGACCAGATGGCATCCTGGGTTGCGTCCTACGTGAACTCCAAGAAGAACTAATCCCTCAAGTAAAACTGCTGTACAATCTCAGCCTCACTACAGGATATGTGCCCAAAGAATGGCGTACAGCAACAGTGGTCCCACTCCACAAAGGTGGCGCCTCTATGGACCCTGGAAACTATTGACCCATAAGCCTGACTAGCCTAGTCTGCAAAGCTATGGAGAGGATCATCATGGAACTCATAAACAAAGACATTGGGGACCTACAGACACTAGATCCTACCCAATTTGGCTTTGTCAAGGGCAGATCCTGCCTTTTGAACCTGGTCGACTTCTTCGAAACAGTCACCAAGGCCATAGATGAAGGGAAGGTAGTCCACACAGCCTATCTGGACCTCGCAAAGGCATTTGACACAATACCCCACTCGGGCATCATAGATAAGCTATCCAGCCTAAATATAAACCCCTATGTCACAAGATGGGTCACAAACTGGCTCAAAGACAGAACCCACAGAGTCAGAGTTGCTGGAGCCATGTCAGACTCGAAACTGGTCACAAATGGCGTCCCACAAGGTTCTGTCCTGGGACCTCTCTTGTTTGGTATTTACTTTTCTGAGGTACAGGCCAACGTGGGTGGACTATGGCTCACCAAGTTCGCAGATGACTGCAAACTGGGTGCCATAATCGACTCTCCAGCTGACACAAACATCCTTCAAAAAGGTCTCGCAGAGATGGATAACTGGTGCCAGAGCCATGGTCTAAAGCTAAATGCCAAAAAGTGTATAGTCATACCCTTTGGCAAAAACAATGTGCCCACAAATTACCACATAGGTGGTAACCCATTAAGTACAGAGAAAGTAATTAGGGATCTGGGGACCCAACTTGATAGCAATCTCTCCTTTGACAACCACATTGCCAAAGTGCATAGAAAGACCTTCTACATAACCCACCTCATCATGAAAGGATTCACATCTGGATCAAGAGAGGTAGTCGTGCCCCTTTATTCATCCCTTATCAGGCCCATCATAGAATACAATGCCCTCTTTGGGATGTACCTTACCCAACACCTGCAGCAATTAGAAAGACCCCAAAAGTACCTCACCAGGAGGATCAAGGGACTCAAACAGATGCCATATGCTGCTTGGTTAAAAAAACTCCAGCTCTACTCAGTTGCATACCGCCTACTTCGAGGTGATCTATGCCTGACATATAAAGCTATGTCCAACCCAGAATTAATGGATATGCTCCACCTCAGTAAATCTAAATCCCTTAGAGCCACGCGCTCGAGGGACTTGAACCTCAGCACAGAAATAAATAGAACATGCTGGAGGGACAGATTCATAACCCAGAGGCTCCCTTCGCTCTGGAACAGAATGACAATTCATGTTAGGCAGAGCACCTCACTGACTCTCTTCAAGAAGAATCTTGATGAGTGGATGGGGGATCATAGGTTTGTCCCAGGGATTACTTCCGTGTCACTATTAGACAAAGGCACAGTAAACTAAACTTTAAAAAGGGCACAATATACTCAAATCAAGGGGTGGCATAAGCCAAACACAATCGGGCTAGGCTTATAAATGCCCCAGGGCAGATAGCCTAGTATGAACCTATGAACCTATGAACCTATATACTGAAAAATAATTCTATTACACCTTAAAGGTGATGTTTTATAATAATATAGTAACAGTCATAAATGAAAAATACATTATGATATAATTTCTGTAATCCTAAGGTGATGTTTTATAATAATAATAATAATAATAATAATAATAATAATAATAATAATACTAACAGTCCTAAATGCAAAAAGTACATTATGATTTAATTTATTAGGCTTAGTCTTCAGCCTTTAATAGGGTCATACATAAAATACACTTAAATAAATTTGCACAACTATGTATTAAGTAATCTTGTTAAGCTGGATCACCTCAATGTAGCAGCATTTTAAAGACACATGGGATGTGTGCTACAGGTAGGGTTCCAACTTAATCTGAGGTTGATCATGTTCCTGCTGACAAACAACATATGTATTTTAAAAAGGCTGATGTGTTTAGTAGGTATCTGGATACACTCCCTGGCAGCAATATAGTGCTTCACCATTGTCCTTGGTCTCTTTGTTGGCCTTATTTGTTGGGTTGGGTTGAGTCTGGGGGAGGTTAAAATCTAATTCTTCCATCGTTTCTTCATCTTTTGTTTCAGATAATTTCATTACTCCATCTAAACTGCCATTACCTCCAATCCTATCTCAACTATTTGCGTTCTAAAGCATTTATAAAATGTAATCATTTTTTGTTTTTGTTTGTAACAACATCCAGAGCATTTTGTTCTTCATGTGCATTACTTTGTTTTATATTTAATTGATGATCGAGCTAAAGATGCTCCTCCTTTCTACATTTTATACAGTTCAACATACAGTGAGCATATCTTTATGTGGAGCATATTTCTTGTAGGTGCTGGAAGTCTCGCAAGAAAGAAAAATAACAATGGTTGATTCCAATATCACAATGATCTTTTTTTCTATTTGCTATATTAATTTCCACAAGTAATACAGATTTGGTGTCCTTAATCTCTAAAGGAAACGTCTTCATTAGATCACTCCATGACATCGGTAGTGCCTTAGCCATTAACTCAGCAACATCTAACCTATGTGGAATTTCATGCCTCTGGCAACCTACAGTGTTCCTGGCTAGACCTCTCATCTGTATAGATTTGTGCAAAATGTCCAATTTTTGCATCATGTTTTGGTCTGTTTCTCAAAAAATTGTAATTTTTCTGGCAAATCATTGAGGATTAAATTCAGAAAATAGAGACAGACATTTGACATTTAGACTTCATTCACTTCAGAAAATTCATGGTTATGCAAAGTTTGTTATTCTATCAACTTTTTAAGTCTGTAAGAGCAGTATTTAAAAATTGTCCCTATTTTTGGGTCTTTGTCGTCCCATTATTTATGACTTTGTCCAGAATTCTTGGTTGAGAGGTTGAGAGGTATGGCTATCAGCAGAACTGAATTCCTGAAAATGCAGTTTTGTAACCTACATGTGAGCAAATACACATATCTTGAGAAATGTAAAAGTTACAAATGAAGTTAAAATATAAGAGCTATGCATCACGCACAGACCTCTTCAGAATCATGATATTTATATACCAGCCAGATATAATGATGATTTTATATTGAGCAAGTAATTTGACAAATCATTATTTTTATTACAGTTTGCTATTGAAATTCCAAATCTGCTTCTGTGAACCGTTAGAATGTCATCCCAAAATGCTGAGTTCGGAATTTCAAAACAGCAAACAAAGCAAAAATTAATACATCTACATCTGTAGTTCAATGTATTCGACATAGCAGGAGGTGATGTCACTCCTGCTATGCACATTAACATACTGTTACACTCTACAATCAACAGTATGTTAATACTGTGATTTTGCAGGGGGCCTACACCCCCTTGCACTCCCCCACACACCCCTGCACATTAAATATACCAACTCTGAGATCGCACTGCAGTGAGGAAATGGGCTAATTCCCTGTTCCTCACTGAACCACGATCTCCCTGCACAATATTGAACCCAAATACTCGAACTACACTACCTGTTTGCTGTATACATTTTGGTTTGACATTCTGACGACTTGAAAACTGCCATCCAACCACATGCTGGTCGACCGATGCAGTTTAAGGTTTTCAATGTAAACCTTTTATTACAGTTATACCAACAACTGTTAATATCCCTCTAAACACAGTAGATCAACATCAGACTTTTCCACTTACTAGGTACTCCACTTGGATCACTAGCCATTCTTGATTTGTATACTGAATTGTCCTTATTAAGTGCTGCTCCACAATGCTATTATGCAGACAGCTCCTGACATATTTCCATAAATGTGATATTTATGCATATTTTATTGATAAAGAAGTATAAATATCTGCAAAGTGGTGGTGGCAATTAGAAATTATTTTTAAGTTGTTTTTTTTTTATTTTTATTTTTTTAGATTTTTTCCAGCATTATTTATTCTTTTATTTGATACCAGGAAGTACCAGTAACCATGTCATGGTCATGTTATTAAGAGAAATATTAATATATGCAGTAGTTGGCAAAAAATGTAATTGCACATTCTCACTTACATCCTCAGTCAGAAGGTATGTCTGATCCGTGTACTAATTTAACCTATGAAATAGTGTTCCAAAGTGTTAGTAAGTGGACAGCATTTGATATATTTGCATTACTTTGATATTTATGCTATTTATGCACTTCTGCTTATTACTAATGAAGTATAAATATTTGCAAAGTGATAGTTAGCCACCATATATCACTGAGATCTGTTATGTAAATGTTTTGTTTGATGTGATGAAGCAGGATGGAAAGTCCTTCTTTATTAACATGGCATATATTCACAATTTGACAAAAAAATTAATGACACTTTCTCCATTGCCGACCACACCATTGGCTCAGCAGCCTTTCTAATTGACAAGCTCATGTGTTATCAAGGAGATTATAGGACTACATATCTCACTGATGTGACCAATTATTGAACATACCTTGAAGCATACATACACACGCACACAAACACTGAAATCGTAGCATTATGTTTTATGTTCTAAAACAAAAACACATATTCATATAGCACATTTCAGTTGTCAACCTTTTCACTTTGTAATTACATCACTGTAGGACTTCTGTTAATTTCAGTGGGGGCTGTGTGTGTGAGAGAAAAAATAAAAGTCAAATAACATCATAGCAGTGCATTCTGTGGGTTACCATATACAAATAAGATATATATGCAGGTGGAAATGGGCTTTTTAAGGTTTTATGTTCAAACTCTACAAAGTCAAGGTAAAACATAAAGAGAAATGTAAAAAAGAAGCCAAACCTCAAGCAGCAAACTGTGCAAAGTAAACAGAGACTAAATAAAAAACAAGGCACAGTTCTACAGCTGAAAATAAATTCCAGATGAGCTCCGGTACTTAAAACAAATCCAACAAGTTTAATAAGAGTTAGCACTTTCACAATCTAAGGATTGCTTTATCAGACTGACAAAAATATATTACAACTCACTTAAAAATCATTTGTTCTTAATTAACCATCCAATCAATATACAGCACATCATTAATTACTAAGATGGTCACACACCATATCAGCATATCATTGCTTTCTTAAAGGTCTCCCCTTTAATTCTGGTTTTAATGGAACCATGTCATTCAAGACCAGACCCACCATGCACCCTTAATCTTCATATCCACCTGGTCTCACTATGCTCTGTATCATTAATAACATCTCCTAACCTCACTCCCTCCTGTATAACATCTAGTACCTGAACCATAAAATTATGCTGATCCCCCTTCCTGCTTCCTGTGCTTCGCTAAAGCACTGTATTCATGTCCTTTCCTCATACAGTACAAATGGTCTCTCATGCGGTCTCTCAGGCAACTATTCGTTTTCCCAACGTAACATTTTTTTACTTGAGACAGTGAGCTATATATACCAAATTACAGGTGTTACAGTCAGCTTTAACTCTAATCTCAAAACACTTATGTGTATCTGGGTGAAAAAAGTCAGTGACTCATCCACCATATCACAATAATTACAACTGTCACATTTCTTCATACCCCAATCTGTGCCCACCTCTCTACCCATCCTACTACCAGGATAACATTGTGAGGTTTGAAATAGCAGCCACAATAATATAGTTTATCTTATTATTGTCAGATGCATAATGTGCAATTCATTATAACACTAACCACACACACACACACACACACACACACACACACACACACACACACACACACACACACACACACAGCACACACACACACACACACACACACACACACACACACACACACACACACACACAGCACACACACACACACACACACACACACACACACACACACACACACACACACACACACACACACACACATACATACATACATACATACACACACGCCCGACCACCCATTACAGTCAGTTTACTAGCTGTGTGCATGACAGGTTCTTGATTGTGATCAAATGAATAGATACTTAAATGATAGTCGCAGGAATATATTTCAGTTTGTTGCTGTTAGATACATACACTGTAACCTATTGTTATCCCAACAAGATCAAAAATGTTCACACCAAGGACACCCAGAAGCATTAATTGACCAGTGGTATATGCTATGGATTGTTAAACAGGAAAGCTGGGTTCACAGATAAAGTTTATGCCAATGTAATAGGCTTACAGAATTGGGTGATACATGGACCATTAAAAAGACTTGCAAAGGGGTACAGGCTCAAAAATACAGTTCTACTTTCAAATCTTGAAATACTGAAATACCAAATTTCAGTATCTCAAGACCAGAATCATAAACTTCCATAAAAATGTAAAATCACAACACCGATGTTCAAAATATCAAAAATATAGCACCGCAATTAAAGACCCAACCCTCTTTGACATAAAAAACAAAGTCAAAACACTTAACACTACTATATGTTTAAGCAGGGGGGCAAGCCCCCAGCACCCCCACACCCCCGCTACTAATATATACCAACTCAGAGGTGACACTACCACAAAAAAAAAACAAGCCTACTGTTATGTGCCCTACACTCCTATTGTAAACTGTCATTCTTATACCCACGAGAAACACATGCATACTACACATGTACAAAAATCACCACTTTCAACACTTACATACACTGTCACTTAACTATCCCCAAACCTACTCCTAAAACTTCCCAAAAAACTAAAACAAAACACATTTCTACCTAAAATCCTTATACACTACAAACCTACTGAAATCTTTGAACATAACCACATATCGGCTGCCATGTTTACAACCCAGAAACCAATAAACCTTAAAGAGACAGCATACTATGCAGAAAAGACCTCACCACAGCTACTGCACTTTTGGTATTCTGGTCTTGAAATACTAAAACTCCATATTTCTGTATTTCACGTTTTGGAAGTAGAACTCAAAAAAATTTCCAATAAAATGCAACTTGAAGCATAAATAAAATATTTGCAATGATAACAGAAAAGCAGAATGCAATAAATGCAAAATAACATTTAAGAAAATGCTAGCAAGTGCATTCATATACAGAAACTAGTATTAAAATGCATAATTTTAGAAACAAAACAAAAAGATGAAAACAGTAGAAAGGCATCACACATAAGTCCTGCAGGAATCACTGCTCTGAAACATAACTAGCAAATTCAACATAAGAAGATGGAGAACTACAGAGTTTTAAAGATATAAAGAAATGATGGGATAACCTTCTTGAATGACTCTGAAAAGAACTAGGTTAACCTACATACCCTCTAAAATATTGGCATTACTTCTCAAGAGTTATGATTATTTGAAATTCTCCATTTGCTTATCTTGCTTTGACTTCTTTACATGGAACCGATTACCCTTATGAACTATTAAATCTGCTCACATTTAATTTTTTTATTTTATTGTTATTTAACATTTGTTTACTGGGAAAGTCCAACTGGGTCAAAGAACCCATTTTCAGTGGAGACCCAGGGAGAAAAGCTGCACAAATAGAAGTACATAACAGTAAAGAGATTTTACAGTTGTTGCATATGTACAGTATAATATAATATACATCATTAGTAACAAGAACAAAAAGGGAAAGATTATAACCTAACAAAAATCTGCAAAATAGTTAAGGTATTAGAAATGATATGCTGATAATTTAATGGAACATATTACTGAGAGTTTTATGTTTGGGAAGGCTTTTAGCTGCACTAGCCAGGAGGAGTACACGTACAAAGCCAAGAATCAGCAAGAAAGTTTTTGAGCAGATGTTTGAACTCAGTACAATTAGTGGTGGTTCTAATGTTAGATGGAAGTAAATTCCAATGCCTTGCTACATACAGAGAGTATAAGCAGTGTAAGTTTTTGTAAAATGATTTATAAATAAAAATAAATTTGAAGACTGCTGTCTTCAAATGTCAGTTTTTATGACATTATTCTTATGCTGAAAAGGGCTAACTGATTCTCTGATATACCTGGATAACTTTCAGTTTTGCCATCTGTTAGGTTACTTGAACTTTAAAAATAACAAGCAATCAACATTTTGCTTAAAAGTCTATGTTTCACCATTTTCAGCCAAGGATCATTAGTGGTTTGATTTACCAATAACTGTATCATTCTCATGGTTATTACAGCATACAACATTGCGGTTATGAAAAATGACAAATTGCCGTCTTACATAATCCCAAATTCAAGAGCTAAAGTGCACTTGGATTCAAAGGTTTGTTACCAGGGCAGTACAGACGTCTCTTAGCTGATAGGCTTACACAACGGTAACACCACTTAGGTGCAGCTCAAAACTAGACAGGGAGAAACTGTAATCAGATGCAGTATGGCGGAAAGGAAAGGAAGTTTTACTCTCTGAAAATCGTACAACATACACTTTTTCCCTCTTCCTACACTTCCATTTCAAAATATTTGCAGATCAATGCAGCATCAGTTATCAGTAATGGCAGCACAGCTGGATAAAGGTGATTGCTTGTTAGGGCTGTTTTTTTATTTATTTTTTTTCCAAAATCCTATAGGGATCATGATTTTATAATGCAGTTATTAGCACACAGTCATTGAACTTAGTGTCCGTTATTCTGGCTCAGTAATTTTACTTTGACCATGCAAAATGTTATTTAACAGTAGAGTTCATAATGAGGCAGTAGGCATGATAGTGACCATTTGTTTTATATAATGGCACTTTAGGTTTATAACCAGTGCTATAGAGAAAAATGAGTTAACTCTACTAAAATGCTATCTCGTAGCAAACCTTCCTTCTGCAATTAACCATCTATATTCCTTCAGGATCTTCTTCTTTAATGTTATAATATTCTTTTTTTTTTTTTTTTTTACAGTTTATACAGACTCTGTAGCAGTAGAAATCTCTCCAAAATTCTCCTGTTGTGTCCTCTTGGTTGTCATGTCAGTACTCTTCCACCACCCAAAAAAAGAGTAGGGGATGTTTCTCAGTATGCTGTCCAAAGTTACCCTAGTCAGTAGGAATACCACCTTGGTTAACGCCTATGGCCAATGGGACTAAACTCATCAACAAAACACACAGTCACAAATAAAAATTATTGATTTATACAGGTAGTAACCCATGTTTTGCAAGGAGTTAAGTGTTCTTCATTACATGAATTGTTCTTACTGTATAAATGTATACATTCAGCAGTAGTTGCTATTAGACATTGTTTTGTTAAAGAGTGAGCAATGAGATGTGATAATATATGAAAAATATAGTTTTAATGGACAGTTTAGTATACACTGAACTGCATCTTTGTGTAAACTTTTGTTTCAGAAAAATGCAGGTCAACAATTATATGTGTGGAGGTGCATTTAATGTGAAGGACTACAGAAAGAATGTTTATTAAACAGGACTGCAATCTTTTACCAAGTGTCTGAAATTAAGACAAGAGTCCCAACACATATCATTTTGTCTAAGTGTTACATTTTCATTGAAATGACATGTAAATGTAATCTTTTTGTATTTATTTTACTTTTGCAAGACTGCTTTTGGGATATCATAACTATTCTGGTGCACTTACATACTTCTGTTTGATTAAAAAGGTTTATCAGTAAATTCCTAATACACATTATATTGGGATTCCAGCCAAGATTTAACAGGACAATAATTTGGCTAATCGTGTTATAAGAATGCTAGAACATAGTAGGGCCTAGAATAAGGCACATGGATGTAGTTTATAGCAGTTCCTTAAGGACTCTTTAACTTCATTATTTTTTTTTATTTGTTTGTTGACAATATACTCCCATGATACCACAAGTCAGATTGTTAGCATTCTAAGAACTGCTTCCATGTCATTCAGTGAAACTTCTTCCAGTTCACTAACCAAACTTCACATATGGATGTCATGCCCAGATCCCTGCCATTACTGGTTCATAGGTTCATAAGTGATTTCTAGGCTAACAACCTATGGGGGCCTTTTTAAGCCTATATTTATTTCTCAAATGCATCTGACAGGTTGATACTCTAGGATTCTTTTATGGGTTATATGTAGCCTTGACCATGGGTGGTCAAGCATTTATAGGCTGCCTCAATCTGTTACAAACACTGGTGTAAGACCAAGGACAATTTCTGATTCCCCATCCACTGGTCCAAGTTATGCTAGAACTGGGCTAGGGAAGAACTCTGAGCGACATGTTCCATTGAATGGTAGTCTCTGAGATAAATACCTGTCCATCCAACAAGTTTTATTAATTATGTGTTTTTTTTTTTTTGAAGATTAAGTAGAATTGCTATTTCAAGATTATTAGTCCTCAGTAAGCAACCAATGAGTGATGGGAGAAAGCATGACTATATAATTAACTCTTTCCATTCCCATCCCGTAATCCCTGGCATTCAGAAAGGCTTAGCACAATGAAGAAGTGACAACCTGGAAGGTATGCACACTGCTCTAAGCCTTTTGAATTCAGTGACATCCCTACCACTGAGGTTTTCTCTTCATGGAGGTGGCCTCATGTATGAAGCTGCATGCTAATGTGGCAGTCCAGCAGAGTGGCTAATGTTATTTCATATAATTACTTGGCCAAGTAGAATTTTACTGTATGAGGAGAACGTGACTGCAGTAAAAATGCAACAATCACCCATTTACGCCTATGAGAGTACTAGAAGTGCAGGTAAGTTCAGCAATGGCATGATGGTAGATAATACATAGAGATCTAATGTCTGCCATTTTACAAGTAACATTTCAAGCCATTATAATAGTTCATAAATTATTTAAAATGAGCAAAAAAGACAAAAAATGGAATAGTATAAAGTGACATAAAAAATTCTAACTATACCAGATCATTGGCATAGATAGATAAAGCTTTAACTAAGACCAATATAATTTTAATTAACAGCATTGCCATTAAAGCAGCAGGACTGAGAAGAAAGAGAAGTCATTGACATCTAAAAAACATTATGAAAATGCAGGTTCTACATTAAGATCCTTTTTGGAGCCCAGGGATTATCAGAGTCACTCTGCTTTCAAGTGGACAGGGCAGTTAAGGAGACCCTTATCACAGCAGAAGGAGATAAGCCACTGTCAAGTACACATTGCACATAATCTCTTGACACTGGTGAACTGATGAGACTTACCCTGGGATTCAAGAAGCTCGGCACAAGGACGGTTTTAGCCTTGCGCCGAACGACCTCACTACAGATGGCGCAGCAGCGCCATATGAATATGTATGAGGGCATGCCGCCGCACCCTCGACATGCACAGGAAACATGTGCGAGTGCAGGGGGCATGTACAAGTGCTCTACGGTGGGTTAAACATGCCTTGACACTTGAAAAATCTACTATGCCTACTAGTAGAGCCCGCCCCTAATAGTAAGCCAGTAATTCAGTGTCCGTGGATACCGAAATGTATGCTAAGCATACAAAAGTGTCCACGAACAGTGAAATAAGTACTAAGTACTAAACACACAAGCACATAGTGGAATGTTGAGCCCTGTTCCTAGAACTTTCACAATTAGATTCCCTGTGTCCCTATTATACATTTGAATTGCTGCAATATCGAAGGTGTAAGCAAAGCGCAGCATGTCTGCATGTCGCTGCCCTCCGCCGAGCATAGCTTACACATCATACTCATTCAAATAGAGAAAAACATGTGGAATCAACATAAGTGCCAATAGTGTAGTGTTTAGAGCATCCGCCTAACAAACAAGCATTCACGGTTTGAGCCCAACAATAGCACATATCATTTTCCATGTGGAATGAATGTCGTTTTGCCGTAAAACTGACATAAGAGTATCGCATGAGATATAAAACTTAAATATCATTCAAGCAAAGTGGCACTATCATAATGAATACGGTACTAGTAAGCAGGTGTAAGCACAAATAAGCAGCATATACGTACCAGTAAGCAAGTCTGAGTGCACTTGAACGGGTCTAAGCAGTGCCCTGCATAGGAAATATATATAAGTATATACAGATATATAATATATACATACATATATATATATATATATATATATATATATATATATATATATATATATATATATATATATATATATATATATATATATATATATATATATATATATATATATTTTTTTTTTTATATATATATATCTATGAAGAAAGAACGATGTAACAATAAAGCATACAAAAGGAATGAGAAGGGAATCAACAGCAACCCCAGTATTGTATAGCGCTGTCAGCGTATGTCATATCCAGCTAGGCAGGCGTGAGAAAAGCACTGCTACTCACACCACAGGCAGGATATTATCAGTGGGATTAACATTGTTGATTTGCTAAGTCTACTTTACACACAGAGGGTAGTCCCTGGTGGGACTACCAACAAACTGATAGACCATTTGGCCATCCAACCATTACACAAGCAATGGTAGGTATGTTCAAGGACTAAATTTTGGGAGAGCCTGAGAATACATGGGTTGGGACAACATACGTGTAGGGCACCTAACGCTCAGGAGAGGGCAATATATGTGGAGGTGTGTCATGGCTGCGATAACAAATGGACAATGGAATGTATGCATGTATTTTGAAGACGGGTGGGATGGAGGAACTATGGGTATGAAATTATGGAGCCAGGCATGCAAGGGTTGCATGGGCTGGTTCTAATTGGACCACCCCGTGGAGGTCAGCGAGTTAGTTATATGTATATATGCATACACACATGCAGACATCAATATGTAGAACTACTTTCTCTGTAACACATTCATTCCATTTGCAGACAAAAATAACATGAATGTGCCCTTACAAACCTCAACAGTAGATAGAATAATAGGTTGTGCAGAAGAGAGATGGGCAAAACTGCTAAAATGCAGAAGTGTGTACAATGTCCGAAGTCAATGCTGTGCTGAAAATAATCAAATGTGAGGACTTTCCCACACATTGAATCATTCCTGTGATCTGCCTGCTACGGCAACACCAATTACTAAACCAGTCTATTTGTAAAAGAAATACGGTGAATATGTACATAATTAGGCTCTCATGTGTAACGTGTGCATTACCACATAGTCATACATATTAATTTATTGTAGTGTCATGTTAACGGGAGTAAGGATGTAACGAAGTATAGAGTCTAATCTTGACATAAACACATGCTTGTCTCATGTGGGACAACCCAAAAATTGTGAATAGTATTCTTTTGGTTGCTCATGTCACCAATGTTTGTGGACTAAACGTTTGGGAGTTCTGAGGATACATGGAGGGAGTCAACCGATGGGATGGGTCTATAGGAGTAGTTAGTGGCCAATGTGTAGTGGTGTGGATACACCACAAATCTGACTTGAGAATGAATGACTGCAGTGTTAGGGAGGCATTGGGGTGTGTGTTTGGGGAACCAGGAGCAATGGGTATATGGGTATATATACAAATGAAGCAGCACAGCAAGAGAGATAACATTAGATAATATAAATAAGACTAAAATTAGGTTTAAGTACGGTAATTGCAACATCAGCTTCGTTGTCTATATGGCAAAATACAGTGTGTGTCCTGGATACTATATAGGTAAGACCGAAAGGTCCTTTAAAAAGAGGATATACGACCACCTATACAGTATTAAGAGAAAAGATAGTAATAATGCACTATATAGGCATATTGAAAGGTTAGGTGAAAGACACAATTTCAAATTTGCCATTTTAGAACACATTAAACATAACCCAAAGGGAGGTAATAGAAAAGAGATTTTGAGTTATAGAGAAGTATGGTGGCAACTTTTTACCAGTGCTTCAAATACACCAGGATTGAATGAAAATATATCGATTAAACCTATTTTAGTGAGCAGAATGTTAAGAATGTAAGAATGGAAACTTGGGTTAACATAATATAAACATAGACAACATACATTATACATGTTAGGTAATTAGGAGGACGGATAAATATTATAACTGTTAGAGGTTTTTATTACACGAGGTTGTATAACAAAATCGTCGATTCACACTTAAATAGTAATTTGAGAAATTATATGTCATTTAATAATATATAGTGTGGGGAATTCAAGCACAAACGGATTTGCAAATAATAAATTTTTATTTTTATTTTTACTTTTATTTTTAACATTTTTATTGTAACAATGAGAGCGAATTGTATAACATAACATGTTTTTATTATATAAGAAATGAACAATTTGGAATGTTTATATAATAATTTGAGAGTGTTCAGTGGGAAAAAATGGAGTGATATTACTTTAAGGGCAGCTGTAAGATTCTGGCACCAAAAAAGTTATTTAAACACTTGAGCACCAAAGTATTATTGTTCTGAAGAAGTCTACATATTGCAGGTGAAAGCGCTTAACTTATTAAGTAACTGAAAGTTTTTATATTGTAACAAACAATTGGACATTTTATTACATGAACATAACGGGTTTGCATTGCAATAAATGTCTTTTCAGGAGTCTGTACTGCGTTTCCTCTGTGTTTTCATGTTGTTTTACAGAGAAGACATCTGTCCATTGTACAACCTGCAAAATATCAATTAAAAGTTAACTGGAGTGAAGTGTCAGTGTCATAATGAATAAGGCACTAGTAAGCAGGTTCATGCATATATAAACACCAGTAAGCATGTTTAAGTGCATTTGCTTGGGGTATGCATTTCTTTACAGACACACACACACACACACACACACATATATATATATATATATATATATATATATATATATATGTGTGTGTGTGTGTGTGTGTGTGTGTGTGCATGTGTGTGTGTGAGTAGATATACACAAATATACAGCTATGATAGGAAACAGCACACAAGAATGACATATGTTCAGAGGCTATGCCAATGGAAGTGATTAGCCCAAGCAAGAAACATGAAACATATAGCATGACGTTCCACCCCCCCCAAGCCGGACACGGGAAACATACACACACAAACAATGTAAAGAGTCCACTGCTCCCCAGACCACAGGCAGGATACAACCAGGGGGTACACAGTGCACCTGTGAATTCTAATCATGGAACTCAGACAGGAGTGCCCCTTGTGGGACACCCCAAAATTTGGCAAGACCAAAAGAAGGTGATAGACAGAACATTCTGGCTGAGTTGCATACATACTCGGAATGCAAGGGTGGGAAACCCTGATGACCCATGGGCCAAGACAATTGTATGAAATGGGTCCCGTGAAGTGGAGAGTGGGCAGCATGTAGTGGTGTGTCCAGAACAGACCAGGGCCCAGAGCAAGGATGGGTGCTGTTGAGGAGGTGCGGGTGGGGGAACTATAGGTAGCTACTTATGGGTCTAGGTGTGCAGGTGTTAGCTGATGTGGACCTATATAGACAGCCCTAGGGATGTAAGTGAATGTGTTCATTGGGCAGAGGCGCAGCCCAACAAGCAGCCACACCCACTAGGAGTCCCACAGCAGCAAAGTGTAATCTATATGGCAAGGAACAGAATAACCAGATGTAGACGTATTTATGTAGGGGTATGTGTGTGTATATCTACCCATAGTGACATAGAGATAAGCCACTCCCTCTCTGTATTACAAATGTATGCATACCGAGACAGAATACAGATACATACCCACATATACATATATACATATTCAGACACCCATAGATATGTTGTGATATATATATATATATATATATATATATATATATATATATATCTACAGCAAAATATAAATATACATGTATGCATACATATACAGATATATAGTTATGTAAATATATATATATATATATATATATATATATATATGTGTGTGTGTGACTGTAAATATACACATGAATATAGCTAGGATATGATACAGCAGTTACAAGTAACTTATGTTCACAGGCCATGCATATGGGGGTGAGGGGTCGAATAAACAAACGTGTAACACGTAGCATCAATGCCCCCACCCCATCCCCAGCTAGGCTAGTGAGACATACAGACACACAATAAAGGTAAACATACCACAGCTTCCCAGATCACCAGCAAGATACTACCAGTGGGAGAGACCTACCAGGTCTAATCTTTAAACTTAGACATCGACGTCCCTTGTGGGGCACCAAAAATTAATGATTGGAGGCAGTCCCAATAATGACTTATCAAATCAGGCTGTAGATGTACATGGACCAGTAGGTTGTGCAAGCCTGATAACCTATGGGTCGACACAACGTATGACATGTGTCCCGACACGGGGAGAGTGGGCAGTGTGTAGTGGTGTGTTTATACTCCACCTGCACCCACAGCAAGGGTGAGTGCTGTAAAGGAGTGGCAGATGGGGGAGCTATGGGTATGCAATAATGGGACTAGGCATGCAGGTGTTGGCTGGTGCAGTCATATTAGCACCGCCCCGGGGATGTAAGTAATATTCCAAAATGGGCATAGCTGACACCCGTACCTCTCAACTCCTAAGAGCACATCCACTGGATAGGACATAAACCATTGGGGGAACAAATAGGGACCATACCTCTGAACTGTCCCCGATTTCCTGGGATGTCCCTGATTTTTGCTCAATTTCTAACTCTGTCCCACTTAATCTTTCCTAAAACTAGTGACATTTGGAGGAAAGGTGGTGAATTACACGTAATGAATAATGACAACAATTAAGAGTTATAAACATCATTTACCTCAGAAAATGTGTATGAATTCATATGCTATGAGTCTGTCAATGTGTCAGGTTAATAGCACCAATAATTTAAATGTGTCCCTGATGTTGTTATGCCATATCCCTGATTCAGTTTGTATTTTTCCCCAGTCGTATGAAAGGTTTGATAGGGACAGAAAGCATATATTCCACTGACAACCTTAGAAAGATGATAAAATATTAGGTATGCAGCAGCATGACTTGGCTGAAAGATGTGGGTTCCAAAACCCAATTACTTGTTTGCATTGAAGAGTGTCAGTTCCCATGTATTAACCAGATGGGTGCAAATTGTAAGAGGAACACACCAATAATATGAATCAAACTCTGGACAGGCCGCGGATTCCATACAGTTGAACGGCATGCTGTCGCCTAATGGGTAGCCATTCCTGATACTGTAGGCATGTATTCCGATGTAATAGGCATCACAAGGTAATATCATAGTCCTCCCCCACCCAGGGGTGTGAGTGTCAGATGCAAACACCATATGCAGTGCATTTGCAAGTGCGGGAGCAAATGGATGTAAGCCTGTTTGGCCGCCAGTATGCGAGTATTACACTGGTAAAGCAAAGTAGAAGCTAACTGAGTGTAAGAAACTGTAACCAGAGGTTGGCATTGCTTAGCACCACGCAAACCCATGCACACCCGCTCACAACTGCTTTAATGTGCCTTAATCACTCCGTATCCAATAGCCTTGTTCTGCCCAGCAACAAAATAAATGGCCTCTGCAAGGCTCGAAACCAGGACCCTGCACACACAGCTATTGTGATTTACCACTAAGCCATGGCAGATATACAGACATTGGACCTTATCACAAACATATCATCCAGCGCAGTCATTCAACAGTATAAGAAATGTATTCCATCATGTAGATTTATGTGTGAGTGTTTATGTCCAGCATATAGATGCATACATATATATAGATATATCAGGAACATCCCATGTGACAACAAAGCATTACAAAGGAATGAAAAGGGAAACACCAGCAATGCCTGTATTATGTATTGGTGTTGTCCTATGTAATATCAAGATTCCCTCAGACAGACATGTGTCATTCATACAAGCAAACATTTGTACATTGGCCATATACATCACTCTGTGCATGTTATTTACATTAACACAACAGTTCCTGTCCAATCATTATGTGAGAACAGTACTCTTGCAAGGTGCTGTGTGCGACATCATCATCATCATGATAAAGGTAAATGGGGAAACCATAGAGGGACCGGTAGTGTTGTGTGTACAATGGGGTCGTCCGCATCACGTGTACCTGGAACATTTAGGAGTCATGTGCATACTAGGATTGTCCACATGAGAGACAGGGGTGAGGACAGCTGGAGTATGTTGTGATGCATATTAAAAGGGTTGCATGTGTCCAGTGGACACGTGTGTGAAATGGATAGCAATGTATGTGGAAAACATTGTTCTAGGAACCGACTGACCTTTTGATTTCATAGGGTGAGAGTGGGATGTGGGGGAAGGAGAGTAGGTATGCTCATGGAGGACAGGTAGGGTAGGATGACAGACAAGACAACATACAGGGTTGGTATATGACACATGTAGGGGATACACCTCGGACAGGGAGAGGTGTTCGGCAGTTACAAGCCCATGAGTTCCCAGATGGAAACAGTGGGAAGGAGGTCCCCAGCCATGGGCATCCATCACTGCACCAAAACAGCTGCAAAGGTGGCAATGCTGGGGGCTGTCTAGGAGGGGCAGCCTCACCCTGTAAATGTGACACTGCCCTTCAGCTGGCATATTTGGCCTCAAAACCCCTTATTGAGCCCCCTACACACCATGTCCAGGACTGTACAACAGTGGACATGTTCCTGTCTGGACCTGCTCCCAGGGGGGAACAAGCCCCATACTCAGTGGTGGTACCACCATTAGGTGGTTCAGAGCCAACAGAGGTGGAGGTCCATGGCTGGGCCCCAGATTTGCTGGTGCCCGGTGCCATGGTCAGCTGAAGTGGGAGAGGAGGTTCTGCCAGGACCTCCAAACCCATACAGCCTATGGTGTTGCAGTTTAAATACAGATATGGCTTAGTAATAGTCAACAGCATTCAGGATTACTTATAACAGCATGCATAGATATGACCATCAACCCAACACAACAGATGGTATAGATTTGCAGTGGGAGCACAACACATGCATATATACTGCATGATATCTGTACAAAGTGTAGAAGACTTGTGACTGCAGCTATGAACAGTGGCCCATTACTGGCATGTCACTGAGAACCCCAGACAGTGTCTGTCATACCACTGTTTCATGTGAAATATGTCCAGTCAGGGATGCGATGGCAGTAACTCATCACTATCACCGTGTACTGGCTGCAATCTTCACACTATGCTCCTGCTGTTCACAGATGTGTGTTCAGTGAGTAACACAGGAAACAAATGGTTCCACACTCTGACCAGTCCACAGATGGTCCTAAAGATGGGGGCCCCTCACAAACAGAGCACTGTCTTGTCAGTTTTAAAACATGCAGAATAGCTATTACCACACACAACTTGTTAAACAGGCAGTAGTCTCAATGAAGCATATGCTGTAGTCATGTATGGTACATCACCCTTTCGTCTTTAGGCTATTTCCCACTGTGTATGTTGTTTAAGGAACATCCAGATATCATATGTGATGCCGTTTACCAAATACCAGATCCAGGTCCCACTCACAATAACTGTCATGGGCAAACACCAACATGATGTCCTAGATATTGTACTGTGTTTTTCATGCGAATGGCATGGGAACATCATCACAGCTGTTCCACATGCAATCAGCTAGACGAGGACTGCAATAGGTGCAGACGCCATCACCTGATCAAGACCATCACTTACAAAACACAAGCTGCTGCTGAGTAAGTGTACACCTCCACATCCACCAGAGAGTGTGTGGGAGGGACAGACAGAGGCAAAGTACATCAGAAAAGGACTTGGAGACTAAAACCTAAGAATTGTCTGTCACACACCTACCAGTACAGGGGTTCAAACCCCTGACTGACTAGTCATTACTATTACAAGTGCATGCAGTTACTCCATGTGCCACACAGCTGACATGTTTGTTTGCTGTAAGAACATATATGTGTGTTGGTGAGCGACATCTGCAACAAAGATATAGTAGACATACATTAGGTGTAGCACACAAGGCTGTCCACATGAACAGATGTCATTGTCAACACAACCACACTCTCTAATGGACTCACATTGACACTCTTTGCCAGGCCCACAAATACACTTTCAAACTACTTAGTTTGCCACACTGCAGTAATGCACAGGTACTACATGCACCACAGGGGATATCCGGAGGTTCTATGGGCTAGGGGATGTGAACGTGTTTGACATCTGTTGGTATGCCAATGTGAGTTATACTGGGAGTGACTGTGGTTGGGAGCATCATATCCCATATGCAGACACAAGGTGCCAGTACTGACATGCATGTGTGCATTGCCTCATGGGTGTGTAGTGGTTGGCTGTGCAAGATGGCTGTACAAGGCTGGGTGAGGGGTAATCCTTGGCATCACGCCACAAGACAATGGCGTGCAGTGTGGTACAGGGGTGTAGTGTCTGCAATGTCCCACACAGATGGGTATTGTATGAACTGTCCTGACATCCTGGTTACCATTGTGATTGTCCATGGCTTTGCAATGCATGCCATTTCTGTGTTTGATAGTCCTTGACATGGACATTGCCTGGGATGTGCATGTCCCACAATAATGTACAGTGACATGTACAGGTGTACCTGGTTTGGCTGGCACATGTTGTGTACACAGACTGTTATCTTCCGATATGCCAATACTGGCCTGGTGTGGCAGGACCTGCTTATAGTCAGCAGGTTGACCCTGCACCTGCATTGATAGCATGATACAGGTATTCCCTAGTGTCAGTGGCATCGGTTCATACAGGGCACATGTGTAATGCATTGTATGGCCTTTGTGGATCACATTTGATGGCACTACATATGTTGCAGGCATCCAGTGGGGAACATAGTGAAGGCACATTGTCCGCAGGTATGTGCCTATTGTATTGCTGTACAGGGTGCCAAGCCCTCTGCAGCCCACTGTAATCACA
This sequence comes from Protopterus annectens, assembly GCF_019279795.1. NCBI lineage: Eukaryota > Metazoa > Chordata > Ceratodontiformes > Protopteridae > Protopterus > Protopterus annectens. Next base: position 996,798,246 of record NC_056729.1, read on the forward strand.
CCATGCCTACTATCTGTCATCAATGTGCAGGGTGCTAGCAACATAGCGGGATATTCTAGGCAAGTGTGTTTGTGTATGACACATGGGTTCAGGATGTATTCCGGGTAATAGTAGGGTTGCATATTTTGTTCACCAGGCCTTTTGCAAGATGTAGGGGTATGGCTTGCCAACACAGTCCCTTGGCTGACTGATATCTGTACTCCTCATGAGGTAGACACTGTGACATATAAGACGGACACCATATAGGAAAACTACAAAATCCACTCCCCAACATGTCCAGTGGTTAGACACTCACAGCCACATCCACACAGGCTCTGACAGTCAAACA
>NC_056729.1:996801073-996816073 GCF_019279795.1 Protopterus annectens
GGCCTGAGAAGTATAGTTGTAGCACAACAGGAACCTGAACTGGAGTATGGCCATCTGCGGAATGGACAACTACTATCACTATACAGGGTTACAGTGGGCATGCTCATACACTTAGTAGCACAGGGCTTGTTGGATGCACTGACTAAAATTACACAAGGTGGCAGTGGGTACACTCATACACTTAGTAGCACAGGGCTGTTTGGGATGCACTACGATTCTAACCACTAAAGGCCACAGTGTGCATGCTCAAATACTTACATGTACAGAACACGTTGTAATGGACTCCTATTGTAAACACACAGGTTTACAGCTAGGTACATCTTATCTGTCAGTATATATGCACATCATACTGGTTTACTACCTGATACCTGTATGTGGCCCATAAATTATATATCTGTGTCTGTGCTGTGTGATACACATGCATACACGTACATGAAGTACTGACATATATGTTACGTATACACATTCATGCATGTGTGGACGTGATGGACAATAGGTTACCTGGGTCACACAGGTGGATGCTACCTACAGCATGTGTCACACACCTTACTGCCCTGAAAGGCATACATTGATAGCAGGTTGTGGACAGTGGCATTATACGTGGAACAGTGGCATGTGCAAGCATAATGTGTGAGTCACCTTGTGTAATGGTACTGAGGTGCAGGTGTCAAGATGACCACTCCCGGCTGTGTTAGTAGTTGTCATTATTAGCAGGACTGCTACCCTAAGTATATCTCACATTGGTCATATACACAAGTTCTGCCGCTGTCCATCAACTTACATGGGGAATTTGCTACCAAGCACATTAATGCCACGTGCAGTGATGTCATGGTATGGGTGGCAACTGGTAGACCAAAACAATGAGCCAATGTCCTGCTGTTATTATGAGGTTGTCCAGTGTCTGTCATTCCAGGCTGTCATGACCAAATGACAAGCCTTCATCACAGAGCACATGCATCCATGTTACATGTGCGTGTGGATAATACCTAAGTCACATTTACCCATATAGCCTCATTCCAAGGCAAATGTTCTACACACAGAAGTAACACCCTGACACCTACATGACAATTGCATTGTATGCTTATGCTAACCAGTGTTAGATGTGTGGCTTTAGGAATCCATTTGCTCAATGTAGAACCTACAATGAGGAATACTGACATCTGTGCAATAAGGAACACCTGTAACCCTGTAGTGCACAATTACACTACCACCATATAACCCAGATCCAGACATGTGGGTCAAAACAGTGGTGTGGACCATTCCAGGTGGTGGTGTACACATATTCATAAAGGCTGCTCACATGGAAAGACCACTACTCTGACATAGCACATAACAGATGAGTCAGGTACAGGCGACAGTGGCAAAAGCTGCATTCTAGGTTTTATCCTCATATACATCCACCACTTTATTCCCAGACTACCAACACACATCCATACGTGGTATGACATAGTATGGTAGACCACCAGATAACCCTTGATTGGTGGACTGTACCTAGGCCTACATCAACTGTGCAAAGTACCCATGTACAGACACAGCTGCATAATGTGTTATGCAATGCAATAATACCGCTGTTTGTAACCAGCTCGGTTGTACACATACCATGGTCCCTCGGATGTTGTCAGCATTAACACGATTGACTGTTGCTGTACACCAGTAAACAACACCCTCATTGTTGGATATGACCTAACTATACCTGCCCTGGATATGTACATCCCACACTCATACAACATAAATTACATTACCATAGCTTTCATTTTCCTTTCTACATACAGGTGGTTACAGTCATTACACACATGCACATGGCAGATAGCATGCTAACAGTACATAAGGTTCAATATCTATGTTGACAGAGGTAATATTCCCTCTCTACTGGTCACCCATGACACATATAATATCATACAACACCCCACGTGGCATGTATGTCTTTAGACATGTCCACCTAATGCAATGCCTACAAACATACCCAAATAACAGGACCATAGGACCTACACAAGGCCTGTATTGACAGACTCAGGGAAATCCAGCTCTGCTCTGTATGTTTCTGAGTAGTCACAGGTGATATGTTCATGACATGTACAGCCATGTGTGGCCATATCTCCTACATATACCCCATGTCAGCAATTGCAAGCCATGCATGCTGTGTGCTGTCTGGACATTAGTCTTAGTACCACAATAGCCAGTACATGCTGGGGTGAGATATTTATAAGCTACAGACCTTGCACATGCCTGAATGAGTGTACTGCCTAGCTCTAACAGAGCACATTACTGGCACTCCTCCAGTACACATGAGGTGTGTGTGGCAAATATGATGTGCTCACTGTTGACCATTACAGTGCCTTGGCTTCACCATGGCACTGTCAAGTAACAGTTTGTAGGAGCGTGACATGGAATAATACTGTGTGTGTCATGCTGATATGTGCTGTTGTAATATATGTACACTTGGCTACTCGGTGAAAGTGGTGGCGTTCTACCAGTACATGAATACAACATCCATTATGGTGTAATGCTCGGCTATGTTTCACACAGGGTGTGGGGAAGGTGTGGAATGTATCCTCTTGACCTGCTAGTGCACATACTGATGTAGACCGCATATATGTACATGTATTGCTGTTTGTGTAGATTCCATGTGTGTGCAGTATCTGATGTCTGAAGATGACTGTTGTCTTAGTACACCATGCTGTTGCAATACAGCCTCAATATTGCCAATATTGTATACGGTGATATGCTCTAAGTACAGTAAGCCGTACATGAGGTATGGACAGTTGTTTGGACATGACTACTAAGTGGTGGGGTTTATTTGCAGATGAATGATTACTGAAGACAGCTCACAGTTGTGTTTCAACCAGTACTCCAATAACCTGTGTACCTGCTAAGGTCAGGTTTTGTTAATTGAAGTGGAAGACAGACAATGTAGAATGCTGTAAGGGTGACACTGAAGGCAAACCTCATGACACCTGTAACAGTAATACCTCCCCTGTACATATATTGTGCATATATCAGCACAGTTGTCAAAGGAAAGTCAGTAAGCATTGTAATGGATGCAATAGTGCTGTACTTCTGTAGTACCTATCATGAGATAGGCAGGTGCTTGAATCACAGTACTGGCATGTGTGTGTGTGTGTGTGTGTGTGTGTGTGTGTGTGTGTGTGTGTGTGTGTGTGTGTGTGTGTGTGTGTGTGTCCATATATGTCACGTACGGCTGGGAATACATCCCACATGTTATCACTCTCCTGAACACTGTTGTTGACACCAGTACAGACTGAAGTGTAGAAAGAAAGGCATAGGCAGATGGTTAAACCTCACGCATGTAAAGTGTCTGTATGTGTGTGACATAGGTGTATATCTTTGTGAATCCCAGTGTGTGTGTGTGTGTGTGTGTGTGTGTGTGTGTGTGTGTGTGTGTGTGTGTGTGTGTGTGTGCGTGTGTGTGTTTATGGCTGTCCGTGTGTGTAAGGCTGTCCATTTCCTGGAGTGAAGCTGTATTTTACCATAGTAAAATGTTAATGCCCCCTCCCCCCATCCACTCAATGCAATCTAGCATCCCTGTTGATATCATCAATCATAGATGGGCATACTAACCGCCTGTTAACATGTACACCCTGGGGTGTGACCTGTTGTTACATAGCCTACTGATGGACCCCCCTCCCCATATACACTCACTGCACTGTAGTATCCTTGTCGATGTCCTTGATCTTAAGCCATTCCAACTACCTGTACATGTGTAATCTCTGTGGTGTGTCTTGTAATTGTGCAGTACTATAATGATGATATGCACATAGGCAGGGGTTCTCATCCGAATACTGGCAACCTGGCAACTGTGTGTGTGTGTGTGTGTGTGTGTGTGTGTGTGTGTGTGTGTGTGTGTGTGTGTGTGTGTGTGTGCGTGTGTGTGTGTGTGTGTGTGTGTGTGTGTGTGTGTGTGTGTGTGTGTGTGTGTGTGTCTGTGTGTGTGTCAGAGTGTGTGTTGTGTGTGTGTGGGTGTGTCCGTGTTTGCAAGCTGTCATGGCAGTGGGTATTACTGCTTCCCAATGAGAAGCCACTATTTCCACTGGCCTTTACCCTTGACATCCAGCATACCACTCTTTTACCCACTCCACGCCCCAGGTAACTATAACTGTGATGTCACCCTCTATGGATGTGACGGCTCTGAACACAGTAGCTTACTACACAGCTATCATGCTCTTGAATCATTAGAACAATAAACATAATTGAAACATGGGAGAATATAACTGTGATGTGGAAGCTACAAAGTGCATGCAGGTATTGTCATGCTGACCTGTGGGTAGTCAACATGTACATATGGGACTCCCGCAAACACCAACATCCCCCTGCACATGCAACTACACCTGAAAGAGGAAGGCAGAACATCAAGATCAACATGCTGTTAGTGTTGTTACACATGATACATACTGTCAAATGTACAAAATGCATTCTAAAACTGCAGTACATGGTATGTCTGCTGCCTGTCAACACTACTCAACAATATTAATCTACAATTGTCTACCTAATATGTTCACCCTGTGCATCAGACCATATGAGCATGTCCCTGCACCGATGGTGTGGATGACAGGGATGCGCACAGGCATCATCATATGGACAGGGAGATAATGTTTGCCAGAGGCCTAGGCTGTGCCATTGGATGACATCATGTGTGTGTGCTAGGGCCTGTGATATCATTGGGCATGTGTGGATGTTATGCGTGTGTGTGTTGAGGTGCCCTACATTTGTTTCCAGTGTGTGTGTATGCATGCACACAAGTCTGGCATGTGGTTGGCCTACACAGGGGTAATATTGACAGCTGCAGACTGTACAAGGCGGTTTTCACAGTTCACGGTGTTCAGCCATGGTCAAGTGACCTGCGCCTGCCAGGGGTTGCACAGGCACTACCAGGCAGAGGTCCAGATTGGGTACCTCATGTCCCTGTTGGGACCATCCAGGAATATGTACACGTGGCCTGCTGTGTCCTGATGTGGACTGTACAGCAACAGCTGCACTGCTGCTACCCCCACCACTATGGGAGCAGGCATGTACAATAGCATGCTCATGCAGACCTTCAACATGTGATGTAGCGGACCTACATCCACGTGCCTGATGCTTCACTTTCACCAGATGTTCCAGCACAGACATTCCACGCTCGAGGATTGACATGCCATGGTCAAGGACTCCCACCATGTCACCCAATCATCTATCCAAAACATCTGCAATATGAATGTGAGCATTTGCAAGTGCCTGGATGTTGTCAACTAATGAATGGACAGCATCCCTCTAAAGCCTCAGACCTTCTCTGTTGTGCCATTCAGCACATGCCTGTGCCTCCATTACAGCCTGAAACATGCGTTTGGTGACTCGAGCTGATGTGCTTAGTCTCACAGGGGCATGTTGGCCAGTGGTCCTCCTATGAGCAGTGCTGGGCACATGACTGTGTGAGACATCACCAGTCTGTTGACTGGGATCATGGTGTGCAGGCACACCTTCCATTAGTCACCACACTTCCCAGTTCCATGCTACCACCCGCCAACTGTCCTTCCTCTATGGCCGGTGGTGATGGGGTATGTGCAGGCAGGGGAACTGTGTGGAAGGATGAGGGGGAGACAGGTGGAATGGCAACCAATGGCACAGATTCAGCCCCTGACAACACTGCCTGTGCCTCAATCATACTATCATCATCACTGCTAGAGTCTGTGGGGACACTAACATCAGGTGGACCACAGGAGGGCAATGCACCTACATCAACACCTGTGACGGGAAGACAAGAACTGTGCATTACAAGTTATACCAGACACACACAAACAGACAGACAGAGACACACACAGACAGACGCAGACACACAGACAGACAGACACAGGCACACAGAGACAGACACACACAAACACAGACAGAGACACACACACACACAAACACAGACAGACACACACACACAGACAACCACACACACACACACACACACACACACAGACAGACACACAGACACACACAGACACACACACAGACACACACACAGACAGACAGAGACACAGACAGACAGACAGACAGACAGAAACACACACAGACACAGACACACGCACACACAAACACACACACACTGACACACATACAGACACACACAGGCAAACACAGACACACACAGATACACACGCTACATGCAGGTGATATGGCAGATGGCATTCAGCTTAGACAATTATAATTTCATCTTAGGCAATTATAGTGGCAGTTATCATACATCCCTGAGTTGCACAGAACAGCATGCATGGGTTATAGTAGATGGCATGCACCTTACATAATTATAGTGGTGGTTAGCATACATACCTGTATTACGCCATTTGTGTTAGTAGCTTATGCCCCATACCTGCAACACAATGCATGCACTTTTCACCATTGCACTGCACTGCCATGGTGTGAGCAACATACACCACATGTTAACAGACCATCGCTGACCTTTGTACATCTGCCACTGATGCTTTGTGTTGGACACTGCCTCTGTGTGTGAGGACATGAGAAATAGGTATGTCAACTGCATGCTATGTTTGCCTGAGCCATAGCTTGCATATCTCCCCCAAAGCAGTACATATCTGTTCAACATTATTCCGCCTGCCCCTGAGCTGAGAGTAGACATTGTGTATGTGGCTGTACACACATGTATGACATGGTTGTCCCAACTTTGCAATATTGCCACAGACCAGCACAGGTTTACAGTACACCGGCCTGCTGTGTGGCGTATGACCTTACCAATCACATGTAGTATGACATGTCTTCTGCTGATGTGTTGAATGACATGCATACATGTGTAACACAATGGTGTCCTTTCCAATCTACAGTACAATAATGGTGTCCCATTGCAGGGACATGTTATACTAACATGGGCCTTCAGCTGATGCAATGTTGTCTGTCCACCCTACAAATATGCAGGGACATACCACACATTGAGCTGATGTGCAAAGCCATTGCAGGGCATCATGTGGCTTCACAATTGCTATACAGTGTGAGCTACTGACACAGTTCATAGCCATGACTATATTAACATGCCATACATATCTAATGTGGAATGTGACCCATGTCATTGAGGTTTATACACAATAAGCCCTAATGTGGAATGTGTTACACAGGTCACAGAAGGGTATAGGGATGACACCCCTGCACATCTGCAACCATATTACTGATACCTGGCAACTATGCCCACACATGGCTAACTTACAAGTACTCTATGTCCCACATGCCATCTGTGCCCCACATGCCATCTGTGTACCTCACACACATGAGGAGCAGGCATGACAGTGATGTCTGACACCAGCAAGGTGAATGTACTGTATCTGTGGCTTGATGTGGATGTATGTGTATGTTGTGCAACACATGTATGTATTTGGATACTGTTAGGTGAATGCTTCCATGTCGTGACATGCTCAAGATGTTCAAGACATGTTATGTGGTGGTTTCATGTTATGCCTACACAAGCTGTGCACAGGCCTGCATGATGTTTAGTATTTCACATCTGCAATATCACCATTACACAAAGACCATAGTTGTATTGTGTAGAGCCAATGTACAACAGGGTGTACACACATGTACATCACTTCTACTGTGTATGTTGCTTCATGTCTCTTGCCATCCTCCATGGCTTTGTGTACACATGTTTAGTCCAATGGTTGTGATGGCCATCTTATTTCACATGTCAGTGTTATCCCATATGACATACATCCACAGATGTCATATGCTCCACTGAGGACAGGGTTATGCAGACAAAGGGTGGTATGTATGGGATGTGAGACATGTTTTGCAGGATAGCTGAGCAGTGTTGCAGTCAGCCCACTACATGTCATGGACATGTCTGATAGCACATGGCATTGTGTAACATTCATAACAAGGGTAAGCTCCACAAGGGTGTATCCTGTGGGCCGGGCATACTCCAGCTCCAACACATTTAGAGTGTGTGCACACATATGCTCTCTGTACAGTACTGTTTGTATTCCCAACATGTGTAATGCTGATATGTAGTACCTGTCTTAACAGTGGAACACACCTCCACAATTGTATTCACTGTTGTCCACACATCTGGCAATGACAGTTTGGAAGGTTTAGTGTAGGTGTTTCATATAGTCTTAAATTGTTTTACATAGGTAAACAGTGTGATGCATTGCAGGTCTGACCAGTGTCCATTAACAGGACAACCATACATTATGTGCACGTGTGTTATTGCAGATAGCATGCAATTAATATGTTCCATGCATTATCAAGCCTGGTAAATAATAACAATCTCACCTGACACAGACTGCTGTTGCTGCAAAATGCCAGAGGTACCTAAACAGGAGTGTCACAGCAGTAATATCATTATCCACACCTGTGTGATAGCTACACTGTGCAATGTCCATGTTAACACATAAGCCAGTACAATACACTATACTATGGAGAATGCACATCTGTACATACATAGAGTAGCAGACTATAGTATGTGACATGTGTGCATACATGCCTTGCATATGATGTTACATTACATATTGTACAGTAACACATGTAACTATGTGACATATAGTTGGGTTTTATGTGAAGTAGTGACTAACCAGCAACTCCAGGCTCGGTGGTTGAGAGACACCCACCTCCACAATACCAGCTAAAGCTTGTGGATGGAGATCTGCAGGTGTCCCCAGGTTGGCCAGTAGCTCCTCGGTACGTGTGAGTGGGGGCTGGGTGAGTGGCCCCACACCTTCTGCACCTTGTTCCATGGCGATTGAATTAGCACGCTGTTTTGCCCATCTTATCAGGTCAGTGCAGTGTCGGCGCACCTGCTGATAGGTGCGATTGTGATTGCCAACATCATTTACCCTCCTGCAGAGTTCCTCCCACAGGGCATCCCACTGCTGTGCATCCTGTGGCACATGGCTGAAGAGCATCGTGTAGTTGTCAAGAAGGTATGGGATGAGGACCTCATCCTCCAAGCGTCTGAATGCCGGCAGTCTGCTATATGGCATACCTGGAAGACATAACGATGAAGACAGGTCACAGTAACTCACATTGAAGTACAGCAGTACAGCTGAACATACATGTGCATCACATTTATTAAGATTACAAATACATCTTTGTAAATCTACATGACAATAACACCACTGACATGTATAAGTCACACACATTTGACACCTACTGGTAATGTGATGTTATCACCATATATGTGTGTATCATGTGATGACATTGCTCATACGTCATGTGGATGTTGTCTTGACGTGGGCATGTCTGTTTGCCTGTAGTGGTGTCTTTACCTATCAGCACATGCCTGAATGTGTTCACATTAATTCAGTCGACCTTAATGCTGTGTATATGCCACATATATAGTCATATATAGCTATAAGGAACATGTCCTGTGACCCTGCAGACTTGCAAGCATGTATGTGTTTTGCCATATACATCTACATGGCACTGTACAGCTGTGTAGCATCCTGCCATGTATTGCCTGTGTTGCACATGTGTAACACATGGGACAATAACTAGCCTGATGGTATTTGCAGGGTTGGATATCAACTATAGCGTGTATGGTCATAGTGATCTAGTAGACTATATGCAGTGGGCCATTTATGAGCCTAGGCAAACAGGTTATCTAACAGTAGGCAACAGACAGATAGGTTTCAGTGGCAAGTTCAAGCAGTGCCACAGAACTGATACACATGGTTACTGATATATTTGGCATGCGGTCATCATACCATGTCACAGAGAGGGGCGATGTGCAGCTTCGGTGGACAGGGATTAATAGTATGGCAAGAGTATGTTAAGTGTATGGGACAGGGATCTGTCAGGCAGGTTGTGATCCTTGTACTAAAAAGGTGGATGTCCATGACATATGTGTTTATTTGGGATCAGGATGTGTTAAGTGTAGCATGTCCAACCTCTGGGTTGGACATGGCTTTATTCAGGGTAGGCTGCATGCAACATAGGGCAGCTAGGGATTGTGAAAGGCAGTGTAAGCCATCTACACATGGGCAATAACCCTTAAAGGAAATATGTGATCTATTATGGGTCACATGGTTGTTGACTATGGCTGAGCAGTTATCTCTATATTCCTGGAAGGCACCCTGTCATGGTTAGGGGTGCCACATATGACTACATGTCTTTTGTGGTGACGTAACTATCAAAAGGAAGTACTGTCCAGCTGCATCCCATACACACAGTTGCACTTATGTTGACTGCTGCCAAGGTGGTAGTTAATAGGTACAGGGTTTGTAACATAGGGGATGACAATGCAATACGTAGCTGTCAGATTGTGACCATACATCACACACCACACATATGACACACTAAGGCCCTTCTGTATGTTGAACGCACCACACAATAAGTCAACTATTGCTCCTAGTTCATAGTCATTTGCAAACATCAATAGGCTGATGCCTTCTGTGTTAGTCTGTGTGATATAGATAATAAAGAGGGGGAGTACCAGGAATGACCCCTGTATTACTGTGGCTGGCACTGGTTTGATGTGCACGTATTCATCAGACACCTTCTATAGTGTAGGTTCTGCCAGCAGTCCAGTTTCCAACCACTCCTGTGACATAGGAATATACACCTAGTTTACTGAGTGTAGCTGGAACACAGTATGGGTGATGGTGTCCTACGACCTGGCAAGGTTATGATATACAGTGTGAATAAACCCTACTGTCATCTATATCTGTACTGAGTACATCAATTACACTGACCACAGTTCATGGCCGTACAGATCAGACTCAGCAGGGTAGTTGTGCACTATGTCCCATTATCAATGGTGTCTCCCCCTTTGTGGGGTGTGATAACTGCTGCTGTTCACCATTCGGTGTGTACACAGCTTGACATGGAGCTATAATTGAACATGATGTGTACTTACATTTGTGTTGGATACACCCTGGGATGTTGACAGGTCTCATGAAAGCTGTATGTATGTATGGCTTCAGAGAGTGCAGCTTGTATTTGCATAGTTGTTATTACTGGGGCCCTGTAATGTACATGGATATATTACTAAGTGTACCTGTTGGGGGGAGGTGGGAGTGTGTTTAGCTTCTCCAAGACCCTATCTGGATGAACGGGTGCTATTTCTGTAGGTGCAGTAATTCCCATGCCACAGTGCTGTGCAGCACGGCAGGTCTTGTCGTTGCCATTACTATTAATGACACAGCTATAGAATGCTCTGTGCTTGGCCTCATAATATGTGGCTGATTAGTTTCACAGTAACTTTGCGTGGTTTTATATGGTATATCTGCATCTTACTGCGGCTGACCAGGGATCACCTACACTCATGTGTGTTCACTCTTGCAACAGTTACTACCTTCTGTGTACAGTTTAAAGCATGGTACCACCAGTTTGCCTTCTTGTTTGTGCTGAGTTGAATCCTGGTTCTGTTTCAATGGCACAATCACAGCAGGTATGTGATTGCTTAAGGTTCATTTGTGTAGATTCAGCATTTGCACATGCATTGTCCATCTGCATGGTGCCATGGCACTCACCACTCTGCTCTTAGGAAACATAACATTGGCATTGGAGACTAAATATGTGTAGCATATTGTTAGCCCTGTTTGTGCAACTACTGTGATCCAGGTCAGTGGGGTCGATGGAATCCAACATGCATTGAGCGCAGGTGTTGGTATATGAGGAGTCTTCCCAGGTCATAATGGAATAGTAGAGAGCAGCCATTATTATTGTTCTGTCTCAGAACTAATCTTCCCCATTACAGCACATTATGACAGTTGGGAAGTCTGTAGCCTGGTGGGTGATCTGTCTCAAGGTGCATTTTGAATTCCACTTTGGCACAAAGGTAGTTGCTCAGCATAATGCATCTGATGTTATGCAAGTGCAATTAGCATGGGGATGTACATATCTTTCAGGAATATGGACACTCCTGCGGCCCGTGTGTTCCAATAAAGGATAATGGGCAAGAGGTGAGGTATGTGTTATAACATGGTCATGCAGGTGTGCTCTCCAGAGTGCTGAAACATGTCTCATCCACTGCACAGATATGTTCTCCATGTTAGGGATTCACATATGTGTGTCCATATAGTTTTTCTGACATGTATCATTGTGTAGCAAGACCTGCAATTTATTGCTTGGCTGTCCCTGTAACAGCAGTGGACCCTCACTTGAACCGTGCATGATGAAGGCACTATAGGGGAAGCATGAGCCCTAGGCAGTATCCAGATTCCCAAGGGGTGACAGGTGCAGGATGACAGATACTGGATACCCTGTGACATGCTCCACTACACTAGACAATTGTGGAATACAATCCTTTTGCCCCTGTACTGCAGTATCATTCTGGCCAATGGCATAATGCTACCAAGACCTTGGGACATACCTGCATGGGCTACAAGACGTGACAGTTCCTACATGTGTTTCCATGCAGTCCAGGCTACTGCATCACAGGTCCTGCACAACAACATGGAATGTGCCAGAGCCATGTGTATAGTTCAAAAGGTGGCCTGAGTGTATGAGTATGTGGCTAATCATGGCAGACAGGCAGCTGACAGTATGTATGCCCTCTTATAGGTTAGTGTGTAACATAGTGCTAGAGTTTCAATTCACAAATGAGTACTGTTGGGCATGTTTTCAGTCATGTGTTCAGAGGTGTGGCACAATTATGCAAACTATGTCATACAGTTTGTGTATTTCACTTGTCTGGCCAGATACTTAGACGCATCTGTGAATGTGTATGATTTCCAGTAGTGTGTGTGGGTGTCCTTTCTGTGTTCTGGTAAGGGTATGTGTTGGTTGTGTTGATGAGCTGCATGTGTTAACATACACCTCATGACTGTCCAGTCCAGTCATGGCTGTAGACTGGGCTGCCTTCCAGCTTACCGCTGTAGCTGCATCCCAAACAATGTGTGGGGCGTGGTGTTAGGTGGGTCTGGCAGTGTACATGGCATAGAGATTACATTGCCCAGGATGGCCACATACACAAAGCTGACATTAGGAAACACCAGTAGCTGACTAGTGAACATACCTGTATGAGCAGTCAGTACTACAAGTACCAAGTACTGTATTTAGTTTACGTATTACCTATGAAGATGTTATAGACAGTGATGTTCACATGTAAATATTTGTGTTATGGACGTGACAACACTGGCTATTACAGAAACATTGTAGCTACCTTTAGCAGGAATCCTCCTCTGAGGAGCACATCACATCCTGTTAGTTGATAACAGATGATGCAAGTGTCTACAGGTCTGTTTCCTTCTCTGGGTATATACTCACATATCCACCAGGACCATGAGCTCTGTTGAGTACAGACACCCACTCTCCAAACAGAGTCATGTATCAATAGGCTCTGATGCCACTATCAACATGATCAGGATATAATCAGATAGTGTGAGCCATCACCTATGATGCAGCCATTACACATGGGCAGCTGTCTCCTACATCTTACACTCCTACTGCAGATGTTACACTGGAGTTAAAGATGATATGTAACCTGTTTCATTACCAGTGCTGTGCACTACCTTATATACAGTATGTGCAGGTGGCTGTTAGGTTGGCAATGAGAGGTTGGGCTTCACAAACCTGGTAGTTCAACCCATGTGTCTGTACTCTCAATATCCACTCTATGTAGGTGTGCACATAGCCATTTGGCCCAGCCCTGTAACAAGGGTCACTACACATTTGCATAACATGTACACATGCACAGCTGTTATTGCTTGCAAAAGATAGTAGAGAGGTGGATATTACATGTGTTATGTGCATGGATAGTTACCTGGCTCTTCCAATTATCTTTGCTTTCATGCTGCTAACCTATCAGAATACTAATGCTATGTATCCTATCACTGAGTATTGTAATTGCAAATAGACATAACATAACAAACTACTGTTTGCATAACATAACAGAACTGCTATGTAGAATAGTATACAGATCTGCCTAGAATACTGTACATCACACAAATATTGACACAATATCCCACAATGCACACCATATTTGCATGGTAAGGCCACCTTTAACATGTTCATCTTACTTATACACCCATACATATGTCGACTGTTACAATATATCGACATATACTATCCCCTGTTATAGCACATACTTGTTGGACCAATCCTGACACTGACAGTGGCTGGAAGCGAATTGATGGGTTCCAAGCCCATATCATCCCTTGTGGTGTATGCGAAGTGTGCTGTGTGACCTACAACAGTACACACATAGAATACTACAAGCGTTACTACAGCTCAACAATACATCGCTACAAGATAGCTATTTCCACTATATGCATTGATTACACTGTAATTCTTACAGTACAGGTACTACATACACAGACATAGTACATGTTATACATACCATCTTAGTAATCGGAGGTGTTATTAACTAGTGTAATACTCATTTTCGGTTCATCTTTCAGTGTTTTGTACTGTCCTACAGGTAGATACAAATGGTTTGAATGTGTGACAAGGCAACCTTTTATAGTTACAGATCAGTAACATGTGCTATCCCGATGACCAATTGGTGTTCCTAAGTAGCTAATTACATGCACATCAGCTGCACTGCTACTGCCTTAGCCAATACCATGGCTACAGTGGACTATAACTGAGTAATCCACTTGGGCATTGTCCCTTTGACTTACTTGTGAGGAAGACAGCATGGAAGTTTTGTTTGGAATCTATTGCAACAGCTGTAAGGAGACGAACAGTAATATATTGTGTGCAATGCCTAGAGGATTTGGTCTAAATGTGAGTACTGCTGTTATATTTCTGAACATTGCTGCTTGTGCAGGGTTTGTCTGTACCTAATACTTCTGCATATGTTTCTGTCTGGCCAGGTTGTTTGACCAGCTCAAGGCTGCATAGCTATGCATATAATGTTAGGGGGTTTACAGTGGGCTTACCAGACATATTTAGTTTTGTGTTACTGTGTATCATACTGTTCTAATAATGAATACTCAGTAAAACTTCCTGGTGTCCAAACCTTTCAACCCTGTGAAATGGGATTAGTTCATACAAACCCTGTTACATCAGCAGCTGTTCAGTTGTATCACGGCAACTATTTCACATAGGGCCATGTTAGTGTGTCTGCGTCCAGGT